>NW_004444019.1:6832152-6842575 GCF_000243295.1 Trichechus manatus latirostris
ATAACATGGATGAAACTGGAGGACATTATGCTGAGTGAAATAAGTCAATCACAAAAGGACAAATATTGTATGAGACCTCTATTGTAAAAGCCCATGAAAAAGTTTATACACAAATAGTAATAATCTTTGTTAGTTACCAGGGATGGGAGGGGTTGGGGGGAATACTAAATAGGCAATAGATAAGTGGTATCTTTGGTGAAGGGTAAGACAGTACACAATACCAGGGAAACCAGCACAACTTGTACAAGGAGAGGTCATGGAAGCTCCATAGACATATCCAAACTCCCTGAGTGATTGAATTGCTGGGCGGAGGGCTGTGGGGACCACGGTCTCAGGAAACGTATAGCTCAATTGGCGTAACACAGTTTATAAAGAAAATGTTCTACATTCCACCTTGGTGAGTAGCATCTGGGGTCTCAAAAGTCTGTGAGCAGCCTCTAAGATACTCCAATGGTCTCACCCCTTCGGGAGCAAGGGAGAATGAAGAGAACAAGATACAAGGAAAAGATTAGTCCAAAGATCTAATGGACCACAGATACCAAGGCCTCCACCATACTGAGTCCAGTACAGCTAGATGGTGCCCGGCTACCACCACTGACTGCTCTGACCGGGATCACAATAGAGGGTTCTGGACAGAGCTGGAGAAGGATGTAGAACAAAATTCTAACACACACAATAAAGTTCAGATTTACTGGCCTAAAGGAGACTGGAGAAACCCTGAGAGTATGGCCCCCAGATACCCTTTTAGCTCAGTGGTGAAGTCACTTCCAAGGTTCACCGTTTAGCCGGGGAGTGGACAGCCACATAAAACAAAACGGGACTAATGAGGCACAGCAGTCCAGGGACAAGGGCTAGAAGACAGAAGGGGACAGGAAAACAGGTGATAGGGAACCCAAGGTTGAGTAAGGGCAGTGTTGATGTGTTGTGAGGTTGTTAACCATTGTCATAGGGTGACATGTGTACTGTTTAATGAGAAACTATTTGTTCTGTAAACCTTCACCTGAAGTACAATCAAAAAAGAGAAAGAAAAAAAACTGGTTTTTAAGCCAAAGAACTATGTAGGAATTATAATCCCTTCATAATTCAGATTGCTGTCACTGGAGCCTCCAGGATGCAAATGTTTCTCATTATTTCTGCCTATAAATATAAATCATTTACATACTTCTCTCTACAATGTCTACTACCTAACATAGTGCTGTACTCATAGCTGTTATTTAATAAATATGTATTAAAAAATAAATGAATAATACTGGTAACTCTGACACACACCCGAATTCCTTAACCTTAATAATACTTCACATGAGTTTTTGAAGAAATGAAATTTTTCAAATAGCTTCTCTTAAAGGACTATTGCTTTTAAGGCTCTTCTACCTTAGCTACTCTTCCCATCAGTACACTGATTAACCCCATTAACACTTCATCCATCCTTTTGCCTAAATTGTATTTCTCTTTTATCAAACGTAAAGGCAATTAGAGTAAATGGCTCTATCTATTTATATCAATGATTTTACTCACTGTTCTGCACATATTGAATAATGTTCCATCTCAATATTAAGGATTTCAATAAATTTTAGGACAAATAGACTCACTGTAACTTAAAATTTTGAGTGATCTGTCTTGATATTTAATTATGTGATCTTCAATTCAAGGTTTTTTCCTAAGAATAAAAGTTTGTAACATAAGAAACACTTAATGTTTGCTTACCTTATTTGTGTGAAATGTCAAAACCCATAATTTACATACATGGTCACCTCACACCCTCTCCCAACTCTATGCCACATATTATTCAGGAAGAAAACCTACTGAATGTTAAAATTTGATGTTTCAGTGCCTCCTATTACAAGAAATACGTCATACCTTTTGGACATGGCTATGACTATTAACTAATAACTTCAAGGACAAACTGAGGAAAATTTTATTTTTAAAAAGCAGGTACATTTATAAATGTTACTATGTATATGTTTATATATCTATATCATCATATGTATAATTTTAAAATTGATAAACAGAAATAATTGAAAAACCAGCCTTTCCTTTTGAGGGTTTGTTATTCAGAGATTGAGTCTTTTTGATGTGACGTATTGGAGCCCTGGTGGTGCAATGGTTAAGAGCTCAGCTGCTAACCAAAAGGTTGGCAGTTCAAATCCACCAGCCACTCCTTAGAAACCCTACCTGGTGGGTCTGCTGTGTCCCATAGGGTCACTGTAGAGTCTCTATGAGTTGGAACCAACTGGCCAGCAATAGGTTTGGTTTTGGTTTTATTGACAGTAAAATGTATTAAAAATGCAAAACCCCAATTCAGGATCTAGGGTTTTATGCAATTTTTTGCAAAACAGTTTTGGTTCTCATATTAAGAAATGAACATACATCTGTACTCTATTTTCGTATTTTTCAAATGTTAAATTATTATTTCACCTCCCCCCACCTCATGATACTCGTCTCCCCACATGCGAGTCTCCGTCTCCTAAGAAAATCTGCATTTTCAGCCTGGAAAACAGGTTTGGAAAGGATGGGTATAATAATTTGATTTCTGAAGAACATGGTTTAAGTGCATATCTATGTTTGCTTCAATACTATAAAATTTAGAACTTAATTAGTACATGGTTAAATTTACTTTGCATGGTAGACTTATTTAATAGAACACTCAGTGTTAAACATTTCTAATGTCACTAACTAAAGGATATTCAACTATTTTTTAAGACATTGGGATTCCTCCGAGGGAAAAGTAGCGTCTAGAACAAGCCCATTTTTATACGTTAGGCTCTAGCCATTAATCTCCCACAAAACTGGTTTTAGCAGTTCTCATTAGATTTCTTCCCTACCCCATGGACATGATGATTTGCAAAGGTTAAATTGAATCACGAGCCCTAGCCCACAGAGTTTCATCAGATTCTGCACCTTTACCGTCGTAACAGTGTCTTTCCCAACTAATTAGGTCTCTGCTGTGCTTCCAATTTTTAATTCATGGATAATAGCCAGCCTTGCTTTGGCAAGGTACACCTTTTTCCTTTGATAAGTGATATCTAGAGTTATATTACCTCCACTAGCCATCCAGGGCCCTTCCCTAGTTCTCCAACCTCTTGATGTCAACTCTCCGTCTAGATATGAACCTGCTCTTGCTATATACTTTAAATATAAAGGCTGACCTACAAATTTGAACTTGCCTTCTATTCCTGCTACTGGGCCAGTGCCCTCCTCACCCCAATGTCTATTTACCAGGGCATGTCCAATGCAGTCTCATCTTACGATCTGCAAGATCCTAAATGAGAGGCTATTCCTAGGGCTGACTATAAATCCACTATGGCTTTACATTTAACCTTTCTTAAAACGTTGATCATATATCAATTCTACCCAGTACACCAGAACTTTATGAGGGGAATAACAACATTTTATTAATACTTATGTGCCTAGAAATGCTTACCACAGGGATTATAAACACCCAAATCAACAGATTGTGCAAAGTGAGTACTCTGTGCTAGCTGTCTGGAGGAGCTATCTTGGAAAGTCAGACTACTAGGAATTATATAACTCTATTAAATTGATAAATTTCTTAGTCAGATATCGACAATAAGTAATAAGAAATTATGTAAAGTTTTTAAGCAGATGAATAATGTGGCAGAATTTTTCATTTGGAAGTTTCTATGGATGCAGTGAGAATATAAGGATGGAGTGGGAAAAGTTCTTGGAAAGGAGCCTAGGAAAACCTAGTAGAGACAAAAATAGATGCCCACTTCTATGGTCAAGATCAATACAGAGCATTTAACGGGAAAATTTAAAGAAAGGGATGACTGTGCCACAGGTAGTGAATTAATTTTGAACTTTCTAAATGTGTTTCTGAGGTTATTGATAGTTTCCTTGCCCCAAATAGAATTAGTTTACAAAGAGACCTTGTTAATTCCCTTGCCTCAATTAGAATATGTTTACAAAGAGACAATGATAGTTTCCTTGCCTCAGTTAGAATTAGTTTACAAGAGGCAGGCAGCAGAATCTGCAGGTGGGAGGAATCAGTGAACTTCATTCTAACAAGTAAGGCAAAGAGCAAAAGGGCAGACACTGATAAATTTTATCATTAAATATAGTGACATTTAAAAGGAAAAGCAAATGTAAAAGTGAAGATTAAGGGGGAGAAAGGGTTAAAATACGGTCATTTTTTAAAATTATGTTGAGTTTTTAGTATTATGGGCTTTCAGGTGAAGGGCTAGGGGAAAATTGGTATATTGAGTATGGAACTCTGGAGAAAGCTGTAGGGGCAATAGATTGCTAAATACGACAGAGAGGAACATTTCAGGAAGAGAAAGGTAGCATTATCTTGGGAGCTAGAGAGGTTAATTAAAATAAAGGATAAAATAGGCCATTGATTTAGCAATTAGGAGGTCATTGGTGATCTTTACAAACATTGTCTCCATAGTGTGATGGGGTAGATAGTAGACTGTACTGACTCATGCGAAGTGAAGAAGTGGATGTAGTTAACTCTTTCATGAAGTTTGACAATGAATGAAAGGAAAATAGGCTAATAGTTTGGTTGCCAATAAAAAGAAAGAAAGAAAAAAAGGTTTACAGATTTTTAAAAACTTATTTTCAGACTTGGAAAAGTCAACTATGTTAGTTAATTTTTTTTTTTAAGTAAGTGAAGAAGAGAGACTGAAGATGAGAGAACTATGATGGACAAGGCTTCTAAAATATAGAAGAGAGAATAAGAACACAGAGGAAACCTACGCACTATTGGTGAGAGTATAAATTGGTACAACTTTTCAAGAAAAAAAACTGTCAACCTTTTTCAAGAATCAGAAAGATATTCTTACCTTATGTAGAAACAATTTAATTTATATGATTCTATACTAAATAAATTACACTATGTTATGATATAGCTTCTATGATTATTTCCAAAAAAATCAGATATGGTAAAATATATACAAACATGTATGTAAAATCATTTTGTAAATGTTGATAAATTGGAAACTCAAGGGTCTCTTAATAGTGTAATGATTAAATAAGCACATATGCATACACTGCAATATTAAGGGGTCATTGAAATCTTTCTTTTTGGAAAATATGTCATAACATGGGATAAATTTTCAAGACATAGTAAGTGAAAAAGTAGGGTACAAATTTATTTAAAGGGCATTATTACAGTTTTATAAAATGGAAATACGTAGACTAATTACAACCATGCATGCAATTTATAAATACAAAAAGGACTGAGAAGCATTGTATCAGAATTATTACACTGAATTGATCTGGGGGTGGCGGATGAATCAGATGTGCATTTTTTAAAGATTATTTTGGGGGCAGCATGAATAGAACAGGTTTCAGCTGAGCTTCCAGATTAAGACACACTAAGAGGAAGGACCCCGCGGTCTACTTCTGAGAAGAATTAGCCAGTGAAAACCTTGTGAACAGCGGCAGACCACTGTCTGATATAGTGCCAGAAGATGAGCCCCCAGGTTGGAAGACACTCAAAAGACGATTAGGGAAGAGCTGCCTCCTCAAAGTAGAGCTTTCAGGAACTTCATTTACTGACGTGGCACAACTCAAAATGGAACGTGGAATGTACGAAGTATAAATCTAGAAAAACTGTAAATTGTCAAAAATGAAATGAAACACGTAAACATCGATATCCTAGACATTAGTGAGCTGAATGAACTGGTATTGGCCATTTTGAATTAGACAATCATACGGTCTACTATGCTGGGAATGAAATCTCAAAGAAGAATGGTGTTGCATTCATTGTCAAAAAGAACATTTCAAGATCTACCCTGAAGTACAATGCTGTCAGTTATAGGATAATATCCACACACATACAAGGAAGACCAGTTAATATGAGTATTATTAAAATTTACACACCAACCACTTAGGCCAAACATGAAGAAAGTGAAGATTTTTACCAACTTCTGCAGTCTGAAATTGATCAAACATGCAATAAAGATGCATTGATAATTACTGGTGATTGGAATGCAAAAGTTGGAAACAAAGAAGAAGGGCCAATAGTTGGAAAATGTGACCGTGTTGATAGAAACAATGCCGGAGATCGCATGATACAATTTTGCAAGACCAACAACTACTTCATTGAAGATCCTTTTTTCACCACCATAAACGGCAACTATACACGTGAACCTCACCAGATGGAATACACAGGAATCAAATAGACTGCATCTGTGGAAAGAGACCATGGAAAAGCTCAATATTATCAGTCTGAACAAGGCCAGGGGCTGCCTGTGGAAACACCATCCAATTGCTCATATGCAAGTTCAAGTTGAAACTGAAAAACATTAGAACAAGCCCAGGAGAGCCAAAGTGCAACCTTGAGTATATCTCACCTGAATTTAGAGACCATCTCAAGAATAGATTTGACACGTTGAACACTAACGAGTGAAGACCAGAAGAGTTGTGGAATGACATCAAGGATATCCTACATGAAGAAAGCAAGAGGTTACTAAAAAGACAGGAAAGAAAGGAGAGACCAAAATGGCTGTCAGAAGAGACTCTGAAACTTGCTCTTGAGTGTTGAATAGCTAAAGTGAAATAAAAAAACTGAACAGAAGATTTCAAAGAGAGGCTTGAGAAGACAAAGTAAAGTATTATAATGACATGTGCAAAGAACTGGAGATAGAAAACCAAAACGGAAAACACTCTTGGCATTTCTTAAGCTGAAAGAACTGAAGAAAAAATTCAAGCCACGAGTTTCAATAGTGAAGGATTCTATGTGGAAAATATTAAACAACACAGGAAGCATGGAAAGAAGATGGAAGGAATGCACAGAGTTATTATACCAAAAATAATTGGCTGATGTTCAACCATTTTTAGGAGGTAGCATACGATCAGGAACGATGGTACTGAAGGAAGAAGTCCAAGCTGCACTGAAGGCATTGGTGAAAAACAAGACTCCAGAAATTGATGGAATATCAATTATGTTTCAACGAATGGATGCAGTGCTGGAAGTGCCCACTCGTCTACACCAAGAAATTTGGAAGACAGCTACCTGGCCAACAGACTGGAAGAGATCCATATTTATGCCTATTCCCAAGAAAGGCAAACCAACCGAATGCAGAAATTATCTAACAATATCGTTAATATCACACGCAAGTAAAATTTTCTTGAAGATCATTCAAAAGCAGCTGCAGCAGGATATTGACAGGGAACTGCCAGAAATTCAAGCCAGATTCAGAAGAGGACATGAAATCAGAGATATCATTGATAATGTTAGATGGATCCTGGCTGAAAGCAGAGAATATCAGAAAGATGTTTACCTGCGTTTTATTGACTATGCAAAGGCATTTGACTGTGTGGATCATAACAAATTATGGATAACGCTGAGAAGAATGGGAATTCCAGAACACTTAACTGTGTTCATGCGGAACCTGTAAACAGATCAAGAGGCAGTCATTTGAACAGAACAAGGTGATACTGCATGGTTTAAAGTCAGGAAAGATGTGCATGAGGCTTGTATCCTTTCACCATACCTATTCAATCTGTGTGCTGAGCAAATAATCCAAGAAGCTGGACTCTATGAAGTAGAATGAGGCATCAAGATTGGAGGAAAATGCATTAACAACCAGCGTTATGCAGATGACACAACCTTGCTTGCCGAAAGTGAAGAGGGCTTGAAGCACTTACTGATGAAGATCAAAGATTAGAGCCTTCAGTATGGACTACACCTCAACATAAAGAAAACAAAAATCCTCACAATTGGACCAATAAGCAACATCATGATAAAAGGAGAAAAGACTGAAGTTGTCAAGGATTTCATTTTTCCTGGATCCACAATCAACACCCATGGTAGCAGCAGTAAAGAAATCAAAAGATGCATTGCACTGGGCAAATCTGCTGTAAAAGATCTCTTTAAAGTTTTGAAAAGCAAAGATCTCACCTTGAAGACTAAGGTGCTCCTGACCCAAACCATGGCATTTTCAATCGCTTCATATGCATGCAAAAGCTGCACAGTGAATAAGGAAGACCAAAGAATTGATGCCTTTGAACTGTGGTGTTGGTGAAGAATATTGAATATACCATGGATGTCAAAAGAACGAACAAATCTGCCTTGGAAGAAGTACAACCAGAATGCTCCATAGAAGCAAGGATGGTGAGACTACGTATCACATACTTTGGACATGTTATCAAAGAAAGGTCAGTCCCTGGAGAAGGACATCGTGCTTGGTAAAGTAGAGGGTCAGTGAAAAAGAGGAAGACCCTCAACAAGATGGATTGACACAGTGGATGCAACAATGGGCTCAAGCATAACAACGATTATGAGTATGGCGCAGCACTGGGCAGTCTTTTGTTCTGTTGCACACAGGGTCGCTATGAGTTGGAACTGACTCGATAGCACCTAACAACAACAACAATGGTGGATAGAACTTGGAGGGATGTAAGAAAACAGGCCAGGAGAATCGTTAGGAGGCTATTACAGAAATATTGGAGGTTGCTGGGACTAGCAGACTGGTGGCAACAATGGGGAATAAGTGGAAACATTTTCTAGATTTGGAAGTTAAGTAGGATTTGATGTAGTTAGTGTAGGGGTGATAGAGATGGTGATATCAATTATGACTCATAGATTTCTCCCTTTGATAACCAGAAGGATATTGAAGCCAATTATGATCACTTAGTGCTATCCCAATAATTTTTTTTTCTGCTTCTCACTTGAGCACTGTCATGGTTTGAATTATGTCCCCCAAAAAATGTGTGTATCAATTTGGCTACACCATGATTCCTGGTACTGTGTGATTTTTCTGTATGTTGTAAACCTGTCTCTATGCTGTTAATGAGGGAGGATGGGTGGCAGTTGTGTTGGTAAGGCAGGACCTGATCTACAAGACTGGATTGTTTCCTGAGGCAATCTCTTGAGATATAAAAGACAGAAGTAAGCAGTGAGACAGGGGGACTTCATACCATCAAGAAAGCAGTGCCGGGAGCAGAGCGCATCCTTTGGACTGGGGTCCCTGCGCCGAGAAGCTCCTAGTCTGGGGAAACACTGATGAGAAGGCCAAGAGAGAGAAAGCCTTCCCCTGAAGCTGACACCTTGAATCTGGACTTTTAGCCTACTTTACTGTAAAGAAATAAACTTCTCTTCGTTAAAACCATCCACTTGTGGTATTTCTGTTGTAGCAGCACTAGATGACTAAGACAAGCACTCAGCAATATCTATAGCAATGTTTGTCATGTTCTGTATGATCACATGACTTCAGGATAGCACCTTCTTTGTCTCTGGCTATTTCTTATCTCTTCCTTACTACAGCTATAAATACTGTAGTTGTTAAGATCACAGATATAAGCGTCCCTCACCCTTTTTGTTCTATACACTCTTTCTAGGTCAATGGCTAAAAATGCTTTTGACTGTAACCACAGTAAAAAATACATTTTACATAGCAACCTAGAACACATGTATTTATATATCATCAAAACAAAAGATTTGTGAAATAATATTTACATGAGCTGTATGTAACACACACTGATATTTTGTATTCTGTGCTACTTTATTTCATTTTTTTTGGAAATTTTTGTCCCTCTAAATTTGTTTCATGTCCCACAAAGAGGTCTTTGCCCGTGATTTGAAATCATTGTTTGAGGTGCTCTTATTTACTACAATGGCTTCAGATTTAACTATGCTTAATTAAACACAAATCTGTATCCTTTATAAAGAACTTTCTCAAAATCCACATTGATGAATTCTTCTATTTTATAACTCCCTTAGAATGAATTACAGATGCTTCAAATTCAAAATGACTGAAATTGAGCCTATGATACCAGTTATCAGTTGCTGTCAAGTTGATTCAGATTTATGGTAACCCCCTGTATACCAGAATGGAACTGTGCTCCATAGGGTTACCAGTGACTAATTTTTTGCAAGTAGATCTCCAGGCCTCAAACCTCCAATCTTTCACTTAGCAGCTAAGCACGTTAACAATTTGCACCACCCAGGGATCCTTGGACCTATGGTATTTCCCTCAAAATCTCTGCTCCACTTCCAGAACTCCACATTTCAGCAAATGCTGTAGCACTTACACATTGTGCAAGCCAAAAACTAAGCGTTCAAGACACTTCACCAAAGAAGACATTCAAGCAGCCAACAGACACATGAGGAAATGCTCGTGTTCACTAGGCGTTAGAGACATGCAAATTAAAACCACACAGTAAGATACCATCTCACCCCGGCATTACTGTCATGAATCAAAAACACTGGAAATAACAAATGTTGGAGAAGCTGTGGGGAGATCAGAACTCTTATGTACTTGGTGGTAGGAATGCATAATGATACAACCATTTTTGAAATGATATGGCACTTGTTTAGAAAGCTAGAAATAGAAATACCATAGGATCCAGCAATTCGAATCCTAAGAATACATCCTAGAGAAATAAGAGCCGTCACATGAAGAGACATATGCACACCCATGTTCATGGCAGCATTGTTCACAATAGCAAAACGATG
>NW_004444019.1:6843962-6846466 GCF_000243295.1 Trichechus manatus latirostris
GTGGGATCCCGGGGCTTTTGTTTGTTTGTTTGTTTTGAATTGTTTGTTTGTTTCCTTTTCATTTTCTTCATTTGGGGGCCCTTTCTGGCCAGGCAGTGCTGCGTGGCAAGGAGACCACTCTCTTGGCTTGCACAAAAATGCAGACGGATCCCAGAGGTCATTTCTTTTTTTGTTGGTTTTTTTTTTTTGTTTTTTTGGGGGGGCTTTTCTTGTTCTTTTTTTTTTGTTTTTAATTTGTTTTGTTTTCTTTTCCCTCTTTTTCCCTTTTTGTCTTTCTTCATTACTCAGTTTCTCGTCTGTCTATATCATCCTTCTCTTTCTGTTCCCTGAATACCTGGCATTGTATACCTCTACGCCTTCTAGCCAGGCTGTACTGCAACACCTGAGAGTGACTTCCCCAGACCTCATAGCTACAGCGGTGGGATCCCTAGGATCTTTGTGTTTCTTTAACCTTTTCAGTTTTTATTTACTCATTCTTTTCTTTTCTTCCTCTTCCCCTTTCTGTTTTTCTCCATTTCATAGTCTCTCATCTCTCGACACCAACAGCAAGCTCCCCTAGCATTCTTTTTTATTTTTTTGTAAGTTTTTGGCTCCTGTTCCTCTCTCCTCTCTCCCATATCCATTTTAGCTCCACACATAACAATCTCCCCGCTACATCCAGCCTACCTGCACAGTGTGCTTAACATCACACCACCAAGCAGCACAGGCACGGCCTACTGGAAGCTGCCCTGCACTGATTACTGACCTGCCCTGGTGGCTGTAATAAGTGCCACAAACAACCCATACCAGTAACTCCTCTTCAGCTAGACCTGCACTGGTGAACCATATCTGAGTGACTGACACTGCCAATTGGAGAAGGAGGCGAAAAGTATTGAGCACACAGATGAGCAAACAACAAAGAACACACAGTCTGCCTGCTCAGACATAGTCAAATTTTTTTAAAAAAAGGGGATGAAGCAAACAAATCTAAAATCAATAAACGAGAAAAATAACTAATGAATGCCCTGAAGACAGCAGACGACAACAAAACATTTACAAAAAAAAGACAGCATGGTTCCAGTAGGTGTCCAAAATAAAACACCAGAAGACTTTCCAGTGGAAGGAAATGCACTAGAACTACCTGATAGTGAATTCAAATCTCCAATACTCAGAATTCTCCAAAAGCTGAGGCAAAAAGCTGACAAACCTGAGGAAAAAAGTAGACAAATTCATGGAAAATACAGACAAAAATTTGGAATAATTCAGGAAAATAATGAAGGAACAAAATACCAAAATAAATTCACAACTAGAAATTACACAACAATTAGAAATCCGAAAGATAAACAGCAAGATTTCAGAAATGGACAGTGTCACAGAAGGGCTGAGAAGCAGGTTTGAAACGGTGGAAGACAGGATCAGTGGAATTGAAGACAAACACTTGGATACAACTCTGTTTGAGGAAAACTCAGAAAAAAGAACAAAGAAAAATGAACAGACCCTGAGAGTTATGTGGGATACAATCAAAAGCAAAAACTTTTCTAGTGATTGGAATTCCAGAATGGGGGGAGAAAACAGAAAACAGAGAGTGGATCATTGAAGAACTGCTGACAGAAAACTTCTCCAATATCATGAAAGATGAAAAGCTGGCCATCCAAGAAGCTCAACGAACCCCATATACAAGAGTCCCCAAAAGAAAATCACCAAGGCATATCATAATCACTCTCGCCAAAACCAAAGACAAACAACAAATCCTGAGAGCAGCTCGTAAAAAACAAGAAGGGCGTACAGACTAGAAACAATAAGACTAAGCTCATATTATTCAGTAAAAACCATGCAGACAAGAAGGCAATGGGAAGACATGTATAAAACCTTGAAAGAAAAACATTGTCAGCCAAGTTAATATATCCTCCAAAACTCTTGTTCAAATTTGATGGTGAAATTAGGTCATTTCCAGATAAACAGAAATCAAGGGAATATGTAAAAGTCAAACCAAACTTACAAGAAGTATTAAAGGGAGTACTTCAATCTGCAGACAAACAACTTCAGCTCACAGGCAGAATCTAGGACACAGGATCGTACCAGCCAGATACCAATCTAGGAAATGAACTCTCAAGGACTATCCAAAACTAAAAGAAATACAACAGGGAATCAGAGCAGTTAATCAGTAATGACAACAACATCAAAACAATAAAATAGGGAATAAACAGCATAGGTATAAAACCTTCTAAAGGAGAGGAAGCCAAGGTGATACCAAGTAATGGTAAACTGCTTCAAACTTAGAAAGATAAAGGTAAAATTCATGGTAACCACAAATAAAGTTAACAAACATACTCATTAAAAAAAGAGGAAAAACATAAAGTCTCAGCAAAAACAAAACCTACAAAAACAAAAATGAAAAAAAAATCCACAAACAAAAGTAACTCATCACAAGAGAGTAAGAACAACAAAGAAAAATTCAGCACCACAAGAAAAAGCTCTACAAAATGACAGCAACAAACTCACATCTATCAATAATTACACTGAAT
>NW_004444019.1:6847356-6848890 GCF_000243295.1 Trichechus manatus latirostris
CTCAGAGGACAATTTATAGCAATAGATGCACCTATCAAAAAAGAAGAAAGGGACAAAATCAAAACATTAACTACAGAACTCCAAAAATAGAAAGAGAACAGCAAAAAAAGCCCACAACCACTGGAAGAAAGGAGACAGTAAAGATCAGAGAAGAAATTAATGAAATAGAGAACAGAAAAACAATAGAAGGAATCAACAAAACCAGAAGTTGGTTCTTTGAAAAAATCAACAAAATAGACAAACCACTGGCCAGACTGAGAAAAGAAAAACTGGAGAGGACACAAATAACACAAATAAGAAATGAAATGGGGGACATTACAACATACCCAAATGAAATAAAAAGGATTATAACAGAATATTAAGAAAAACTATACTCCAACAAATTTGAAAACCTAGAGGAAATGGTTAAGTTTCTAGAAACACACAGCCTACCCAAATTACAACAAAGTGATGTGGAAAATCTGAACAGACCCATAACAAGAGAAGAGATTCAAAAGGTAATAAAAAAAAACTCCCAACGAAAAAAAGCCCTGGCCCAGATGGCTTCACTGGAGAATTCTACAAACCATTTACAGAAGAGCTAGTACCAGTACTACTCAAGCTATTTCAGAGCACAGAAGAGGAAGCAACATTTCCAAATTCATTCTATGAAGCCAACACAACGCTGATACCAAAACCAGGCAAAGAGTCACAAAAAAAGAAAATTACAGACCAATATCTCTCATGAATATAGACGCAAAAATTCTCAGCGAAATTCTAGCCATAGAATCCAGCATCATATCAAAAAAATAATACACCACGACCAAGTAAGATTCATACCACGTATGCAAGGATGGTTCAACATTAGAAAATCAATCAATGTACTCCACCACATAAATAAAAGGAAAGAAAAGAATCACAAGATCATCTCAACTGACGCAGAAAAGGCATTCGACAAAGTCCAACACCCATTCCTGATAACAACTCTCAATAAAATAGGTATAGAAGGGAAATTTCTCAACATAATCAAGGGCATCTATGCAAAACCAATGGCTAACATCATTCTTAATGGAAAGAGGCTGAAAACATTCCCCTTGAGAACAGGAAAAGACCAGGATGCCCTTTGTCACCACTCCTATTTACCATTGTGCTGGAAGTTCTAGCTAGAGCAATAAGGCAAGAAAAAGAAATAAAGCGCATCCAAACTGGTAATGAAGGAGTTAAGCTGTCCCTGTTTGCAGATGATATGATACTATACATAGAAAACACTAAAGACTCTATGAGAAATCTACTGGAAGTAATAGAAAGATTCAGCAGAGTAGCAGGATACAAGATAAACATACAAAAATCTGTTGTATTCCTATACACCAATAAAGTGAACGATGAAAAGGAAATCAGGAAAACAATACCATTTACAATAGACCCTAAAAAAATAAAATACTTAGGAACAAATCTAACCAGGGATGTAAAAGACCTATACAAAGAAATCTACAAAACACTACTGCAAGAAACCCAAAAGGGTCTACATAAATGGAAAAACATACCATGCTCATGG
>NW_004444019.1:6851401-6904860 GCF_000243295.1 Trichechus manatus latirostris
ATAAGAGAGAGGGTTGACATTTTGTGGGGTTGTTAACCAATGTCATAAAACAATATGTGTACTACTGTTTAATGAGAAACTATTTGTTATGTAAACCTTCACCTGAAGTTCAAATTAAAAAAAAAAAAAAAAGGCTTTCCACTATTTCTATAATGGGTTAGAAGATCATTCCACAAGTTCCCATTTTGTACTTATTTCTCATATAGAGCTAATTATACTGAGTTGGAATTGCCTCATCTCCACATTAGAACATGTGCTCCTTGAGAGAAGGAACACTCTCTTGTTTGTCACCAAATCTTCAGTGCTGGGCAATGAAGGATTGCATAGAGGGAAAAACAATTATTAAAATTTAAATGATAGGATTAGTTATCAAAAAATATTTCAAGGGATGACATTAAATTTAGAGATGCAGGCTGAATCAGTGCCAACTTTTCCTTCCAAGTTTTCATTAAAATACTCATGAAGGATGGATTTGGTACAAGGATTTCACTGTAACCAATTTAGATGCTCACCACATGCTCAAAGGATGAAAAAATAGGGAAGTATAACTATGAAAAAGGGATACAAACATGGGTAGGGTACCACATACATAATAAAGTTGATACATTTGTGCAAGATATATTGCAAATGGAACCATTACATATTTTTAATAACAAGGGAAAAAAGACCTGCTGTCAACTCAACAAACATTGCATCCTTGAAAATAAAAAGAATTTGCCACAACTCCACAAGTTTTCCTAATCTGAGAAGGTCCGTGTTGGAGGGAGAGAGTCATGGGTCCCTCCACATGAACAATATCAATTCCTCCTTTTTCTTAATTTAGGTTACTGTATTTTTCTGTCCTAGAATTTATATTTGTTATAGTTTCCAATTACCTGCTGAAAATCTCAATGTTGCTTGTATTTACTTCTGCATGTTGAACACCATTATTTTTTAACAAAATTTTACTGTGTTTTAGGTGAAAGTTTATACACAAAATTAAGTTCTTATTTAACAATTTTTAAATTGTTCCGTGACATTGATTACAATTTTCACAATGTGTCAGCATTCTCATTATTTCCATTCTGTTTGTTCTCTTTTCACTGATCTAGCTTCCCTTTCCCTCCTTGCCGTCTCATCTTTGCTTTTGGGTGAATGTTGACCACTTGGTCTCATATAGTTGATTGTTTAAGGGAGCACATTACTCACAGGTGATATTGTTTATTTTACAAGCCAGTCTATTATCTGGCTGAAAGATGACCTCCATAAATAGCTTCAGATCCTAGTTCAAATGTTATTTTAGGGTGCTAGTCTTAAGGGTTCTTCTAGGCTCTATTGGTCCAGTATGTCCAGCCTTTTTTAGCAATTTGAATTTTGTTCTACATTTTTCTCCCATTCTATCTAGTATCTTCTGTTGTGTCCCTGGCTGATCAGAATGGTTGGTAGTGGTAGTCGGGCACCATGTAGTTCTTCTGGTCTCAGGTTAGAAGAGGCCGTGGTTCATGTGGGGTATTATTCCTATGAACAGGTTTCTTCTTTGAGCCTTTGATTTCCTTCATTTTCTTTTGTTCCACCACAGTAGAGACTAAAAGTTGTATCTTAGATGGCTGTTCACAAGCTTTTAAAACCCCAGATGCTACTCAGCAAACTAGGATGTAGAACATTATTTTTATGAACTATGTCATGCCAATTGACTAAGTTATCCCTCCGAGACTATGGTCCTAAGGCTTTTAAATCAGTAAACCAATCCCGTGAGTTGTTTAGATATATCTAGGAGGCCTCTGTAACTGTGCCCCGTATATGTTTTGTTATATTATGGATATATATATGCAGCACACACAACTGTGTATAGATATACTAGTACAGATACACCTATACATGCACGTATATTTACTTGCATATGCCTTCTTATACACATATATGTATACATATCTACCTATGTAACCATGCATATTTTTCAGTAGTTGTTACTGTTGTTGAAAAATTGTATTTGTTATAACATTTACCCAAATTGTCCTTTTTTCTTGTGTACTTCTTAGTGTCTTTATTTACTTTGGTCAAGTTGTGCTGACTTCACCCAGATTTGGTATTGCCTTTCCATCACCAGAAATAACAAGTGTCTACTATTTAGAAAATTATTTCCCCTCTCTTTGCCTCCCATCCCTGGTAACCATCAAAGAATGTTGCTTTCTGTGTATATATCTATTCTTGACTTTTTATAAAAGTGAGACCTTACAATATTTGTTCTTTTGTGATTTAATTGAATGTGATTGATATTGAAATATCACTCAGCATAATGTCCTCCAGATTGAACACTGTTATTTTAGTATCTTTCTTCCTTACAGCGTCATAATATTGATTCCCTGTGATTCTATTTTAATTAACTATTGCTTGTTATAGTTTAGAATCATATTGTCTTATCGCTTGATGTGTCTGGTTAGTTTTGATTGAGTGGTAGATACTGTATATAAAAATTGTAGAAATTGTTTTAGGCCCAGGATGATGCAATTTTCTTCCACAGTGAATTTGTTTTACACCTGCCAGGTGCATGTGGCAAATCACTGTGGGAGAACTACAATCCAATTCAGGGAGTGAGATGATCCAAAGTTGAGCTACAGAGTCTGTTAAATCATTTGTATTTCTGGCTCACCCTTACTCCTTGGGAGCAGCCTCTCTTTAACTCAACTCACAGAAAGAGTATTCATTAGCGTATACTACTCAATAGGCCTTTAATTTTAATCTCTGCCTCATAGCAATTGGGATTTTCAAATTTATTTCTCAACTTTTCAGATTATTCATCCCCTCCAGAAGGAAAAAATGTTCGAGGGTAAAGGCAGACCCAAGGGCTTCATTCATATGCCTAGGTCTCCATTCTCCCTTATATCTTGGTCCAGTATGTCTTCACTATCTTATCTCTCCTATGCCTTCATACAGATATATTTGTATCAGTATCAATGTCTAGGTCTAGGTTTAGATTTATCCAATTTTTACACTTGTTCTGAGCCAGAGGATTAGTCTTGTTAGCACAGTTCACCATTGTTGGAAGCAGAAATCTCTGAGTTTATCTCCAATAAAGTTTTCTCTGTGGAAATCCTGTGACTGTCTTAAAGTATTTTTCTTTTGTACTTTTTACTTCTTTTGTACTTCTCTTAAGGTATTTTATTTTACCCAGTACCTCCAGGGTGAAAAATCAAATTTTCATTATGATTCCTTCTTTTGGTGCCTTCTGGTAATATAGATTTGAAATCCAAACATATTTGAGGATCAGGCCCTTGGTTACAAATTCTCAGGTAAGACATTTTTCTGACCTAGGGCCTAAACAAAAATAGAGAAAATTTTTGCTGTGCTAGCAGTAGTGGATTAACTCCTGGTGTTATTCAGCATTTTGGCTCCAACTCAATATCTTCTATAGACTCAAGCAAGGTTTTGGCATGTGTCCCCAAGAAGATGTTAAAAACCAAGCCTGTTGGTTATCAAACTGAAACCCAACAGAATGGTCTTAACATAAGTTTACCCATGTAACTGTTCTGATTTCAGTTCCCCCTTCACTTTAGATGCTTAGAATTTCTGTTGCTTTCTTAAAAGTTCACGTGATCATTTAAAAAGATGTTTAATAAATTTTATCCAGCATATTTCTATGTTTTGTAACAGTAGCTTTTTCAGATTAATTTGTATGACATACTGCTGGAACTAAAGGTCTATTGAAAATTTTTATTTATACTATTACTTTCTGAATAAAGCAGCAAAAAACTTAATTTGAATAGCCATGAGACTCACAAAAAGTAGAAAAATCATAATAGCACTGAAATGTAAGAATATGAGTTAGCATACTTTCAAAAGAGGAACTAGATTGAGAAATTATCAGTGGTCAATGGATGCTTTGAAGACTAAACTAGATTAACAGCATATAAAAGGGGGAGAGGGAATGATGAAATTAGATTTGACCTAACTCTCCTAAGATTTACTACAGAATCTCATTCTATGAACTCAGAAACTCAATAATCACTTCTTACTCCACGTGAACCCCTTTCTGAGAGCAGTCCACCCCCTCACCTCTCACTGATCCCACCACTTCTCATAGCAACTCAATTATCATGTGTACTTTTATCCCTCCACCTATTTAGAGCTACAACTCTCATGGTTATAGTAAACCATCAGTGTTACAGACTGAATTGTATTCCCCTAAAATATGTGTTAGAATCCTAACCACTATACCTGTGGAAATAGGGTATTTGTTTCATTAATGAGGCCATATCAGTACAGGGTGCGTCCTAAACCTAACAACTTCTGAGTTACAAGGAGCAGCATAGACAGAGACAAGCAAGCACAAAATGAGAGGAGAAAGATGCCATGTGAAGATCACCAGGGAACTGAGGAACCAAGGAACACCGTGGCTACAGAAGTTGAAAGAGACACAGTATCCTTTCCCAGAGCGGACACAGAAAGCCCTCCCCTGAGAGCCGGTGCCCTGAATTTGGACTTCTACCTTCCTGAACTTTGAGAAAATAAATTTCTGTTCTTTAAAATCACACACTTGCGGTTATTTCTCTTAGGGCAGCACTAGGAAACTAAGACAATCAGTTAAACAAGCCTAGGAGACAAGAGGAGTGTTTTTTACTTCTGTATCTCAGAATAAAAAGTTGGTATTAGAGGTGAAGTTGATAGTGCTCTGAATACAGTTTATTTTGTTGATTGTGGTGTTTTTATGTATTCCTTTTGTCAAAGAAAAACCACACATTGCACTTTATTGTACAGGAATATATTTTTATTTCACAGAGAGAATCAGGTAGTGTGAGCAGGAAAAAGTCCCTTCTTACTAATTCCATTCTATACAAATGCTGCAAGGTCATGGGGCTTGTTAACGGTGTGTACACCTCTAGGCTTTACAGCTTAAAACTGAAGAGAAGAATTCTGTCCTTATTAAGCTGGACATTAACGTGCATGAAAGAGAAATTCGCACCTTATCTGTTGGCAAACCTCAGTCCTACATAGAGCTATCATTGTGTAAGATGAATAAATCATTAGCAGCAGAAGAGAAAATTCAGCAATATAGGTGAAAGGAGCATTTCCCTAAAGATAGAAAGACAAATCGTGCATTTTAACGAGTTTTTTCTAGGAAGTAGAAAAAAATATTTGGAAAGCATCTAGCTTACGCAGTTGTAAGACAAATACAAGATGCTGTGGTTACTGTGAAACACGAGATTAAAGATGAGATTAAAAGACAATGGGCTGAGTGGCCCAGGGTGCAGAGTGAAAAAGGATTCCAAAAAAGATAGGAAAAGAATAAAAAGTAACGAAAATGCAATATCAGAATCAAGTTCCTCGGTAGAAGTGTCCATAAAAAGGAAAAATCAATACGGCAAAGCAACAAATGAGTGACAAAATGAAAACGCTTCCTAAGAATCAAGGGAAAATGAAATATAGATGAAATGGAAATTAAATTAATGAGGGCAAAGAATGAAGACTCAACCCATGAATTACAGGCGCTGCTGAGGAAGTAATGAGAACAAGCAGAATAGAAGTAATGATCATAAGTATTATTATAATAATAATAAATGTTCCTCTGGAAGAAAATCTGCCTGCAGATTTTTCTGCTTATACTATCACGTGAAAAGAAACAAAATAGACCCATGCCTAGGTTTACAACAAAATAGGTTTGCTTTTGTTAAGAACTTAAAGGTAATACACTAGAAGAATTTTTAAAAACTTACATAGATAGATGAATCTCCATCTCACATAAAATATAAAAAAAAAATAACTCATTAATAAGGAAAAATTAAAAGGGAATCAAAACATCAGCTAAAGTAGATTCAGTTATTACATACCTCATTATTTTCTAAACACTTCATATATAATCTCATTTAATTCTCACAACAACCCTATAAGGTAGATAGTATTAATCCCCTTGTTGTGCAGAAGTGGATTAAGTGATTTGCCATTCTCATACAGCCAAGAGATGGCGAAGCAGGCTCCAGAAGCTGTGTACTTAATCACTATGGTATGTCGTCTAAATTTATTTTTAAATATTTTAAAAGGTCAAATAAGTTATGATTAAAAAGTAAAAGTAAAAAACGGGTTTAACTTTCTAGTAATAATCAGAATCTCAGATTGGAATAAAAAGTATAACTGTATATGTAAACAATATTCAGGAAATTTTCGGCCTCTAATAACAGAGATCTGGAGCCCTGTGGTGCAGTGGTTAAGAGCTGGGCTGCTAACCAAAAGGTCAGTAGTTTGAATCCACCAGCCGCTCCTTGGAAACCCTATGGGGCAGTTCTACTCTGTCCTATAGCGTCGTTATGAGTCAGAATTGACTCGACGGCAACAGGTTTGGTTTTTTTGGTTTTGAACAGAAACCTAACTCAACAAATAAAATTTATTGCCTCAGATAATTGCAATATAAAAAGGATGTGATTGGCCTTAGATGTAATACGATCCAGTGGTTCAAAAGATGCCCTCCATCTCTTCCCTTCATTTTTCTGTGTTGACTTCGTTGATTGGAAAGCTCTCTCCATCCAAGATGAAAATAAGCTACAGCTATAGATTTAAAAATTCTTCGTAATGAGTGATGCCACAGAAAAGAAAGAGGAAGACCCTAAACGAGATGAATTGACACGGTGGCTGCAACAATGGGCTCAAGCATAACAAAGATTGTGAGGTTGGTGCAGAACCCAGCAGGGATTCGTTCTGTTGAACATAGGGGTCACTATGAGTCGGACAACTGGACAGCACCTAACAACAGCAACAAGGGCCACAAACCCGTTTCTGAACCAGCCAATGTAGCCAGGTGTGTTGGATCGCGTGCCCCCACCCTCCAGCGGCAAAAGTGGCAGCTTGCAATTAATAGCTCTCTATCTCCACACAAGTAAAGGAAGGAGTGTTCACAAAGGGAAGAGATGAAGGGAAAGCAAAAATAGTTCAACCAGAGCATCAAAATGATATAACATTTTTTAAAATGAAAATGATGAGAAAAAAGAAAAAAACATAAACTAAAATTGCAATATTAACATTAGGAAAAAATGCAAATAAAAAATCACGAATGGAACAAAAATAGCATTTATCCTGATGAAAATTAAATGCATAATGAAAATCTAACATTTGTAGGCCTTTATGAATTGTACAAAAAAAAAAAATGAGAGAAACACAAAGTGTAAGGACTAAAAACACAGCATTTCTATTATAACAGATCAGTAGACATCTGAAGACAAACGAGATTGTTCAACATGATCAATACGATGAAATGTTGATATATTTTTGAATTTTATAACCTAAAATACAAAATATGCCCTTATTTCAATTAGCCATAAAATATTTTCAGAAAGTGGTCATAAACTGGAACACACAAATAAAAACCTCTAAATTTCAAAACATTAATTATCCTGCCTGGAATTAAAAATTAATAACAAACATTTATATAAAAAATATTCCACATACATATATCTAAAAATTCTCCTGAATTAATTACTAGAACAGATAAGATGAAAGATCGCTTCTAATTCCACACTTCTAGGATTCTATGAGTTGAAAAATAATAATATGAATACATTAAGATAATGGGCCCCATTATTTTTTAATTAAGTGAAAGCATTGTTTATTCATGTTTAAAATTAATGACAAATTCAACAGACAAAAATATAAAATGATTGTTTAAAACTTAATAAAATTTACTTTGATCAAATTAATTGTATTTTTAAAGTTTCAACTCCAGCTTCATTCTGTCAGGTCCTTCAATACACAAAATAACTTATTTCTTCATATTTAACTCTTTCAAAGAGGTTGATGTTGATTAAAAGGTATTATACATATATGATGATAAAGTCAATAAAACTTGATTAAAAGATACATCCAATATGGCTATATTCTAATTGGGTTCTATAGTTATGATTGACATGAGGATGATGGAAAAAAATTATCTAGAGTCGTCTTCAACTTTAACACATTTAATCTTTTTTACTCTTAGATAGTGATGCTATTTTTCTCTCAGGTATCTCTAAATTCTTACATACAGTTAATTTCCCAAATGAACTTGTCAAGCCCAGTTACTACTAGAGGGCAGTAAAGTCTTTTATACTCAGGAGATGGCCAGTATAATCAGTCCCTTGCAAAACCACATGGGGTACTGTATGATGTAACTTTGGGCTTTATTTTCTGCCAAGCAGTAAAGTCTTTCTGAGAAAAAAACCTGGGTCTTATATTTGTGCTTTAAACAAAACCCAGTCACTTGATCCAGTCCAATCAATAAGCACTGATTAGCAAGCCAACTACAGTAATTAGGTTACAAATCAGTTAAAGTAGTATACTCCTTTTTAAGTATCAGATGTTAACACTTTCCTGTAGAATTCCCTACTCAAATTGTTTTAGGATTGTCTTGGAATGGTCATTAGAAACATGAACAATTGTCTCGTTTAAGATGTTATGACAAGTATTTACTATAAAATCATGTATCCAGCAAACTTTTCAACATTTAAATATTCATGGGGAAGAAATATCCAAATAGAATTTTGATACTCTGAGGAACAGAATGTATGTAAAAATTATTTAGTTGCCTAGCAACACCCTAAAAAATAGAAGATGAGAAACTTTGTATACTGCTTAGCCATTTTTTAAAAAATGTTATTCCCGTCCTGCAGGGTATTAGATCAGCTTGCCTTGTGAACAGGATTTTAACAGTCAGGAGATGTGACTGTGTTTAAGATTCCTTTTTCCAGTCACTAGTTCATTGTCAGCGGCAGCTACAGAGCAGCTTTATGTGCATTCAGAGACCGCCAGGAAATTAGTTCTGCATGACGGAGTCAGCACTGTAGCCCAGAGAACGAGAATCGTACATTTCCTCAAGCAATTGTTTATTCCTTGTAGTGATGACAATGTTAAATATAATTCTGGTGTAAAAAATAGTCATGCCATTATATTTCATGTAAAAATTAAATCACCCCTAAAACAGTGGATAATACTACACCGTTTATGCTAAGTTCAGACGTAAACTGCAGGGCTTTTCTTTGCTTTTCGTTGCATTCCAAAGTGCTTGAGAGCTGTTGATAACTTATTTTGTGTCTTCAAACCTTCTTCTAAACTATGCGAGACATTGAAGTAAAATGTCAGTGAAATGAATTCAAGGAAAATGAACATTTTAAACTAGCAACAGCTAAAATTAAGCTGATCTTTAAATTAAGGCACATGTTTTTGTTTCTATGGTTTTCAAGGGAAAAAAATAACATGGCATTAAGATTTTCCTACCTGGACTAATTAGTCACTAGGCTATACCCCAAAGTAAATTAACATTGCTCCCATGTGCTTCACAACTACCCAATTCCTTGCATTCCCATACCCAAAGTAATTCTTCATTTTTGTTTTTTCTGCAATGAGGAAATAGAAAACGTTCAACATCCATTCCTATAAGTTAGGTACTATTCCTAATTATACCCTAACTTGTTTATCTAGATAAATCTCTTGCATATTCTCTAAGACTAGGAAGAATCATTATCCTCACTACCACACTCTACGCATACAGATGCAAGCCTTCAAATAGTTTCAGTTTTTTCTTTTTCTGATATGTTTTCTAATCATATATCAAAATATTACATACAAACACACACGTATCTGGGAAGGGCAAGTTACCTCTGCCTTAGCCCAAAGGAGTAACCAGTTTAGAAAGGAGGCCTGTGAGCTTTTTGGAGAACTACATGTTTAAGGGTAGGGTTCCTAGTTATGTTCTTCAGTGTACACCATATATATGCCTCTTCTTAGGATTTCAAAATGGTCACTAGCTATCACCTTTAGACCTGGGAGACTGTTTCAAAACGATAATCTAGAAAATGGTTAAGAAATTCAATTCAAAAAATTTATTAAGCACTTACTGTTTGGCTCAAACTTTACTATTTGAAATGGTGAATACAGACAATGTGACACAGTTCCAACCCTGAAGGTTGTTCCTTTAACGACACGAATTATGCCAATTTACCCATCTGTCATAATTTTTTGGTTGAAAAATATAAGAACATGTCAACCAAAATCAATTTGTGAAATTCTGTAATAGTATGGGAAATAGGAGAGAACTTGTGCATAATGATATTTTTCAAATTGATCAAATTCCGTTTTATGATGGAATGTGGACTTCATAACTCAGAAGAATCAAGAGACAATATATTCAGTCTATCTAGTAGAGAATATTAGCAAAAAAAAATGGAATTCTAGTTTACTATGAACTGTTTTCTCTGATGTTAGAAGTGTAGTAGTCTCAGAAATAAATATTAACTCCCTAGCCCACGGAAAATGGAAAATTATGCCTTGTATGTTTAATTTGAGCTTGATAAGTGGTAAGGTAGCAATCACAGGGCAAGTTGTAGCAAACACCAGACTGAAGACCAGGCACAGATTAGTACGTAACATTCAAAACCGACAAGGAGTTCAGGGTTGAATCAAAGTGTAAAATCAAAGAAAATAAGAGTTTTGCAACTTGTGCTACTTTCTCAATAGCTAAGTCCTATTTTTGGCTCATGATTTGAGAATATCTTAAAGGCAGTCTTCTGAATATATCAGAAACAAGTGAGGTTAAATTTTGAAGAACTAACCCCCTACCACCCCACACAAAAAAAATCATTGCCACTGAGTTGATTCTGACTCATAGTGACTCTATATGACAGAGTGGAACTGCCCTATAGAGTTTCCAAGGCTGTAATCTTTACAGAGCAGACTGCCGCGTCTTCCTCCAGCTGAGCTGCTGGTGGGTTCGAACCACTGACCTGTTACCAGCCAAGCGCTTAACCGCTGCACCAGCAGGGCTCCTCTTGAAGAACTAGAGGGCATCACAATTCACTTAGTAAAAAATATTTAGTCTGTTAAAAAAATATTAGGGAAAATAACCCATAAAAATTTAGAAAAATACTTGGGAGATTAAATTACCCAGTTATAATGATAGTTTTAGACTGTGTAAATAGAAATTATTACCATGAGTATCACTCCATATTTTACTTCAAATATCTGCCTGTGAACGTAAAGCTGGAACATGAAGGTAGGGAGAGAATACTTCTGATATTCTTTAACTCTTAAGACACATATAATGGTTATCTGTAAATATCACCAGGGATGTTTTGGACAGGTGTGCAAGTTGTGTCCTGCACAGGTTGGACACTTGTCCAAGGGAGTGGTTGTCAGCTGAAATGCACTCACACTTTGTTTTTGAGGCTGTGGGCTCTGAATGGGGCTACGCTGGCCTGGAGGAAGGAGTAAAAACAAACGAAAAAACCATTGCCATCGAGTCAGTTCTGACTCATAGCTACCCTATAGGACAGAGTAGAACTGTCCCATTGCCCCATAGGGTTTCCAAGGATGTATATTTACAGAAGCCCACTGTCACATCTTTCAACTGTCTGACATTAACTTCTAACGATCCTTGAAATTTTTTAATTCACTTGAGTTTTCCTGATCCTTTGTGCTATTATGCAATAAAGAGGCATCAGCACTTTGTATTAATCTATACATTTTTACATACATTGGTGACATTTGAGGAGCCCTGATAGCACAGTGGTTAAAAGCTCAGCTGCTAACTGAAAGGTCAGCCTTTCAAACCCACCAGCCACTTGGTGAGAGAAATATGTGGCAATATGCTTCCGTAAAGATTATGGCCTTGGAAACCCTATGGACAAGTTCTACTCCGTCCTATAGGGTCACTATCAGTCTGAACCGACTTGATGGCAGTGGGTTTGGTTTTTTGGTTTGGTAACATTTATTATAAAAAAGAGGGGAGATAATTTTCATCTTTTCATACTTTGTTGAATCATTTTATTCCTTTCATATTGAATTTTTTTAATTTTAAAGCAAAATTATTGTTTAGTTAGCCCATCTCAAGCACAACTGTCATAACTTTAAAAAAATATATCTTTCTAACAGTAAAGAGCCGGTTTTGTTTTTGTTTTATTTAATAGATATGAAAATAAATTCCCTTGATCCTTTTCTTATTTAAAGTCAGTGATTTTATCTAGTAAAAAAGAGCTAGTCAAGTGGTAAGAATAAAGAGTATACAATTAGTTGCAAAGATTGATTTTCCAGGTTGGAATTACATAAATCTCAGAAAAATGCAGAAAATTGTCAAATTAATGAATGTAATATAGTGGTGGGATATTATATTTAAATGACCAGATATTCAGAGCTCTGAATACAAGACACTATGCTAAGAAGTGTTCAAAATTTAAACATTAAAAATACTCTAAGCCCATTAGAAGCTGGCAATCTGTCATCATAAGCAATTTCTACAAGGTAAGTGTGTGACAGGACTTGCAAACATATATTTACCTTCCAAAAACATAATCCCAGTTATAAGATTTCAAAGCTCTGCCTGAGAATGTAAAGAATCAAGGGATAATAAAAATGGGACTTTATTGAGAAAAAGGAAAAATAAACAGTGCACGTAGTCTGTGACAGATGCATAGATGATAAACATCGGAATTCTTAAAGAGAGCAGAGAAAATACAGGATGAAGGAATAAAGGAGAGAAAAGGCAAAGTCAACCACGTTGTTGTTGTAGGTGCCATCGAGTTGGTTCTGTCTCATAGTGACCCTATGTTCAAGAGACGGAAGCACTGCCCAGTCCTGTGCCATCCTCACAATCGTTGTTATGTTTGAGCCGAGTGTTGCAGCCACTATGTCAATCCATTTCGTTGAGGGTCTTCCACTTTTTCACTGACTCACTACTTTACCAACCATATGTCCTTCTCCAGGGACTGGTCTCTCCTGATAACATGTCCAAAGTACATGAGACGAAATCTCGCCATCTTCACTCCTAAGGAGCCTTCTGGCTGTACTCTTTCCAAGACAAATTTGTTCCTTCTTCTGGCAGTTCATTTTATATTCAATATTTTCGTCAACACTATAATTCAAAGGCATCAATTCTTCCTCAGCCTTCCTTATTCATAGTCCAGCTTTTGCATGTATATGAGGTGATTGAAAGTACCATGGCTTGTGTCAGGTGCATCTTAGTCCTCAAAGTGTTATCTTTGCTTTTTAACACTTTACAGAGGTCTTTAATACAGTATTTTTTTTTGATTTCTTGACTGCTGCTTCTATGGGCATTGATTGCGGATCCCAGTAAAATGAAATCCTTTATAGGCCAATCCTTTTCTCCATTTATCATCAAGTTGCTTATTTGTTCAGTGGTGAGGATTTTTGTTTTGTTTATGCTGAGGTGTAATCCTAATGAAGGCTGTAGTCTTTGATCTTCATCAGTGTTTCAAGTCCTCTTTGCTTTCAGCAAGCATGGTTGTGTCTTCTGTATATTGCAGCTTGTTAATGAGTCTTCCTCCAATCCTGTTGCCGCATTATTCTTCATACAGTCCAGCTTCTCAGATTATTTGCTCAGCATACAGATTTAATAAGTATGGTGAAAAGATAATGCCCTGACACACACACTTCCTGATTTTAAACTAAGCAGTATCCCCTTGTTCTATTCAAACGACTGCCTCTTGATCTATGTATAGGTTCCGCATGAGCACGAGTGTCCTGGAAATCCCATTCTTAGAAATGCTGTCCATAATTTGTTATGATCAGACAATCCAATGCCTTTGAATAGTCAATAAAATTCAACTAAACATATTTCTGGTATTCTCTGCTTTCAATCAAGATCCATTTGACTTCAGCAATAATATCCCTCTTCCATGTTTTCTCCTGAATTTGGCTTCAATTTCTGGCCGTTCACTGTCAATGTAATGCTGCAACCATTTTTTAATTATCTTCAGCAAAATTTTACTTGCCAATGATATTAGTGATATTGTTCAATAATTCCCACATTCTGTTGAGATCAACTTTCTTTGGAATGGGCACAAATGTGGATCTCTTGTGGATCAGTTGACCAGGT
Organism: Trichechus manatus latirostris; assembly: GCF_000243295.1. Taxonomy (NCBI): domain Eukaryota; kingdom Metazoa; phylum Chordata; class Mammalia; order Sirenia; family Trichechidae; genus Trichechus; species Trichechus manatus. The sequence goes on from NW_004444019.1 coordinate 6,865,227, forward strand.
AGCTGTCTTCCAAATTTCTTGGCATATACCAGTGAGCTCTTCCAGCATTGCATCTGCTTGTTGAAACATCTCAGTTGGTATTCTGTCAATTCCTGGAGCCTTGTTTTTTGCCAATGCCTTCAGTACAGCTTGGACTTCTTCCGTCAATACTATCAGTTCTTGATCGTATGCTACCTCCTGAAATGTTTGAACGTCAAACAATTCTTTTGGTACAGTGACTCTGTGTATTCCTTCCATCTTCTTTTGGTACTGCCTGAGTTATTCAATATTTCGCCCATAGAATCCTTCAATATTGCAACTCGAGGCTTGAATTTTTTCTTCGGTTCTTTCAGCTTGAGAAATGCTGAGTGTGTTCTTCCCTTTTGGTTTTCTTACTCCAGGTCTTTGTATACATCATTATAATACTTTACTTTGTCTTCTTGAGCCACCCTTTGAAATCTTCTATTCAGCTCATTTACTTCATTTCTTCCATTCACATTAGCTACTCTACATTCAAGAGCAAGTTCAGAGTCTGTTCTGACATCCATTTTGGTCTTTTCTTTCTTTCCTGTTTTTTAACGACCTTTTGCTTTCTTCACATATGATGTCCTTGATGTCATTCCACAACTTGGCTGGTCTTTGGTCATTAGTGCTCAAAGAGTCAAATCTGTTCTTGATATAGTCTCTAAATTCAGGTGGGATATACTCAAAGTAGTGCTTTGGCTCTTATGGATTTTTTTTTAATTGTCTTCAGGTTCAACTTGAACTTTCATATAAGCAATTGATTGTCTGTTCCACGGTCAGCTCCTGGCCTTGTTCTGACTGATGATATTGAGCTTCTCCATTGTCTTTTTCTTTGTATGTCAACCATACAAGTTAACAAAACAAAACATAACAGTTCTCTTTCTTACTTAACAGTCACATTTATTTGAACTTAAGTGTGCTTCGTCTCTAGTCATCCTCTCTCTACCAGCATTCCTCAGAAGGCTCAGCAGATGATAATACAATTTTCCATTCTACTCATATCCCTTAGCATCTTATGGGTTGTGTCTCACACAAACACCCCCACGCTGAGGGATTCATTCATATACCTCCTGTCTCTCTTCCTTGCCCACACCTTTGCTAGGAGCAAGAAATGTTAAGATACATCCTCTAGCTTAGTGTACTTTCTTGGCTCTTACCGCAGTCATCTGGCCCTTCTAATGACTTCCTCCAGAGGGGGAGAAGAGGAGACCCATAAAAGACTGTTAATGAAAGCAATGAAAAATCACAGTGAAAAAAATCTACATGTGGTAAGAGCTCTGTCATGGATTGAATTGTGTCCCCCCAAAATCTATCAGCTTGGCTGGGTCATGATTCCCAGTATTGTATGATAGTCTACCATTTTATCATTTGATGTGATTTCCCTATGTGTTGTAAATGCTATCACTATGATGTAATAAGATGGATTAGAGGCAGTTATATTGATGAGGTTAGAAGATTAGATAGTGTCTTAAGCCAATCTCTTTTGAGATATAAAAGAGAGAAGTGAGCAGAGAGACATGGGGACCTCATACCACCAAGAAAGCAGCACTGGGAGCAGAGCACATCCTTTAGACCTGAGGTTCCTGTGCTGAGATGCTCCCAGATCAAGGGAAGACTGATGTATCACAAGGACCTTCCTCCAGAGCTGACAGAGAGAGAAAGACCTCCCCTGGAGTTGATGCCTTGATTTTGGACTCATAGCCTACTAGACTGTGAGAGAATAAATTTCTCTTTGTTAAAAGCCAGCCACTTGTGGTATTTCTGTTATAGCAGCACTAGATGACTGACACAATCTCCAAGACACGGTTGTTTATCAGAGTCTTATGCCTTGCCCCAGAACCATGCCTCTGGCCATTTGAGTTTGTTGCATCACTTCACAATGCAGTACCCTCCACATACTAATATTTTACTGTTTTGCAGCATCATTTACAAGGAGAAAAACAGATGACAACTTAGGAGAACATACACAAACCCAGTAAAAAGAAAATGAGCTTAGATTGAAAAGTTCTGCAAGAAGCACTCCTCCAACACTGTTAATTCCAAAACACAAAATAGAGAATATATCATTTTTACTGTCCTTAGTCAAGGAATCCCTGGGTAATGCAAACAGTTAAGCACTGGGCTGCTAACTGAAAGTTTGGTGTTTCGAACCCACCCAGAGATGCCTCAGAAGAAAACTCTATGTAGCGCAGTTCTACTCCGACACTAATGGAGTTGCCATGAGTTGGAATTGACTTGCCAGCAAATGGTAACTGGTAATCATTAGTCATAAAAACAATAATTAATTAAATGTGATTTGAAGTTTGTTGAAAGAGTGTGGAAGTTTTATTTGAATTTGGTCAATTAGGAATTGATGAGTTCATTATAGAATTTACATAGGATTATGTTCTCATTAACATCACTCATAGGATTGCTATGAGTCGGAACCAACTCCATGGCACCTAAGGATGACAGCATCACTCATAGTGTGATCGACTGTGTAATGGGGTGTTTCATAGATAGCAATGTACTTGCTTAATTTCTATTTATAAAAGTCTGTTATTATTTTTAAATTATAGATTTGCTTTATAGATTTATAACAATAGTAGAGGCTAATAATATGTTCAAAAATAGTGAGACTTGCAATAGATCTTAAAGTATATAAAGTTACCATAACTCACAATTTGTTCCCATTTTTAAAACTAGAGATCCTAACAGTTTCATAAGTTACCTATTTTTTCCTTCCTGAAGTTTCTAAATGCTCTAAGCCAAAACTTTTTTTTTTGCCCCCAACAGAATCTTGACACTCCATCGGGAACTTCTTGCGCATTGTCATCCATTACCTGAATGAACTGTGGAAATAATTTGTTGTTTTGTCTTCAGTAAGTGCACTAATGGACATGTGATAGACTCATAACCCTTGAAGGTAATGGTGTGAAACTGCTCCAAAGCTGGTTAGAAAAACAGAGATCCCATTTCAGCTCTGATCTCCTGATGGTTGCAAATCGTATGCCTTTTTTTTCTATTAGAGAGTGAAACAGCCCCTCAGTTAAAGAATATTCCTTCATTTTCACTCAAAATAAGATAAAATTTTTAAAATATTATATACTAAAAAATAACTTTCTGGCCAAATAAATAGTTTGTATGCAAAGCTTTTAAAATCTAGATATTGAGTCATTATGAACAAATCAAACAAAAGATTTTATTCCAATCATAAAACTGCCTCATAACAATGATAACAGGAATAACTTACCTAGCATACAAGATCTAACTTGCTAGGCAGTATGCAATGCATTTTACATGTACTATTCATAATTCACTGCCTGCAAACAAACCAGCAAAAATGATAAAATTATCTCCATCTCAGACACATTACAAACAGGCTCAGAGAGGCTGAGTAACTTGCTCTGGATTGAGTCACAGTATATACTCCTTCTTCATGAATCTTATATTTTTGGATAGCACAATGACTTCATATTTTTGCATTCATTGTATTTTTTTATTCTATTTGAAATAAGTCTGATCATTAGCATAGACTGATTGCTTACAGAAAAATAAATTGCTATTTTAAATTACAAAATTCTTTGATTTATGGGTGTTTAAATCATTTTTCCTTTGTGAGAAGTTAACACTGAAGAGAACTTATATGGAAAATTCTGCAGTATAAGTTTTCTGCATATCCAGAGAAAATCTGATTTCTTTCTTTTCCTAGCAATTATAATTTAATGCTTTCATCCTAAATTACTCTATCCAATAACTGCTACATTTCTCCTTGTTTTAAAACAGCCACATTTTGTTTGTAATTATTTGTTTTCTAAAGGCTATACAGGGAGATATAATATCTGTGATCTAACTCCTATTTCACTGTCTCATGTGGTGCATAGAAGGAACGTGCTGTATCCATCAAAAAACTGCAGACTAGCAGAAGAACAAAAGAGATAGTATGTTTTTTTTATGAGTCGGATTCAATGTGAGTGGGTATATTACGGTATATCTCTATTTTCATAGAGCCACTCTCACTTATCCTCATAATACTAACTTTTGCAGAGTTAAAAACATAAAGCCATTGGAATACTTGGAATAAATTATATATATATAAAAGGTCATTGGTAAAAAAATGTCCTTTGATGAGACAAAACCGTGTACTGTGAGATAAGAAACAGGAAGAAAAAAAGAATGAAGAAAATGTTGGAGGGGTGAATGAGTCTACCCAAGAGTGGGTAAAGTAAAAAGATAAAGACTCTGGGAAGTAGATAAATTATTAGCAGGAACATTTATACCACTTTCCCAGTCTTCCCCTCCCCAGCTCTGCTTCAAGTCTCTTCCCCTCTCCAAAAATTTTTTTTGACAAAAAAAAGTCATGGAGCTTTTTGTTGTGTTACATCAAGAGAATCAGCAACTCTAATATTTGGGTCAGAAATACTTTGAGAGTCAACTATACAGTAATAATAAACTTCTACTATGCTTAATTATTAAAAAGCCATGTTTTTTAGTGGGTTTGAATCTTGGGAATACTGTTTATTATCTAAATTGCTTAAGCTTTCTGAACCTAGTCTCCTCATCTTAAAACAAAGACAATATTTATCTCATGAATGAGTGTGCTGATTGGATGATTGAATAGAAAATACTCAGGAAATTATAGCAGTAAAGACTAATGAAGCAAATCTAGCAGGCTTCACCATCTTGCTTCCTGTGACACAGCCCAGTCATCCTTCCTTCTCAATATTTTTCTCCCTTGTTAACATCTATGGTAAGGCATCAATCCTGACTCACTCTGTTCTCTCATGGTGATTTAATGGGCAGCCACTACTCATAGACCCACACAAAATAAATAAAAGTTGGGTGGGGTGATGTATTAGAGTAACTGAGTAGATCTATCTGATAGACTTGATTCCTCTGTAACTCTATTAGGAATTCAGGGAAATCTACTAGCATCAGTAAGTGCAAGCAAGTGACAATGATACAAGTAGGCGGACAGGAGGAGTTTAGATAGTGATGCCAAGCAAGAAGTTTGAGATGCTGAGTGGATGGCACGGCAAAAAGTTGAGAAGTAACAGTAGAAGTGAGAACAGAACAGGAAAGATAGCAACAAATAGGCTGTATTTTGGAAACAGTCAGGAATAAGTGTTTTATTTTTATTGATAAAATATGTATCAATACTTCAATTATAAACCCTATATAACACTGAGCCTTGGTGGTGCAATGGTTAAAGGGCTCATCTGCTAACCAGAAGGTCAGCATCTAGAACCCACCAGCTGTTCTGCGGGAGAAAGATGTGGCAGTCTGCTTCTGTAAAGATTTACAACCTTAGAAACTCTATGGGACAGTTCTACTGTGTCCTATTGGGTTGCTATGAGTTGGAATCAACTCCATGGCAGTGGGTTATGTAACATTACTCCCTCAAAAATGGGTATTGTTTCCTGTGGAGAGATTAGAAGAGTATGGATCTGGTGGTGGACTAACACTTTTGCTTCCAGGGCAAAGACTGAGATACGCGCATGAACGAACTATCCACGCTGAAAACAAGGTCATCCATATCTATAGTGACCAGACACTAGAGCATGAAAAGGACAAGAAAAGGCAGAAATGAAAAAAATGGACACAGGAGAAAGCATTTTGAGTGATGGTTTTAAAAGGGAAGGAAGTCAAAACATGAAAATCTGCTTTAAATTTAAATGGTTATTTGCAAAGCTGAGTTACACATCATTCGATAATATTTAATACAAAGATCATTTTCATTTCAGTCAGCATCCCAACCTGGGAACTATTTTTGTCGTGCTGTAGCCTATGTAAAATTGTGAAGTATACAAAGAGTTCTTTCTCCCAAACTTTTACTCTGTACCTTCATCTGAGTAATCTGCTGTTCTCCTCTTCTTATCAAAGTTTGGTTTTGTGGTCAATAAATAAGTTACTAAAAGCCACCTAAAATGTCACCCTTAAGTAGCTTTGAATTAAGTAACATGGATCAGAGCTTGTATAAGGTCAAGTTCCCTAGAAGCAGAGCCTGAGGTGGAATGCCTATGATTTATTAAGGGAGTATCCTCAGGAGGAACCTGTAAGAAATTAAGAAAGCAGCATAGAGAAGGGGGAAAAGCTAAGTAATGATGTGGTTTCAGGTGAAGTGTAGTGTCACTCTGATCCTACATGGGGCTCTAGAACATAAATTGCATCACAGAGTCTGTCTCCCATGAGGCAAAGGCCTTTGTAGCCCAGCACCAGTCAGTCATTGCCCGGCCTCCTGGTTAGTGAGGCAGCTCCAAGAGCCCAAGGGAGTCCTCCAGAGAAGGTTGCAGATCTGCGCCTTTAGCAGAACTGCAACTGCTGTTTAAAGAAATTCCCAGGAGTCTGCGTGAGACACCAACAGTGTCAGCTACAGAACCATTATTAAAAAAAATTATTTTTCAAAAGAACTAAGCAAATGAAATAATTTTTGAATATTCTTGGGAGTTGTGGGGAATAGAAGAGGCATCTTTTGGGTTATTTGTCCAAGTTCCAACGCTGATCTCTCATAAATCTGACATTACCTGTGTTTGCTAAACATTTAGCAATTAAACAAAGACAAACGGTCTACAGACTTTCTGATCTGTGTGGCTTTTTTGTGTATATAGGATTTTTCAGGTTGCTGCTTATAATATAAATATTAGTCTATATTTTCCTAATGATGCTGAAGGGCAAGTGGGACAAATGTTCAGTTTCATTTTATAAATAAACAAACCAAGACCCAGAAAAGTCATGGACTAATGTTATTCACACAACTCTTAAGTGGTGCTTCCAAAACCTGTGCCCAGAGTTTCACTCTAAATTCATTGCTCTTTTCCCTTCACTACGACACCCATTCCAAAGGATATTTCAACTTCTCAAACCATGTTTTTTGTTTTGTTTTTTAAAATCTTCTTCGTCTAAGCAGGTCTAAAGTTTATCACCCAAGATAACACTTTATGAGTTACCTCTACCAAAATAAAGAGTCAAAGCACCTGGAATCCAATGAACAACATTCAGGACCTATATTTATCACTAATTAGCTATACAACCTTAGATAATTCATGCTGGGCTTCAGTCTTCTACACTGTAAAATGACAGGTAGAATAGTAGGTTGGGCTATTTTTGTGATTCTGACTCATAGCGACCCTACAGGACAGAGCAGAACTGCCCCATAGGGTTTCCAAGGAGTGGCTGGTGGATTCAAACTGCTGACTTTTTGGTTAGCAGCTGATCTATTAGGTATTATTTTTATTATCACCACCATGATTTGGAAAACACCACATAACCTACTGCCAGGCACAGAACTTCCAAGATGACCATTATGTCAAGTCTTCAGATCTTCTATCATCAGAAGGTTTTAAGATTCAAAGAAAATAGGACTCCAAAACTGATTTTATGAGACAGTATCTTGACCATGCTAATGACAGTAAAATATCGCCTGGGGCTTAAGGCCACTTTGATCTCCACTCTGCCCACATCCAAAGCATGTTCTAACTTTCTTGGTTGATGTTCCTATTTTTTGTTTTTGTTTTTGTTTTTTTCAGACAAGTACATCACTTGTTGCCTAAGTAGCCTAGCTTGGTGGTGCCACTGAATTCTACTTTTCTGGAAAAAAAAATTCTTTCCACTCTTCTATGTTTCAGCTTCCCTATGACCTCAATTAAAATTTCAAATAGAATTTGTAACCCAATTCTTGAACATAAAATAGGTATACTCATAAGAGATTTTCATCAAAGGTAAACAAGAATAAATTCTGAGGTTTTAAAATGAATAAAACTACTACTCTTCACAATGCATGTCAAATACAAATTATTCTTACCCTGGGACAGTGAGTTAATGGAGATTTTAAAAACTATATTAGAAAAGCAACATTTCCACCTTACTCTTTCCATAAGTAGCTCTGGATATTACTGAATAGTTACTCCAGCATTCTGAGCCATGCTAATCATTATCACAAGCCATCACTAGCTCTAAAGTTTTATGAGTGTGTTAATAAATTTTAAACACATAAATACATGTTGATAGACTGTCACATTCATAAGAGATTGAATTCAAATAGTATTCAATTTGAAAGTTTTATAATCTAATCTGAAGCAACCATACCTCAAATTATTTTATCAGTTAAATGTGTATTTTAACTTAAAGAAAGTACCTGAAAGACAGTCAAATAACTGAATATAGTATGGTTGTTAGTGGAAAAAATATTTTTCCAACACAATATAGCAATTGGCACTGAAACGTACATAGTTTTGCTTTAGCTTCCTGTTTGTCTGAATTGAGATCAGCAGTAGGTGGCTATGCTATAATGCAAACGACTAAATATCCTAAATGCCTACCATCTTAAATTTTATGGCAGCTAATTCAAACTGCAGCACATTGCATAATTCAGTTTTAACAGAAGAAAGAAAGAAAAAAAGAAAGAGAAAGAACAAAAAAAGAAAGAAAAAGAAAGAGAGATGCTCTCAATGTTTCAGTGAGATCAGATACCATTTTGCCACAGCATTTCCTTGCTTAAATTCCACTGGAGCAAAGCCAACTATTGTAGCAAAGAGACTAATTCTGTGGAAGATAATTCTACAATGACTTTAAAATATTTAGAGGTTGATGCTACTCAGTATTCTTGAACGAAATGGCTCTTCTAAATCAAGCATTTTGTTTTGACATTAATATAATCTTAAAAATAAACAAACTCATATATCTCAGATGGAAAACCTTGGTTTTACTAACGAACTCTAACTCTCAGAATTTTGCCTTTCTTTGCCTGCTCATCTATGTGTGAGGGAAGGTTTAAGAGGGCACTATATTAGTTTGTTAACTCCTAAGAACAAAAAAAGATGCCCTGATGATCTTAGGTCCTCCTTTTCTGCTACTAGCTTTTCAGATCCCCAGTGCTCATCCTAACTTGAGGGGAGAATAGTACTGTCCATATAGGTTTAGTCTGGAATTGGTGAGCACAAAACAAACAGGGTTTCTAAGAGAAATTGAACTTGTACTTGTGTGTTGCTGTCAGATGCCATCAAGTCAGTTCTGACTCATAGCAACCCTATGTACAATTGAGCAAAACACTGCCCCGTCCTGCACCATCCTCACAATTGTTGCTGTGTTTGAGCCCATCATCACAGCCACTTGTCAATCCATCTTGTTGAGGGTCTTCCTCTTTTTCGCTGACCCTCTACTTTACCAAGCATGATGTTCTTCTCCAGGGACTGGTCCCTCCTGATAATATGTCCAAAGCACGTGAGACAAAGTTTAGCAGTGTATTTTTGAAAGTTTCATGTCAAACTGTGAGGTAGAAAAATAATACATTATGTCAAGCAAGCAGAGGATTTTCATCTTTATCCAATTATTTTCAGCACAGGCTCTATTCATCTATGGTCACAGAATTGTTCGGTTATTATTTTTGTTTTTTTAACATTCCATAGTCACACAATTGATTGTATACTGGCCTTGCTAAAGTCCAAACTGACTCTTAGTAAGGCCAGAATATTGGAACAACTATTTAACGATGTAGTTGTTTCCATCAGCAAGACATGCTTTAAACTTACAAAATCCCTAATAGATTTTGCTAATTGGCTTGCAGTTCTGAAATGAATATCATTATATATTTTGATTATTTCCATAAATCAGTTTAAAAAAAAAGGCTCAAATTAAGGGACAACTATTAACTCCTCTGGTTGCCATGGAATAAAATAGCAAAAGCATTAATTTTTCTAAATTAAAAGCTAAATGAATATAAGAGTTTAATAACATGTAAGGTAGAGACAGGAAAAGACAAGCTCTTTGGTATTCTATAATAAAAGCTCAATTATTTTCTCTGTGTCCATGAAATTGTTAATAAAATCCTTCCATCATATTCTCCTTCAGTCAGTGTTCATCTATTTAGGAAAGGAAAAATCATGTATCTATTAGTGGATATTTTATCACCATGAAAGTGGCTCCATCTATACCTAAGTAATAATAATACCATTTATTTGTATGACACATAAAAGTTTAAAAAAAAATCATCTACTGGTTGCTCAACTTGGTGGTATCTCTGCACTTTGATCAGATTCCCTTTTGGGGAAATGCACTTTCATATGACTCACAAATTCTTGCTTTATCTTCTTATAGAAGACCAATTCCAAACTCATACTCAGTATCTTAGTTGGCTTCTGGGCAATACATTCTCCCGCATATAATTGTTGGAAATTTATGTTCCATATGTGCAGATTTAGTTACGTTTAAAAAACATAAGTTAAAAGTATTTTGACAGAGCATATCCAAACTAAACCTATATGGGCAAGATATGCCAGTTTTAACAAGCAGAATAATTCCTACTCCCTCATATTTAAGACTCTTGTTTTTTATAAAACCAAACCAAACCTGTTGCCATCAAGTCGATTCCGACTCATAGCAACGCTATAGGATAGAGCAAAACAGCCCCACAGAGTTTCCAAGGAGCGGCTGGTCGAATAAAACTGCTAACCTTTTGATTAGCAGCCGAGCTCTTAACCACTGTGCCACTAAGGCTCCTTCTTTTTTTATAAACACTATCAAATACCGTATTTTAGGCAAATAACGTGCACCTTCTACCTTTGGTTGTCAACTTCACCCTCCCCACTCAAGGTATTTTCGTAAGCGTGCTATGCTAATTTTTATTTACTGCAACATGTAAAAAAAATTTGGCGTAGTGGCACTTGTGAAAATACCACGTGGGGGGAGGGCACAGTTGGCAAACAAACTTAGAAGTCACATTATTTGAGTACAAATACGGTAATTGCCTATGTACACTCATTTAACTTAGAGACTGGGTTTATGCCACATTTTATTATTGAAACATCAAAGGAGTTCATTCTCATTCGATGTTTCTAGATCAATCATTTAAAGGTTCAATGTAGGCCAATAAAATCGGCATGTAGGGTTTTGTTATTGGTTTCCCACCTTTCTTGTTTTATTGTTTCGTTTCCTTCTAACCCTGCACTCCTCTTCAACTCCCCTATGTAGACAAGCATTCTAATCTCTTTGTTCTTGTGGCATGTATATTACTGTTTTACGTGCATATATCCTTAATTTTCAAAAAGTCTAGTTTGCTATACAGCTGATTCTTTCTTTGCTTTTTCACTAAGCACTGTTTTAAATCCGTCTATGTTATTGTATGAACCGCGGATCAGTTGCATTGAACTGCAGTACAACAGGGCATATACCAAGCACATTTTACCTATTCACCCCTCAATAATGGACACCCAGAAAGCTTCCAATTCCTCACCTCTATAAACAACTCTGCTGCAAGCAACATACACATTCCTAATCACCTATAGATTTGCTTAAAAATTACTTTGGGATTTATATTCAGGAGGGTAATTGATGACTAGGTAGTAGCATACTCCTCTTAGAAATGGTTGTACCAATCTACATTCACATCACAGGGGCCTGGAAATTCCTAAATCACACATACCCATCAATGCCCACACATACCCATCAGGTTTAGAGTTGTATAGTGAAATTATATGGTTGTTTTAATTTGCATTTATATAATTACTATTAGTTTGAAAATATCTTCATATGCTCGGTTTTTTTGGAAACCCTGGTGGTGTAGTGGTTAAGAGTTTGGCTGCTAACCAAAAGTTTGGCAATTCGAATCCACTAGGTGCTCCTTGGAAACCCTGTAGGGCAGTTCTACTCTGTCCTATAGGGTCAATATGAGTTGGAATCGACTCGACCGCAACCGGTTTTTTTTTTTTTTCCAATCCTTGATTTTTTTGTTATGATTTGCTCATTTTCTATTTTAGATGCTTTCTTCATTTTACACACAAGAATCTCTTTGTCTTACTTATCTAGTGCTGCTATAACAGAAACACCACAAGTGGATGGCTTTAATGAACAGAAATTTATTCTCTCACAGTCCAGTTGGTTAGACGTTCAAATTCAGGGCGCCAGCTCTGGGAGAAGTCTTTTTCTATCTGTTGGCTCTGGGGGAAGGACCTTGTCATCAATCTTTCCTTGGTCTAGTGTCTTCTCAGCGCAGGTCCCTGGGTCCAAAGGATGTGCTCCGCTCCAGGGGCTCTGCTTTCCTGGTGGTAGAAGTTCCCTCTCCTCTCTGCTCAATTCTCTCTTTTATATCTCAAAAGAGATTGACTCAAGATACAACCTAATACTGTAGATTGAGTCCTGCCTCATTAACATAATTGCCTCTAATCCTGCCTCATTTACATCAAAGAGGTTAGGATTTACAACACATAGAAAAATCACATCAGATCACAAAATGGTGGACAACCACACAATACTGAGAATTTCGGCCTAGCCAAGTTGACACATTTTGGGGGGACAACCCATGTTCACTCTTGTATATTCAAAATATTAATTCAGGGTCACTGTTAGTTATGACATGTATCTTGTCCCATTCTATTGTCTAGGTCTCTTTCACTGAAGAAAAATTTTCAATTTTTACATAATACAAAATCCATACCCATTGCTGTCAAGTTGATTCCAACTCAGAGTGACCCCATAGGACAGAGTAGAACTGTCCCATAAGGTTTCCAAGGAGTGACTGGTGGATTAGAACTGCTGATTTTTTGGTACAGCCTTTATTAAGCATTTATTACCTGTCTCATGAATGAATGAAGAAATAAATAATATATGAAGGAACGAATTAATAAAAAACTAAATTCAGAAATAAAAGTGCCTCTCAATTTTCATATTCATCCAACTTAAAATAGACATATATAAGTTTATTGAGCATTGAAGAATTACTTGGCATTAGTATTCCCCAACACCATGATAATGGTTATGATAATTGTATAAGATAAAATTCAGATACACCATAATAAACTCCAAATGGATGAGATTCAAATGTAAAAAAATGAAACTATATAGGTAAAAATAATATTATACAAGTAAAATAAGAAATATTGATGATTTCCTTTTGAGTATGGAGAAGGGACTTCTATGTCTGACTCAAAATCCAGAGGAAATTAAAAAAAAGAAAGATTGATATATTTAACTACATAGAAAAAAAAACTTTTAAATGCCAGAAAACATCATTAAAAGTATCAAAAGGAAATGAATAAACAAGGCGAAAATATTAGCAACATTTGTCACAAAAAAAGAGCTTATCTTTCAAATATATATATACATATATGGAAATTAAGAAAAAAGAATACAAACTGCAAAATGAGCAAAAATATATAAACAATGTACACACATTTGTGTGTGTTTGTATATAAATAACTCTTAAACATGAAAAGATAGTCATCTTTACTCATAATAAGTGAAACAAAAATTGAAACTACACTGAGATACTATTTCTCACACTGATTCTATTAGTAAAATCACAAGGAAATAGACTACCTCATTTATTGTTGGTATGAGTGAAAAATACTATGGGGGGCTTCGGCAATATCAAACAAAACTACATACGCATTTGTTTTTTGACCCAGTAATCTCACCTCTAGGAATTTACCCTGAAAACATATCTCTAAAAACCAAACCCAAACCAAACCCAAACCAAACCCATGGCCATGGAGTCTACTCTAACTCAGAGAACAAGATTATTTATTATGGCATTGTTTATAATAGAAAAACACCAAAAATAGTAAAATAAAATGACATAGCAAAAAATAATAACCATGTTAATGTTTTATATACACAAAAAATAAACAAGGATGGAGAAAAAGCTTTAAAATTGAATACAAACAGAAACAAATGAACCTAATGGCATATCAAATTGATAATATAACAGAAGAAAAAACATTATGTCAACTAATTTGGACATAGTGCTCTTACTGCACACCTTCATGAGATCTCATCTAAGGACATAGAGAACTGTGGAAAAAACATCTGAATCGTACTTGGTGGGTGGGTAGTGTTGTTTTAATTCCAAAACCACTTTTCTGGTAATGAAATTAGATTAAGTGAATAAATGCATTGAAATTTTTCAGAACTAGGCTTTTCAATGTCAGAGAAGAGAGACAAATATGAACTTCTAGAAAGAGAGAAAGAACCTGGTGGGTGGTTTGGGAATGGGAAATATAAATATGAATGCATGACCTAGAAACCATGATACCTCAGTAGCAATGAACAGATCCAATGTCCATATTTTACTTACTAAATGTTTTTCACTACAAGAAGAAAACATTTCTGGAGAAATGGATGATCCCAGGACTGGAACATGGAAAGTACAATTTACGTTAAGCAAGGAATATCTTGTTGCTGTACTGAAAGTAAGAAAGTGCTCAAAAAATGAAGAGAATATGTCACAAGACAGAAGTCAGCTTGAAGGAGCTCCTCCTGATGGCCAATTTGGAACACTTTAAGCATCAAAAAGAGAAATGACTTTAGAGGACTTCCAGCAACATGGCGCTCTAAGCAGAAGCACTACGCAGTCCCTCCACAGCAAAGATCTGAAAAACTAAGCCAAACAGAGAAAACAGAAATCCTGAAACCCTAAACATCAAATGAAGAGATAAAGAACTCAGCCAAGCACCAAATGGAATAAGAAACTGACAGAGAACAGAGAGAGAGGAGACATACATGACGAGGTCCCCTATCAGCTAATGCAGCACGGAACCGCCATCTTGGACTCTTATCAGAGACCAGCAAATAGGGAATACAAGAAAGCAGTTTCACGGAGCTTCCAGGAGGAGACAGAACAACTGGTAAACAGCAGTATACGATTTCCCACCCCCCACCCTTCTTCACCCCCACTCGGCCTCCTCTGCTTCCTGTGGCCACAGTCTCTTGGCCGAGAAGCATTGGCTGCTTGGATTCCACCCAACCGCACTGGCTGACTCCCTCAGTGCAATTTGTTGGCTGCTGGTGTTGCTTTTTTCCGCTTCTTTTGATTTCTTCCTTACCTCTCACCACCTCCCCCTCCTTTTGCTCAAATACCTGGCTCTGTGTGCCATTTTTGCTTCTACCTGAGGGGCTGTGGAGCTCCATTCGAGTGTGGAACTGCTTCCCAGTTTGTGCTGCCATGCTGGTGGGACTCTGGGGCTTTTTTTGTTTGTTTGTTTTCAATTATTTGTTTGTTTTCTTTTTCTTTTCTCAAGTTGGGAGCCCGTTCTGGCAGGGCAGTACTGTGCGGCTTGGGACCTACCCCCTCAGCTTGTGCAGATGTGCAGAGGGATCCCTGAGTGCATTTCCTTTTTTGTGGGGTATTTGTTTTTTTCTGTTTTTTTTTTTTTTTTAATTTGTTTTCTTTTCTTTTCTCTCTTTCTCCATTTTGTCTTTCTTCATTACTCAGTTTCTCATCTCTCTATACCTTCCTTCTCTTCCTGTCCCCTGGATACCTGGTGCTGAATACCTCCATGTCTCCTAGCCAGACTGTACTTTAACACCTGGGAACAACTTCCCCACACCCCGTAGTCACACCAGTGGGATCCCTGGGAGCTTTGTTGTTCTTTTTTCTTTCTAATTTTTATGTATTCATTCTTTTCTTTTCCTTCTTCTTCTTCTTCTGTTTTTCTCCATTTCATAGTCTCTCATCTCTCCACTCCAATGGCACGCTCCCCTAGCACTCTTTTTTGTTTGTTTGTATGTTTTTGGCTCCTGTTCCTCTCTCCTCTCTCCCATACCCATCTTAGCTCCCCACATCACAATCTCCCCCCTCCATCCAGCCTACCAGCAACGTGCACTTAACATCACACCACTAAGCAGCAGAGGCACAGCTTACCAGATCCTGTCCTGCACTGATTACCGACCCGCCCTGGTGCCTGTAGTAACTGTCACAAACAATCCATCTCAGCAACTCCTCTTCAGCTAGACCTGCCCTGTTGTACCACATCTGAGCGACTGACCCTGCCAATTGGAGAAGGAGGTGAAAAGTACCGTGCCCACAGACGAGCAAACAACAAAGAACACACAGCTTGTCTGCTCAGACATAGCCAAATTAAAAAAAAAAAGGATAAAACAAACAAATCTACAATCAATAAATGAGAAAAATAACTGCTGAATGCCCCAAAGACAGGAGGCAATGTCAAAACATTTACAAAAACAGGACAGGATGGTTCCAGTAGGCATCCAAAATAAAACACCAGATGAATTTCCAGTAGAAAAAAAGGCACTAGAACTACCTGATAGGAAATTCAAATCTCTAATACTCAGAATTATTCAAGAGTTGAAGCAAAAAGCAGACAAAAAGGAGGAAAAAATAGACAAATTCATGGAAAAGGCAGACAAATTCATGGAAAATACAGACAAAAAAATGGAAGAATTCAGGAAAATAATGCGGGAACAAAATGCTGAAATAAATTCACAAATAGAAATTATACAAAAACAACAATTAGAAAGCCAAAAGAACAACAAGATTTCAGAAATGGACAATGTAATGGAAGGGCTGAGGAGCAGATTTGAAACAGTGGAAGTCAGGATCAGCGGAATTGAAGACAAACACTTGGATACAAGTCTGTTTGAAGAAAAATCAGAAAGAAGAATAAAGAAAAATAAAGAGACACTGAGAATTATGTGGGATACAATCAAAAGCAAAAATCTGCAAGTGATCGGAGTTACAGAACAGGGGGAGAAAACAGAAGACACAGAGAGGATCATTGAAGAATTGCTGACAGAAAACTTCCCCAATATCATGAAATATGAAAAGCTGACCATCCAAGGAGCTCAACGAACCCCATATGGGATAGATCCCAAAAGAAAATCACCAAGGCATATCATAATCACACTCGCTAAAACCAAAGACAAACAAAGAATCCTGAGAGCAGCTCAAGAAAAACAAAAAGTCACATTCAGAGGAGAAACAGTAAGGCTACGCTCGGATTATACAGCAGAAACCATGCAGGCAAGAAGGCAATGGGATGACATATATAAAACCTTGAAAGAAAAAAATTGCCCGCCAAGAATAATATATCCTGCAAAACTCTCTTTCAAATATGATGGTGAAATTAGGTCATTTCCAGATAAACAGAAATTAAAGGACTATGTAAAAACCAAACCAAACTTACAAGACTTATTAAAGGGAGTCCTTCGATCTGAGAACAAACAATATCAGACCACAGGCTGAATATAGAACACAGGATTCGACTAGCCAGATACCAATCTAGGAAATGACCTCTTAAGGACTATGCAAAACCAAAAGAATTACAAAAGGGAACCAGAGAGGTTAAGCTGTAAATGACAACAGCATGAGAACAATGAAAGAGGGAGTAAACTGTGTAGATATAGAACCTTCTAATGGAGAGGAGGTCAAGTGATACCAAGTAATATTAGACTGATTAAAATCTAGGAAGATAAGGGTAAATTTCAAGGTAATCACAAAGAAAGTTAACAAACCTACTCATCAAAATAAAGAAGAAAAACATAAAGTCTCAGTAAAAACAAAACCTACAAAAACAAAAGAAAAAAAATCCACAAACAAAAGGAACTCAGCACAGGAGAGTAAGAGGAACAAAACTGGAAGACATTATGCTGAGTGAAATAAGTCAATCACAAAAGGACAAATATTGTATGAGACCTCTACTGTATAACACATGTAAAATTTACACACAAAAAGAAACAATCTTTCTTGGTTACAAGGGATGGGAGGAGTGAGGGGGAACTAAACAGATAAGTGGTAACTTTGGTGAAGGGTAAGACAGTACATGTTACTGGGGAAGCCAGCACAACTTGTACAAGCAAAGGTCATGGAAGCCCCATAGACACTTCCAAACTCTCTGAGGGACTGAATTGCTGGGCGGAGGGCTGTGGGGACCATGGTCTTGGGGAACATCTAGCTCAATTGGCATAACACAGTTTATAAAGACAATGTTCTACATTCTACCTCGGTGAGTAGTATATGGGGTCTTAAAAGCCTGTGAGCAGCCATCTAAGATACTCCACTGGTCTCACACCTTCAGCAGCAAGGGAGAATGAAGAGAACAGGATACAAGGAAAAGATTAGTTCAAAGGACTAATGGACCACAGCTACCAAGGCCTCCAGCAGACTGAGTCCAGTACAGCTAGATGGTGCCTGGCTACCACCACTGACTGCTCTGACAGGGATCACAACAGAGGGTCCTGGACAGAGCTGGAAAAGGATGTAGAACAGAATTCTAACTCACAAAAAAAGACCAGATTCACTGGCCTGACAGAGACTAGAGAAACCCAAGAGTATGGCCCCCGGATACCCTTTTAGCTCAGTGGTGAAGCCCCTACCAAAGTTCACCGTTCAGCTGGGGATTGGACAACCTCATAAAACAAAACGGAACTAATGAGGTACAGCAGTCCAGGAACAAGGACTAGAAGGCAAGAGGGGACAGGAAAGCTGGTGATAGGGAACCCAATGTTGAGAAGGGACAGTGTTGACATGTCATGGGGTTGTTAACCATTGTCATAGGGCAATATGTGTACTGTTTAATGAGCAACTATTTGTTCTGCAAATCTTCATCTAAGGTACAAAAAAAAAAAAAGAATTATCTATGTGAGCTCAGATTGACAACAGCAACTCAAAAGGTTTGATGGGAAGCCTAGGGGACAGTGAGTTGAAGATAATGGTGATGGAATAATTTGGAAAAAGATAGTGACAATAACAGCACAACTGGAAGAATGTAATTGATGTCACTGAATTATACATGCAGAAACTTTCAAAACGGTGTAAATTTGGCTATGTATATTTTCACCAAAAAAAAAAAGGTCCTCAAGGTCGAGAAGGGAGAGTGTTGACAGTTGTGGGGTTGTTAACCAATGTCAGAAAACAGTATGTGTACTGACTGTTTAATGAGAAACTACTTGTTCTGTAAACCTTCATCTAAAGTACAATAAAAAAATTTTAAAAAAAGATTAATGCCTTTAACAGAGTATTACACACATTGAATATTTGTGTGTATGTATTTTTTAACTGAGTCATTAAAGATATGCAAAAATAAAACGCAAATTGAGGGGCATTCTATAAAATTGGTTTAGGATTTAAAAAAAGTAATGCCAATGGCATGAAAGGCACTAAATAAGGGGAAAGGCTCTTCTAGATAAAAGGAAACTATACAAGTGAATTCAATGCTTTAAATTTCACTGGAGTTTGGATTTTTGTTAAAGCTATAAAGAATACTGGAAAAGTGAAAAATTTTGAATATAGACTATACATTAGAACACTGTGCCAATGTTAAATATTTTCTTCTTGTTACTCTAGTGGAGTTATATGACTACATTTCCCTTCACTAAATATTGTATATTAAATATAATGCAATTGTTATGAGTTATTGGAAGTTTGAACAATGTCTTATTGTGATCCATAAACAAGCATTTATTTAGGACCTGTTATGTACCAAGTCTTTAACTGCTATAGGGCAATTCAGAGGCTGTGCCTGCAGTTAAGAGATTAACTAGTTAGGCAAGGAATAGCCAATACTATGGAATTGTATGAAAAAAAAAAAAGCCAAATTCCATGATACAGACAGTGCTTTGTAAACTTTTTATGTGCCTATGAGTCACTAGGGATCTTATTTAAAGGCAGACTCTGATTTAAAAGCAGATTCTGATTCAGTAGGTCTAGAGTGGGACCTGAGATTCTGAATTTTTAATAAACTCTGGTGATCTGATGTTCTGGTCCTTGGATCATACTTTCAGTAAAAAGAGTATAGACTGTAAAAGCTACAGAAGAAAGAAATGATTAAGAATTAGAGCAGTTAAGGAAGGATCCATGGAGGAAATGAATCTTGATGCATTAATCTCTTTTCAAAAATAAAAGGGCAAAGGAAAAGGTATGATACTTATAATATCATCATTCATTTATGGCATTCCTTACCTTGTATATCTTCTCAGCATCTAGTCTGTAAAAGACACTATTTGCAACAGTGAGGGCAGTGTTCCATTTATCTTAGTATCTCTCACAGTGTCTTATACAGAGTAGGAGCTCAATGACTGTATTTATTGAACTTAATTTCATTTATGGCTAGGATAACCTGAAATAGAATTGGAGAGAAATCATCATGATGCAATTGTGGGTTGGTAAAATAAATTGTCCTGACTCAAGAGGAGGATAACTGCACCTGGGTGGACAGGGTGAAGAAAGATTATGGAAACTAGAAGAGAAATATACATTTAAGATTCAGGGTACAGGTTATTTTATGTAATTAAAATTTTCGGAATTGGGGAATGACATTCCAAAAATAATGTTTTAGGGCAAATAATCTTGCAACAAACAGTAGTGTTGATTGGAAAGGGCAAAGTGGAGGCTAATCAGAAGCTGTTATGTAATCCAGAACACGTTGCTCTCCTTTCAATTTATTAATTTGCTCCTGCCTGCAATCGTTTCCTTTGCCATCTTCTCCTCTGCCTGGGTCAGAGCTTGAAAAGACTAAGTTTATTCTAACTCCAGGACACTAGATTATTGGTAAAGAAGGAACGCTGGTTATCTTTTTCCTTTATTTTTGCCCAAGCTCTTTTATTGACAATTGATTTTTTTTTTAACCTTTTAAAAAGATTTGTTTTCAAATCTACTTTATGGGAAGTTGTCAAGGCTAAGGCACCACGTTAATCTTTTTATTCAGACTCTTTCTTGAATCATTGATACAGTTCGGTTAGCTGGGCAATTACTGATGTTAGTTTGTTAGGTATAAACGTTTAAAAGCCTCTGTATGCTACACTTAGACCCATTAGTAAATATTTACATGTATATTGTGAAAAATTTCTACCTGTTCAAGGCTTGCATTTTCATTTTCTTAATGCTGTCTTTTGGCCAACAAAAGTTATTAATTTTTAAGAAGTCTTACTTATCTATTTTTTTCATCTATACCTAATAAACTACTGAAAATTGTCTAAAAATTTTTTGAAGAAGAAATGAAGGAGGATGACTTTAATTACTGGGTTAAATCATAATATAAAGTTAAATAATTTGATTATGTTGGTTCCCTGGGTTATAGACCTCAGATTTACAGACAACTCATACTTGCCCGTTAATGTTATGTAAATTTACCTCTACTTTAAAACAATTGAACAAACCCCTACTCGTAACAAATTCCTCATCACAATCACCTTACTTGCTGCATGTGCACCTTTTAAATCAATGAAAAGGCTTCTTGCACTAAAGTAAGGCTAAATAAGAACCCTATGCACCTGTTCCAACTTACTGACAAATAGACTTAAAGACACAGTTAGGAACAGATCTCATTGATAACCCGGGGACTGTCTGTATTAGTTACCTATTACTGTGTAGGGAGTCCCTCAGTGGTGCATATGATTAAGAGCTCCACTACTAGCCAAAAGGTTGGTGGTTCGAACCCACCCAGAGGCGCCTCAGAAGACATGCTTAGAGATCTGTTTCCAAAAGGTCATAGCCTTGAAAACCCTATGGAGCAGTTCTACTCTGTACACATAGGGTCATCATGAGTCGGAATGGACTCTACAACAACATTGTGTAATAACTTACCACAAATTTAGAAGCTTTAAAAACACAAATGTATTACAGTCATAGTATCTTTGAGTCAGGAGTCCGAGCACAAGTTAATTAGACCCTTTACTCAGAATCTTGCAAGGCTGAGCTGAAGGAGTTGGCCAGGGCTGCTATCTTACATGAGGCTCCTCACCGTCTTCCAAGCTCCTCTTGTTGTTGTCAGAAATCAGTGCCTTGCAGTTGTAGGACTAGAGGCCACCCTTTGTTCCTTGGTATATGGCCCTTTCTGTAACTTGACGAGTTGCTTTTTCACAGACAACAGGAGAGCGTCTCTGTTGCTGTGAATCTCTCTATTCAGTCTCTGACCCTAGACCTTTCTTCAAACGGCTCATCTGATTAGATCAGGCTCATTTAGGATAATTTCCCTTTTAATTAACTCAAATTCAACTGATTAGGGACATTAATTATATCTGCAAAATCCCTCTTTGACATATTACCCAATACAATCATGGGATTGATCTCATATTCTCCACCCACAATCAAGGGGAGGAGATTATACAATGTATGTATAGCAGGGAGTAGGAATCCTGAAGGCCATTAGAGAATACTGCCTACCATATTAAGGTATTTTAAAGTTCATTCACAACACCAAACTTCAAAGATTAAGCATAAATTTTGAAATCATTAAAATATTAGAAGAAAATAACAGCGGACATTTAGCTCTTCCTTCTGTGGCACAGTGTTTAAGAGCTTGGCTGCTAACCCAAAGGTCAGCAGTTTGAATCCACCAGCTGCTCCCTGGAAACCTTCTAGGGCAGTTTTACTCTGTCCTATATGGTCGCTATGAGTTGGAATCAACTCCATGACAACAGGTTGGGTTAGGTTTGGTTTTACTGTGGGCAAGAACACTCCCAGAATATAAGGAAAGGGAGAAATCACAAAAGAAGATGAGGATAGATTTGTTTAAAAATATTTTTTAAATACATACATTAAAACACTATATCATGAAACAAAATATTATAAACTGGGAAAAATACTCTTACACATATAATTAAAAGTGTCCATATGCAAATACCTCTAATAAATTAATAAGAAACAATAACCTCATTAGGAAAATTGAAAAATTATATGAATAAGAATCTTAAAACATTGTAATATTAGCCAATATTGATATTAATTTTACTCGGGCACATGCTGTGCTATATATATGCAATCATTTAATATTTACAATGATGTGGTGAAATAGTAGTATTATAACTTTTTTTCAAACGACAAAATAATAATGTAGAGAGATTAACTTCCCCAAGGAAATGCCCCCACGCCTCTGTCAGTTTGTCATACTGTGGTGGCTTGCATGTTACTGTGATGCTAGAAGCTATGCCACCAGTATTTCAAATCAGGGTCACCCATGGTGCACAGGTTTCAGTTGAGCTTCCAGACTAAGACAGACTAGGAAGAAGGACCCGGCAGTCTAGTCTGAAAAAAAAAAATTAGCCAGTGAAAACCTTATGAATACCAGCAGAACATTGTCTGATATAGTGCGGTAAGATGAGCCCCTCAGGTTGGAAGCACTCAAAAGACGACCGGGGAAGAGTTGCCTCCTCAAAGTAGAGTTGACCTTAATGACATGGATGGAGTCAAGTTTTGAAGACCTTCATTTGCTGATGTGGCAGGACTCAAAATGAGAAGAAACAGCTGCAAACATCCATTAATAATTTGAAAGTGGAATGTACAAAGTATGAATCTAGGAAAATTGGAAGTCATCAAAAATGAAATGGAATGCATAAACATCTATATCCTAGCCATTACTGAGCTGAAATGGACGGGTATCAGCCAGTGTGAATCGAACAATCATATGGTCTACCATGTCAGGAATAACAAATTGAAGAGGAATGATGTTGCATTCATCATCAAAAAGAACATTTCAAAATCTATCATGAAGTACAACGCTATTAGTGATAGGATAATATCCTTAGACCTACAAGGAAGACCAGTTAATATGACTATTATTCAAATTTACATACCAACCACGAAGGCCAAAGATGAAGAAATTGAAGACTTTTATCAACGTCTGCAGTCTGAAACTGATCAATCATGCAATCAAGATGCATTGATAATTACTGGTTATTGGAATGTGAAAGTTGGAAACAAAGAAGAAGGATTGGTAGTAGGAAAATATGGACTTGGTGATACAAACAAATCCGGAGATGATGTGATAGAATTTTGCAAGACCAATGACTTCTTCATTACCAATGCCTTTTTTCAACAACATAAACAGCTCCTACGCACGCAGACCTCACCGGATGGAATACACAGGAATCAAATCGTCTACATGTGTGGAAAGAGACCATGGAAAAGCTCAATATCGTCAGTCAGAAAAAGGCCAGGGGATGACTGTGGAACAGACCATCAACTGCTCATATGCAAGTTCAAGTTGAAGTTGAAGAAAATTAGAACAACTCCACAACAGCCAAAGTATGACCTTGAGTATAGCACACATGAATTTAGAGACCATCTCAACAAGAGAGTTGATGCATTGAACATTAATAACAGAAGACCAGACGAGCTGTGGAATGGCATCAAGTACATCACACATGAAGCAAGAGGTCGTTAAAAAGACAGGAAAGAAAGAAAAGACCAAAATGGACATCAAAAGAGACTCTGAAACTTGCTCTTGAACATTGAGTAGTTAAAGGGAAAGGAAGAAATGATGAAGTAAAAGAGCTGAACAGAATATTTCAAAGGGTGACCAGAGAAGACATGGTAAAGTTTTATAAGGAAACCTGCAAAGACCTGAAGTTACAAAACCAAAAGGGAAGAACATGCTTGGCATTTCTCAAGCTGAAAGAACTGAAGCATAAATTTAAGCCTTAAGTTGCAATATTGAAGGAATTCTACAGGGGAAAATATTAAACAAAGCAGGAAGCATCAAAACAAGAGTTTCTGTATCAAAAAGAATTGGTTGACATTCAACTATTTCAGAAGGTAGCACACAATTAATAACAGATGGTACTGAAGGAAGAAGTCCAACCTGCACTGGTGAAAAACAAGGCTCCAGGAACTGATAGAATACTGAGATGTTTCAAAAAAGGGATGAAGTGCTGGAGGTGGTCATTCATCTATGCCAAGAAATTTGGAAGACAGTTACCTGGCCAACCAAATGTAAGAGATGAATATTTGTACCCATTCCAAAGAAAGATGTTCCAACAGAATACGAAAGTTATTGAACAATAACATTAATACAACACACAAGTAAAATTTTGCTGAATATCATTCAAAAGCTGTTGCAGCAGTACATCGACAGGGAACAGCCAGAAATTCAAGCCAGATTGAGAAGAGGATATGGAGCAAGGAATATCATTGCTGATGTCAGATGGATCCTGGCTGAAAGCAGAGAATACCAGAAAGATGTTTACTTGTGTTTTATTGACTATGCAAAGGCATTAGACTGTGTGGATCATAACAAATTATGGATAACATTGCAAAGAATGGGAATTCCAGAACACCTAATTGTGCTCATGTAAAACCTTTACATAGATCAAGAGGCAGTCATTCGAACAGAACAAGGAGATATTGTGTGTGCATCAGGGTTGTATCTTTTCACCATACTTATTCAGTCTGTATACTGAGCAAATAATCTGAGAAGCTGGACTATATGAAAAAGAAGCGGGCATCAGAATTGGAGGAAGAGTCATTAACAGCCTGCATTACGCAGATGACCCAACCTTGCTTGATGAAAGTGAACAGGACTTGAAACACTTACTGATGAAGATCGAAGGCTACAGCCTTCAGTATGGATTACACTTTAACATAAAGAAAACAAAAATCCTCACAACTGGACCAATGGGCAACACTATGATAAACAGAGAAAAGATTGAAGTTGTCAAGGATTTCATTTTACTTGGATCCACAATCAACACCCATGGAAGCAGCAATCAAGAAATCAAACAAAGCATTGCGTTGGGCAAATCTGTTACAAAAGACCTCTTTAAAATGTTAAAAAGCAAAAATATTACCTTGAAAACCAAGGTGCACCTGACCCAAGCCGTGGCATTTTCAATAGCCTCATATGCATACGAGAGCTTGACAATGAATAAGACAGACCGAAGAAGAATTATGTTGAATTATTCTTGGTGAATTGAATTACCATGTTGGTGAAGAATACTGAATATACCATGGACTACCAAAAGAATGAACAAATCTGTCTTGGAAGAAATACAACCAGAATGATCCTTAGAAACAAGGATGGCAAGACTAAGTCTCACACACTTTGTTGGTAAAGTAGAGGGTCAGCAAAAAAGAGGAAGAGCCTCAAAGAGATGGATTGGCACAGTGGCTGCAAAAATGGGCTCAAGCTTTACAAAGATTGAGGATGGCGCAGAACCAGGCAGTGTTTTGTTCTGTTGTACAGAGGGTCACTATGAGTCGGAACCAACTCAACAGCACCTAACAACAGGAATCAAAAGAAATCCCTGACCACTTGTAAAAGACAGCTCCCGCATCCCCGTGATCATTCTCTAAAATTCCATGCAGGCTTATTCTTAATTATGGCACTTATCACCACATGACATAAAGAAATGGTATCTTATTTGACTTTAAATAGGAAAATATTTTAATGATAAATTACAGTGAGAAATAGTGTACTGAATTGATCACTGTTGCCCATTGTTATTTGGAATGTAAATTAACACAAGTTGATTTATGACGTTTGATAGCTTAGCAATATAACCAAAAAAAAAAAAAAAACCAAACCCCAGACTCATTGCCATCGAGCAGGACTCATAGTAGCCCTATAGGACAGAGTAGAACTACCCCATAGGGTTTCCAAGGAGCGCCTGGTGGATTCCAACCACCAACCTTTTGGTTAGCAGCCATAGCTCTTAACCACTATGCCACCAGGGTTTCCTTGGCAATATAAGTATACAGAAATCCTTACAAGTGTTTATCTTCTTCACTCAGCAGGGTTTTATCCTAAAATGTTATTAGAAATGTGCAAAATGCTTGTCATTGCAATATGGCTTATGGCACCAAAATGTTGGAAACATTTAAAATGATCAACAATAGGGGGAAATAGATAAATAGATTATGGTACATTTATATGATGTAGTTCTATGTAATCATTAAAAAGTGATAATGTAAAAAAAATTTTTTAAATAACCAAGCTTATATTATTGAAAGAAAATTACTGGTGGAAAGTTTTAAGCATCATGACAAGGATTGAGAATGATATAAACAGATTTAACACATGTTAAGCTTTTTACAGTATGTCCCACAGATTATCTTTTTAAGAAATAAAACTTTGCATATACAACTTAAAAACACCCTAACTACCTCCTTTTCTCATTCTTTCTTATCCAGAGTAAACATTACCCTCGAATTGCTGTCTATTGCCTGACTGTATTGTATATGTTATTATTCTGCTCTTTGTGGTTGAGTCAGTTCTGACCTGTAGTGACCCTATAGGGCAGAGTAGAACTACCTCATAGGGTTTCCAAGGCTGTAATCTTTATGGAAGCAGAATGCCTGCTGAGCGACTGGTAGGTTGAAACTGTCCACCTTCCAGTTAGCAGCTGAGTGCTTTAACCACAGTGCAACCAGGGATTCATGCTATATATGTTGTTGTTGTTGTTATCGTTAGGTGTCGTCAAGTCGGTTCCGACTCAAAGCGACCCTATGTACAAAATGAAACACAGCCCAGTCCTGCACCACCCTCGTAATTATTGTTAGGCTTGAGCCCATTGTTGCAGCCACTGTGTCAATCCATCTTGTTGAGGGTCATCCTCTCTTTCACTGACCCTTTACTTTACCAAGCATGATGCCCTTCTCCAGGAAATGATCCCTCCTGTAACATGTCCAAAGTTTGTGAGACTTGGTCTCACCATCATTGCTTCTAAGGAGCATTCAGGCTGTACTTCTTCCAAGAAAGATTGACTCTTTCTTCTGCCAGTGCATGGTATATTCAATATTCTTCGCCAACACTGTAATTCATAGGCATCAATTCTTTGGTCTTCCATGTTCATTGTCCAGCTTTCGCATGCATATGAGGTGATTGAAAATACCATGGCTTGGGTCAGGCACATCTTAGTCTTCAAAGTGACATCTTTGCTCTTTAACACTTTAAAGAGGTCTTTTTCAGCAGAATTGCCTAATGAAATGTGAAGAATGGGATTTCCAGAACATTTAGTTGTGTTCATGAGGATTCTGTACTTAGACCAAGAGGGAGTCAAAGGAACAGAACAAGGGGATACTGCATGGTTTAAAGTCAAGAAAGGTGTGCATCAGGGATATATCCTTTTACCATACTTATTCAATCTGTGTGCTGAGCAAATAATCCGAGAAGCTGCACTATATGAAGAACGGAGCATCAGGACTGGAACAAGACACATTAACAACCTTTGATATGCGGATGACACAACCTTGCTTGATGAAAGTGAAGAGGACTTGAAACACTTATCGATAAAGATCAAAGGCTACAGCCTTCTGTATGGATTACACCTCAACATAAAGAAAACAAAAATCCTCACAACTGGACCAAAAAGCAACATCATGATAAACAGGAAAAGACTGAAGTTGTCAAGGATTTCATCTTACTTGGATCCACAATCAATGCCCATAGAAGCAGCTGTCAGGAAATCAAATGACGTGTTGCACTGGGCAAATCTGCTGCAAAACATGTCTTTAAAGTATTAAAAAGGAAAGATGTCACTTTGAGGACTAAGGTGCACCTGACCCAAGCCATGGTGTTTTCAATCACCTCATATGCATGTGAAACCTAGATAATGAATAAAGAAGACCCCAAAAAAAATTGATGCCTTTGAATTATGGTGTTGGCAAAGAATATTGAATATACCATGGACTACCAGAGGAACAAACTAGTCCTTCTTGGAAGAAATACAGCCAGAGTGCTCTTTGAAAGCGAGGATGTGAGACTTCGTTTCATGTTCTTTGGACATGGTATCAGAAGGGACCATTCCCTGGGGAAGGACATCATGCTTGGTAAAGTAAAGGATCACTATAAAAGAGGAAGACCATCAACAAGATTGATTGACACAGTGGCTGCAACAATGGGCTCAAGCATAACAACGATCACGAGGATGATACAAGACCAGGCAGTCTCTCGTTCTGTTGAACATAGTGTCACTAGAAATTGGAAGTGACTCAAGGGCACCTAACAACAATACCAGTTTTGGCTCTTTCTCTGTGTTGATGTAAGTAATCAAACACATGGGTATGGGGTTCCTAAACTGTAAAATGCTATATACTCTTATATGATGTTGATTATTATTAACTATTTTATAACCTTAGAATTCATTCCATGAGATATTCTTATGTGGAAACATTGTGTGATTCTTCAATACCATAGCAAGTAACTACAGTCTTCCATGAACAGCCTTATTCTAAAGTCTGCTATATGATATTGAAATACAAGATTCCTTGTTTTTTTAAATGTATTCATCTAAGTGTAAAACTTTGGATGCTTCTTCTATTAAGAGTATATGACACAAGCACATCACGGTACTTGATTTGTCTAATAAACACTGACAAAAATGTAGAAATTAATGATAAGAGGAAATAAAGTTGATGATATGAAATTAAGAATGTAAAATACGTCACACTTTTTTATTGGACTACCTTAAGGAGATAGAATGTTCTGAAATAGTTTTCCATCAAGAGTACTAAGAGATGATGCTATCCATTTAAATAGATTTTAATTTGTTCTAAATTATAATTGAAATACAAAGCACATGAGATGACCACATTAAAGAGTCATTGTTGAGCAAGTCAGAGCTTGATGGCAGTTTTGCTGTCTGCTTGGGAATGCTGAGCAGAGACAATGGCACTTCTGCTAGGAAATCTGGGAGAGCATATTTTACAGACATCTCTGAAGAGCAATTAAACTAACTGAATTCAATTAAAAATTGGCTTGAAACCAAGAGGATATGAACTTAAGGAGAACAGAGCTATGTATTAAGAAAAAAAATCAGATTTGGAGGTAAGAGGTAAAGGATTGCACTGATTCTTTCAGATGTTATCAAGAATGAGATTGTGTTGTTGTAATAATAACAAATCATTTTAATAAGCAAGGAACTTGAGGAATTTTTTCCAGGTCACTGCTTCAACAACTGAACTTAGAAACTGAGTATAAACTTAGCCAAAGTTTTTAGTTAGAATTTGCTTTTATATTACTAAAGTTATTCTCATCTCATTACAAATTGTTTAACAGATGCTAGGCGTGCTATACATTTCCTACATGAAATCTTAAAAATCATTTATACTTTCCTAAATTAATCATTTTGATTTAGTTTAACATCATGCATTTTTCCCTTCTATTTGTATTGTATTAACCTTGACAAAACAGAGTATGTACATAAGAAACAGTAATCTATGCAGACTGTCACCACGAAGACTATTATTCTATTATAAATACTTAGAAGAGTGGATAATAAGCATCACAGATTATCTTCTTTTCTTTTTGATATAAAATTTACCACTAATTAGTGGCATGGATATCAAGCTCCATGAAATGGAGAGTATGTATTTCTTCCTTGATACTTTTATATTTATCTATTAGATTAATGATAATGCTTGAGTTTGAACATATAGACCCAGTAAAAAGGCTTGGCTCTAAGATAGATAACAATAAACTAACTGGTTTAATGTTATCGAGAAAAATAATGTTATTATTAATAATGAGTACTTACTGGAGTGCTGGAGCCCTGGCGGCACAACGGTTAAGAGTTTGGCTGCTAACCAAAAGGCAAACAGTTTGAATCCACCAGCCACTCCTTGGAAACCCTATGGGAGAGTTATACTCTGTCCTATAGAGTTGCTATGAGTCAGAATCTACTCAATGGCAACAGGTTTTTTGTTTTTTTATTGCAATACTAACTGGAATCTCTGGGTGGTGTAAGTGGTTAAGCACTCAGCTGCTAACCAAATGATTGGGCGTTAGAATTCACCCAGAGTACCTCAGAAGAAAGGCCTAGCAATCTACTTCGAAAAACTCAGCCATTGAAAACCCTATGCATAAACTAGTAAAAAATGTCTGCCTCAATCATTGTGGTCTTTTAAGATCTGTCTATATGAGATCAAATTGACACATTGACACTCGAAAGATAAAATAGGAAATTTAGGAGGCAATGAGTTTATGTTAATGGGGGAGAAACAACTGTGAAAAGGAGGTTGAAAATCGTTGCGCAACAATGTCACTAAAGAAAAAAAAAACAGGTATTTAGCACAGTTCTACCCTGACACGCATGGTGTTGCCAAGAGTCAGAGTCGATATGATGGAAGTGGTATTGTTACAACTAATTGTTAGATATATTAAATAGATATTTTTATAGAAGAATAATGTTGGGTTACCACTAATATTAGTAGCAATAAAATATATTTCTCATCTATTGTGTGCCGTGAGCTGTGCTAAGCACTTTAGTTGCATTTTCTCACTTAGATCTAATAATAACTTTATGAAGCAGGTACTACTATTATCTCCATTTTATATTTGAGGAAACTGAGTACCTATGATAGACTTGAGATAGTAACTCAATATTCCTTACCATTAATCTTCATAGCAACCCTATAAGGTTAGCGTTATTGTTGTTAGGTGCCATCGAGTCAGTTCCAACCCATAGCCACCCTATGTACAACAGAACGAAACACTGCCTGGTCCTGTGCCATCCTCACAATCCTTGTTATGCTTGAGCCCATTGTTGCAGGCACTATGTCAGTCCTTCTAGTTGAGAGTCTTCCTCTGTTTCACTGATCCTCTACTTTACCAAGCATGATGTCTTTCTCCAGGGACTGGTCCCTCCTGATAACATGTCCAAAGTATGCGAGACGGTGTCTTGCTATCCTTGCTTCTAAGGAGCATTCTGACTGTACTTCTTCCAAGACAGATCGGTTTGTTTTTCTGGCAGTCCATGGTAAGTTCAATATTCTTTGTCAACACCATAATTCAAAGGCATCAATTCTTCTTTGGTCTTTTTGATTCATTGTCCAGCTTTCACATGCATATGAAGTGATTGAAAACACAATGGCTTTGGTTAGCTGCACCTTAGTCTTTAAAGTGACATCTTTGCTTTTCAACACTTTAGAGAGGTCTTTTGCAGGAGATTTGCCCAATGCAATCAGTCATTTGATTTCTTCCCTACTACTTCCATGGGTGTTGGTTGTGGATTCAAGCAAAATGAAATCCTTGACAACTTCAATCTTTTCTCCATTTATTATGGTGTTGCTTCTTAGTCCAGTTGTGAGGATTTTTGTTTTCTTTATGTTAAGGTATAATCCATACTGAAGGCTGTAGTCTTTTATTTTCATCAGTAAGTGCTTCAAGTCCTCTTCACTTTCAGCAAGCAAGGTTGTGTCATCTGCGTATCACAGGTTGTTAATGAGTCTTCCTCCAATCCTGATGTCAAGTTCTTCTTCATACAGTCCAGCTTCTCAGAGTATGTACTCAGCATACAGATTGAATAAGTACGGTGAAAGGGTACAACCCTGATGCACACCTTTCCTGATTTTAAACCATGTGTATCCCCTTGTTTTGTTTGAACTACTGCCTGTTGGTCTATGTACAGGTTCCTCATGAGCACAATTAAGTGTTTTGGAATTCCCATTCTCCACAGGGTTATTCACACGTCTGTAAGTTTGTCGTACTGTGGTGGCTTGCATGTTGCTGTGATGCTGGAAGCTGTGCCTCCAGTATTTCAAATACCAGCAGGGGCACCCATGGTGGACAGGTTTCAATGGAGCTTCCAGACTAAGACAGACTAGGAAGAAGGACCTGGTGTTCTACTTCTGAAGAAAATAGCTGGTGAAAACCTTATGAATAGCAGTAGAAGGTTAGCATTATTCTCCTCATTTTACCGATGAGACAACCAAGGTCTAGAGAAGAAACTCAGTTAAGATCACATAATAAGTGGTAGAAATACAAATTAAACTCCATATTCTGATTTCAGAATTTACCGTTTTGACCAATGCAATATGCAAAACATTATCAGCAATATCAATTTCAACGTTGATATTCATTTTGCTATAAAATATAAGATTGAAATTAATTATCTTCATAGCTGGCACCAGAACATTTCTCATGGAAGGAAATACCTTTGTATGAAACAATACACTGATAAGCTGCTTGGACATAAACAGTGAACAAGGATTCAAAAAACATCAAAGGAAATATGATAATTCTTGGTCTTTGTTCCTGGAGAGGAAGAGAATTGAAATGTAGATGGAAGAGGGGGATAATTATGGAATTGAGGGAATTTTAGGAATATGAATATGTAATATGTGATGTAAAATTGTGTGGTGGGTGTTTTGTGATATAATCATTCTGCAGGTATGAGATTGGGTTTTTAAAGCACTCATATTAAGATCTCAAAAGGAGCCTGGGTGGCACAAGTGGTTTTTGATTGGCTACTAACCTAAAGGTTGGTGCTTTGAACCCACCCAGTGGCTCTTCAGAAGAAAGCCCTGATGATCTGCTTCCATAAAGATTACAGTCAAGAAAACCCTATGGGGTAGTTCTACTGTATGACACCTGGGGGGTCTCCATGAGTGGGAATCTACTTGACAGCAACGGGTTTGGTCCAGTTTTTATTAAGAACACGGGAAACATAGAAGACCCATAATAACATCAGACTGATCTATCTATTTACCTGACTATCTATCTACCTATCAATCTAATAAATGTTGATGTAGCAAAACAAGGTTGACTTATTTATCAAATTAACTAAGATATCCATTCCTTTGTAAAATATATTGATTGATATCCCATGCAAAGTTCAATGCTTGAAATATTACCAAATAACATTTTGTAAATTATATATTTTATCAGTGAAAAATAACCCACTTTCTTATGATTTATCTTTCCATGCCTTGAATTTTACTTTATCTCACTTTAAAACTACCATCTTTATTTATTGTTGTTTGCACAATATAGCTTTTCCCTTCTTTTAATTTTTAACATTTCTGTGGTAGTTGTTACTGATTGTGTTTCTTTTAAATTAGTGTATTTTTTTCATATAATTTTGTGTCTTAAATTGGATAGGCCAGGCAGTAGGTTGGAAATTCTGGTAATATGTCAATTTACAGTTTTAAGGCACGCTCTTTCTCCCTCAAGAAACCAGTTTTTGCTCTCAAAGTTTTCAACTGATTTGATGAGACCCACCCATATTATGGAGGGAAATCTGCTTTATTTAAGGTCAACTGATTAACTGGGCACCATAGCCCAGTAGACACATAAAATTAGCCATCATAGATATGTTTTTTCCTACTTGTCACCTTATATTTTTTCAACTCTTCTTTATTTGTTGTTTTATTTTTTTCTCTGTCTTTTGCTATATTAACCAATTTTTTCTTTATATTTTTTCTCTACTTATTTGTAAGATATACTTCCTACTTTGCTCTATGTTTAAAAAGATGTATTTGAATCAGTTTCATTATCAGTAATGAACTTTATAATTTAACATCCTGTTGTATAAGATTAAAAGTTTGGCATGCTATTACAACTTACCTCTCTTTCTCTTCCTTTCACTGTCCAATTTTATGTTTTTGATTCTTTATTCAAATTCTCCTCCAAGGCAAACTCAAGTCTCAAGACTTCAAGTGTCACCTATTCTAAATATATATATCCAGGAGTCCCTGGGTGGCACAAATGGTTAAGAGCTCAGCTGCTAAGTGAAAAGTTGGCAGTTTGAGTTCACCCAGAGGCAGCTTGAAAGAAAGTCTTAGTGATCTATTTCCAAAACAATAGCTGTTGAAAACCCAATGGAGCATAGTTCTACTCTGATTCACATGGGGTCGTCATGAATCAGAATTGACTCAATGGCAACTGGTTTGGGTTTTTTTTTTTGATATACTACCAAGTAGGTGTCATTCCTCAGCATCAACAGCCTATTTAACATTAGACAAAGACACATTAATGTGTTTCAAGTTAGACACAAATTTATCAAATTAATATCTTAAAATTTAATATATCCAAAACAAAGCTTTAGTCCCTAATACCCCAAAGCTCATCCACCTTCATTTTTCTCTGTCATGGGAAATGGCACAACTACTCACTCTAATCCAAACACAGATGAAGCCCTGGATTCCTCTTTCCCACATACCCCACATTTAGTCTGTCAGTAAATCCTGTGGACCCTAATCCCAAAATATATTCCAAATCTGACCACTTTCACCATTTCCACTGCTACGACCATAACCTAAATTAGCACCATCATCTCTCACCTGCCATGGACTCTGATTCATCTGCCTCATTCCTATCTTATCTTATCCCTGCTATAATCTATTCTCCATACAGGAAATCTTTCAAAAACACAGCATATTGTATCATGCCCTGGTTAAAACCATGCAATGATTTCCAATAGCTCCTATGACTTACAAGGCTTCTATCACTGACCCTAGGATATATCATTATCCCTCTCACTCACACCTCCTTTCTGCTTGCTACTTGTCAAGTTGCTGCTGCATTTGGCCTTAGTGTTTGGGAACGCTTTCTCGCGATATTTACTTGGCTAAATCATTCTCATCATTAGGGATTTCCTCCAGATAGTTCCTTCTCATATATTAGCTTTGAATGGTTTTGAATATTGTGCAGTAACTCTAAGTCTCATGTAAATTTATAACTTGACAGGTTGAGAAAAGGTGGTACTGAAATACCTGGGTTAAAAGAAATAGTAAATTAAAGCATATGAGGTGTCAAATGGATGATGTAGGAATTTAATCAAAATTTAGTTTTATTAAACCCGATATCTGGTTCCATTCCACACTCCAATAGACATGAAGAGAATCTACAGAGAGGGATGAAATTTCACTTGATACATTGTACTAAACCTGTTATGCTGTGAGGGTCTCAACATTAACTTTATTTACGTAATGGGGGAACTTACCTGATTCTAAAATTCGTATTGAATTTCACAGTTTTGTGAGCTCCCTGGGCATTGATACGTGAATTTGATGTGTTTTCTACATAGTGATTATTCATGCAGACTCAAAAGAATAAGAATTTCTGAGTGTCTGAGAGTAGGTATAATGTTCTTTTCCAAAGTTTCCATGAATCCTTTACTTACTATGTGAATTTGATGTGTTTTCTACATAGTGATTATTCACGCAGACTCAAAAGAATAAGAATTTCTGAGTGTCTGAGAGTAGGTATAATGTTCTTTTCCAAAGTTTCCATGAATCCTTTACTTACATTAAAGTAACTGATAGACTCAACAATTTTTTTAAAATAAAAATATTGGTTGTTATATCAAATTGGAGTGCTGGTGGTGCAGTTGTTAAGAGCTACGGCTACTAAACAAAAGGTCTGCAGCTCCAATCCACCAGCCGCTCAGTGGAAACCCTATGGGCCAGTTCTACTCTGTCCTATAGAGTCTCTGTGACTCAGAATTGACTTGACGGATGTCAAATTAACTCTTACACCCCGTAATTCTTTGGAAAGAGTGTTGCAATTCAGTAGCACTTAATAACAACTCCAAAACACCATTTAACATCTTTCAAAACTTTTCAATACCTAATAACAGCTAACATTTAATAGTAAAATTTAATTCATATAAGTTTTCAATGAGTCATTTCAATCAGCTTTTTACTGTAAGCACACTACAGAAATTTAATTTTCCAATTACTTGAGATTTATTATAAAGCACTCAATTATACTGCCAAAGTTATATTCTCTGAGTGTTTTTCAGAAGGTTACGAGTAGTTTGGCATTAGCTAGAAACGTTCATCTAAGAATACAACTTTACATTCATGTTTTACAGCAAACTTTTAATCCTATAGATTGAAAAAAATGAAGATTATTATAGTTAACATGTTTTGAATTCATTCTTATGCAACACTTGAAAGTTAAGATGATCTCTATTAAATAATAAAAAATAAAAAGTTGATTTAAAGAGTCCAGCGATATTTGCTGACATGCAGAGAGATTTCAGTATCTGATAGATATTTTGAGAGTTTATTATCTCTCTTATTTCACAGAAAGAAAACTAAATTTGATTTTCAAATGCCAGCATTTGTCCTGAATCATGCATAATCATTCATTACACAGGTCTGATTAGATAAAATTATTTAATATAATCAGGAATGTATCTGAATGATGGTTTTCTATGTCATTAATATCCAAGTGTTATATTCACAAAAAGGTCAGATTTTTATTTTAGATGCTTACTAGTTGAAAAATCATAATTCATATTTTATCATAAATAATATTTTTTGAA
This sequence comes from Trichechus manatus latirostris, assembly GCF_000243295.1. Lineage (NCBI taxonomy): Eukaryota > Metazoa > Chordata > Mammalia > Sirenia > Trichechidae > Trichechus > Trichechus manatus. The sequence continues at coordinate 6,901,701 of NW_004444019.1, forward strand.
AGCAGTCTTAAAATATTCAGAATTTACTAATATAAGTCAGACTCTAAAGTTTATGGCATAAATGTTATCACTTATAGAAAACTGTTTAATTCAAATAGTTTTCTATATCTATTTTTTTATTTTACTATATTTTTTATATTTTACTTTTCATGTTATATATATACACATATATGTGTTTATATATGTACATACATGTGTGTGTGTGTTATTATCAGATGATCCAGCAATCTCATTCCTTGACACTTACTCAAATGAGTTGAAAACTTATGTTCACACGAACATTTATAGCAGCTTTATTTATAATGGCCAAAACTTGGAAGCAACCAAGATGTCCTTCACTAGGTGAATGGATAAACAAACAACAAATTTTGGTACATCCGTACAATAAATTAGCCAGTGATAAAAAGAAATCAGCTATGAAGCCAGAAAAAGACATGGAGTACAGTCGAATGTTCATTCATAAGTGAAAGAAGACAGTCTGAAAAGGCTGCATACTCTGCACTGTATGTTTCCAACTATATGACATTCTGGATATGGCAAAATTACAGAGACAATAAAAAGACCAGTGATTACCAGGAGTTCAAGGTGAGGAAGGAGTGACAAATAGGTGTATCATTGGGGATATCCATGTCGGTAAAACTATTCTGTACAATAATGTGATGGTGGGTAGATGACATTATGCATTTGTTAAAATTCTTAGAACTGTACAACACAAACAGTGAACCCTATTGTAAACTATAGGCTTTAGTAAATAATAATGTATCAATATTGGTTCATAAATTAGAACAAATGTATCACACTAATGCAGGATGTTAATAATAGAGAAAACTGTGGAGTGCGGAGGAGAGGGGGCATATGGGAACTCTCTATATTTTCTGCTCAATTTTTCTGTAAATCTAAAACTGCACTTCAAATCATTTAATTAAAAAAAAATGAGACTCAGAGGTGAAGTGACTTTCCCAAGTCTACATAGTTATTAGGAGATCAAGTCAGAAATCAAACCTTAGACTGTCTCAAAAGCTGTACTGCTTCACTAATGTGTTTTGGTCGTCTTTGCACTGCGGGCATGAAAATCTCCTTTGAGTTATTTTGAATACTGCATGTGTGATGCTGGGAAAGAGGCACAACAAAAATTCTTAAGTGGGTACATTGATAAAAGTGTATAAATTCTATGGAAATTTCTTTTACTACCATGAAGTTCATCAGCAAATTAATTAATTCTGAAAGAATTATAGTCTCTTTGCCTTTGCCAGTGCACCCATCAAAGCTCTCAGCAGTTACAAGATGTTTGATCAGCTCTCTATTTAGAACCCAGATGAAAGGGAGCCCAGGGGTGGCTTCATGCCTTGTGAAGGGGACCTACTCTCAGCAGCTAAACTGCAGATTTCAATGGAGAATGATAAACAGTGTCTACATCTTATTATCAAGGAAGAAAAGATAATGTAGTGCATATTTGTTCAAATAATCTAATATAATGATCAACAACATATTGATTCCAGAGAATTTCCAGAGAATAGAATGAGTAATTGTTTAATCAAAATTAAAATATCAAATTAGAAATGGTTTTGGAGATAGAAAAGTGCAAGAGACCATAAAAACCTAGCTTACCATTCCTGCTCTGCCTTCATCTGGCCAGGTAACACTGGACAGCTCACTGCTGGTGTCTGTGTCTCAGTTTCCTCATCCGTAAAATGAGGACCTTGAACTGTGTCATTATTTCCAAAACTTGTCTGATCATAGAATCACCTGGGGTCACGGTTAGCTGGAAAGCTTACAGAATCAAAATCTCTGGAAGGATTAGGGGGTGTGTATTTTAATGAGCAACCCAGTTGACACTGATGATCCAGCAAGTTTGAGAAACAAAGGAGTAAACTGTTGCTAGTGTTGCTTACAATTATGAAAATCCATAGTTCTATTATAGTGGTGAGGTTTTATGTAGTAGAATGGAGAGTAGATAAATGAAATGATTCATCATTGCCAGTATTTGTGTTTAATCTAGTTTTTTTTTTTTTTTTCAGTTTATAAGTCACTTTCTTAAAGAAAATAAAGTTTAGTCTCAGTTTATTTTCTGTTGTTACTGGAGGCTTTGAAATGAGGATAGATTAAGAATGAAACTTTGATTCAAATGAAGATAAATTTGCATGTTTGAGACATGAAATTCTTCCTGTATTTTATGTCTTCATTTATTCAGAGGGTAACATTTGTTCACTGAAGTTACCTCATTTTTAGCCTGTGGGGATACTGAATAACTTGATATTAATCTGCATTTTAATATCTTAATGCCAGTTTAAAGTGAAGTTTGTTTACTATTTCTAATTCAGTTTGATTCAAGAGAGGCACAGAGAGAAAAGGATAAATGAAATCCATGTTGGATCCCCATCTCTTTCCTACAAAGTTAGTATAAAGATGCACTTTGATAACTGATATATAACCAATTGGTTTTTCTTTTGAAGTCACTGAATGAGAGCTTCAGAGTTAATGTCCCAAGGATTAAGATGTCACCTGAGTGTTGTGTCTGCAATCTGGGCAGCTTCAACTCCCCGATAATATTGAACAGACTTTGGAGTACAGAGAAATGATTTCAGATGTTGACACTGAAAGAGTTTATTAAGGAGGTTAGATGGCTTTTAAAAGGAGAAATTTTTGAAAAACTGTTTACCAATTTTTCCTTTAGTAGAGCAACTAAGATCATAGAGGGACAGTGATAATATGGAAATGGAAAATCTGCCAGAGATTTACTCTCCAAAAGCAAAATCAAAGAATAACTTATTTAAGGAAATGCTTTCTAAATACACTGGAACTGTCAAATTCTCCGTAATATTAAAATTCAGGATATAAATGAGAGATTTTAGTTTTAAAAAAATGCATTCCAAAGTACTTGAAATTTCTAATAGATGCTCTATCTTAAAGAAAAATTCTTCTAAGCTGTTTAGAAAATAAATTGTTGAAAATGAGAGAATCCTCATAACTCCTGTAATTAAGGCCAAAACGATGTGAGACACAGTCAGTTGCATCAGTAAGAATCCTCTCACTTAGATCAATTTTTTTTTTCTTTTTTTTTTTAATTCTACTTCAGGTGAAGGCTTACACATCAAATAGTTTCTCATGAAATGGTAGTACACATGTTGTTTTATGACATTGGTTAACAACCCCACAACAT
>NW_004444019.1:6912969-6928002 GCF_000243295.1 Trichechus manatus latirostris
CGTTCTCTGTCAGTTTTCTCACTCCATTTGGTGCTTGGCTGAGTTCTTTATCTCTTCATTTGATGTTTTAGGGTTTCAGGATTGTTGTATTCTCTGTTCGGCTTAGTTTTTCGATCTTTGCTGTGGAGAGACGGAGTGGTGCTTCTGCCTAGAGCACCATTTTGCTGGAACCCCCTAGATCAAATTTTAAAGAATATGAGAAAGAGAGAAAGAATGCCACATAATGAAGAATAAAAACAAACAAAAAAGCTCAAATTTGTAATAATAACAGAAAGCCTGAAGAAGTTCTGACCTTATGGCACAAGTTGTTTAATGATAATAAAAGACAGAAAGAAAGGAGCATTACTCAGTTGATACTTTATTCCATCTCTTCCAAAAATAGAATGATCTTTCATGTTAAGTACAGAGCAACAATGTTTAAGAGTGTAATGATATCCAAGGAATCATGAAGATAGTAAAAAGACCCTAAGATTCTTTATATTAGTTCAAAATGCCATGGTCTGGAAGAATTGCATAACAGTATACTTTTAAAAAATGTGTTAAATGTTCTTATGAAATCATTTTCAATGATCTTTGAAAATCCTGGAAAACAAGTGGGCACAGGAAAGAGACTGTAATGGATGGTTGATGCTGACACTATTTTAAAAGTGAAAAGGGACTGATTTCTAGCAGTCATAGTTTAAAGAACTAACTATAGCTCTCTGGAAAAAAATCTGGAATAAATGATTGAATGGATTGTTTGAGACTATATAGAAAAAAAATGATGGTAAATAGGAACCAGACTGGACATACTAAGAAGCAATATTATTACTCTAATAGCTACTGCTAGGAATGTTACAAGAGGAGAATGCTGTAGGCACAATGCATATACTTCTTATTATAAAGTATTTGGCATAATCTGTCGCACTCCTGGGAAGAGAAAAGATAAACTTGGATTGGTTGGTTAAACAACATTCTTTAATAACTAAAAGATTCTTGATTAGTGAGCTGTCCAACAAATATTTACCGGATGCTGCTAATACTGTGGCATGAAATAATAGCTTGCCCTTTAGAAATTTACATTCTAATGACTCTGTGTTTGAACTTGACCTATTTAACACTGGCCACTGACTTGGATAAACACATCAGATATGTAGATGTCACTGATTATGGAATAACACCTAATGTTTTAAAAAAGAAAACTCACCAAGAAGATGTCAATAAACAGAGCATGCACATACATCACACATTCTTTAACATTACTTACTTTAAGAGGTGATTATAGCACAAGCTGGAGAATTTTTCTCCACCCCCATACCCCTTCCACTTCAGCACTTTGAATCTGGGTAAACTTAGTGACTACTACAACCAATAGAATAATGTCAGATTGATGCTGTGCCAATTTCTAGACATAGGCTTTAAGATATTGGCAGCTTCTTTTCCTTTATTTTGGAACACTGACTCTTGGAAGGCACCTGACATGCTGTGAGGAAGACCAAGCAATATAGAGAGACCCATGTGAAAATGTACTGACACTCCCTGCCAGCAACTTCTGCTGAGCTTCCAGTGGACAGCCAGTACTAAATTACCAGTCATATAAGTAAACCATCTTGGAAATGAGTTCTCCAAATGCAGTTGAACTATCCTAGCTAACATTACAAGACAGAGAGACAAACATCCCACCGAAAGAGCCCTCTCCAAATTGTATATTGATTAAAAAAAACAAATGCCTGTTGTTCTTTTAAACCACCACACTCCTATATTTAGGATAAAATATTCAATTATACTAATATATAAATCAATGAATCAATCAATCAAAGTATTTTAACTGATTTTCACTTCAATATGAACCAATAGTATACAGATAATAAAGCCTTTCTTTAAATTTAGTGACTCCTTGTATATCTAATCAATGTCAAATTCTGTTGATTTTGTCTCCAGATGTCTCTTGAATATTTCTTCTCTCCATTTCTACTGATGCTACCCTCGTCCATTGTCATCATGCAATAGCTTCCTAACTTTTTTCTTCACATTCACTCTTACCTCTCCCAAATCCTTCCTCATAGTGAAGCCAGAATGAACTGTTAAAAATATAAATCTGAGTGAGTTACTTCTCTGTTTACAATCCTTGAATCCATTTTGCTACTAGAATAAAGACTCACTAATCTCAACTTCATCACTTGCCATTGTCTCTTTTGTATATTTCCCTCACTTTGATATGCTTTTCCAAGAATATGTTCTGCTCCATCCTGCCTTACAATCTTTGTATACTCTGTTCCCCTTCCTGGAATGATTAGTAATCTTTTATTGTCCTTCAGCTCTCTGATAAAATGTTACTTCTTTGGGTAAATTTTCTTTGCCTTCCCACATTAGGTAAGCACCCTCTTCCCCCCCTCCCCCCACATACATACTCTTCACATTTCCTATAACATATCTTTCTCCTCTGAGACATGTAACACACTTGCAATTTATAATCAAGTGGATGCTAGCTATTTAGTAGCCATTTCTACCAATAGAAGGTAATCATCACAAAGGCAGGGATTATATCTGTCTTGTCACCTCTATTTCTCAAACATTTTACAAAATGTCTTTTATGGAATATGTGTTTGGTGTTTATTTTTAATGAATGTTTGATTGATTTCACATGGAAGACCATGAGTTTTTCAGTTTTGTAACTGCAGTGTATAACTAAGTGAATACTCAGTCAATGTTTACTCATATGCATTAAGAAAATAGATTTATTTTGTTTACACTGGTGAGTGAAAACCTAAAGTATTTTGTTTAATTACGGGATCAAAGGATCTTGACAAATTGAGATAAATTCAGTTCAAGGTAGTCACAATGATGGAGAGTCTGGAGACCATGTCACATGAGAAACCACTGAAGAAAATCAAGTGCGTGGTCCAGAAAAAAACTCTACATGGGTGGTGATATAAACAGATTTTACACTGAAGTTAGAATATATATCACTCCAATGGGAAGAACTAATACCAATATATGAAATTTATACTATTACAAATTTCAGTTCATTCATTCACCAAATATCTATTAAGCACTTACTATGAGCCTTGCACTGTGTTAGGCAGTAGTAGATCAAGAGGCAGTCGTCCACACAGAACAAAGAGATGCTATGTGGTTTAAAGTCAGGAAAGGTGTGCATCACGGTTGTATCCTTTCACCAAATTTACTCAATCTGTATGCTGAGCAAATAATCCAAGAAGCTGGACTATATGAAAAGAAGGTGGCATCAGGATTGGAGAAAGATTCATTAACAACCTGCATTAACAGATGACACAACCTTGCTTGCTGAAAGCCAAGAAAACTTGAAGTACTTACTGCAGAAGATCCAAGACTACAGCCTTCAGTATGGATTACACCTCAGCATAAAGAAAACAAAAATCGTCACGACTGGACCAGAAAGCAACACCATGATAAACAGAGAAAAGACTGAAGTGCCAAGGATTAAATTTTACTTGAATCTACAATCAATGCCCATGGAAGTAGGAGTCAAGAAATCAAATGACGTATTGCATTCGGCAAATCTGCTGCAAAAGACCTCTTTAAAAGTAAAGTTGTCACTTTAAGGACTAAGGTGCCCCTGACCCAAGCCGTGGTGTTTTCAATCATCTCATATGGATGTGAAAGCTGGGCAATGAATAAAGAAGTCCGAAGAAGAATTGACGTCTCTGAATTGTGGTGTTGGTGAAGAATATTGAATATACCATGGACTGCCGGAAGAATGAACAAATCTGTCTTAGAAGAAGTACAGTCAGAACGCTCCTTAGAAGCAAGGACAGTGGGAGTATATCTCACATACTTTGGACATGTTATCAGGAGAGATCAGTCCCTGGAGAAGGACATCATGCTTGGTAAAGCAGAGGGTCAGCAAAGAGGAGGATGACCCTTAATGAGATGGATTGACACAGTGGCTGCAACAATAGGCTCAAGCATAACAATTATCATGAGGATGGCACTGGACTGGGCAGACTTTCGTTCTGTTGTACATAGGGTTGCTATGAGTCGGAACTGACTCAACGGCACCTAATAAGAAAGACAACAATATAATATTGAAACTTAGAGGCCAATGAAAAAAACAGTTAAAGAAAATTAAATAATTACAAATTAGTACACAGTATAAAGCAGACAAATAAGTACCTTGAAAGAGAATGGAAGGAGAGAGCAGTGTAAATTGGGTGATGAAAAATCTTCTCTGAGGAGGAGAACTTTAAGCTGAGGCCTGAAGGATGAGAAAGAGGAAGGCCTATGAGGGTTCTCCTAGCGGTGGAAAAAGGGGAGATCATTTCAGGCAAAGGGATCCTTATCTAGAAAGGCTGTAAGGAAGGAAAAAATTGGTGCATTTGAGATACTGAAAGATGGTTAATGTAGCTCAGGCATTATAATTGAGCAGAAGAGCATCACAGGGTGAGGTTAGAGAGGGAAACAGGAGTCAGATGATGTAGAGCACTAAAGGCTGTGATAAGGGTTTTGGATTTTATTACATGTACATTGAGAAGCCACTGGAGTAAAAAAAAAAAAAGAAAAAGATTTTCAATCTTTTTTAAAAGACACTTTTTTTTGTCTTGAGTAAAATTTATTGGCTGTAGATTAACAAAGAATATTGAAGACCAGTTAGGAGGTTATTACAGTGGACCAGTCAAAAAATTACATGTCTTGGAAAACAAAGATGACAGTGAAGAAAGAAATAATTAGACAGATTTCAGGTATATGTGTTGAAGGTAACAGAACCTTTCAAGGGACAGATGTGGGAAAGCAAAAGAAAATGAGGCAACAAACACAATGCTCATGTTTGTAGCTTGAGCAATTGGGTAGATAGTGGTGCCATTTCCTTCTAGGGAGTAACTGAGGGAAGAACAAATTTCTTGGGAGTAATCAGGAGTTTTTTTCTTTTCTTTTTTAATTGTACTTTAGATGAAGTTTACAGAGCAAATTAGTTTCTTAGTAAACAATTAATACACATTGTTTTGTGACAATGATTGCCAACCCCACGACATGTCAACACTCTCCCCTTCTCGACCCTGGGTTCCCCGTTATCAGTTTTCCTGTCCCCTCCTGCCTTCTTGTCTTTGCCCTGGGCTGGTGTGCTCATTTAGTCTTGTTTTGTTGTATGGGTCTGTCTAATATTTGGCTGAAGGGTGAACCTCAGGAGTGACTTCAGTACTGAGATAAAAGAGTGTCTGGGGGCCATACTCTTGGGATTTCTCTAGTCTCTGTCAGACCAGTAAATCTGGTGGTCTTTTGTGAGTTAGAATGTTGTTCTACATTTTTCTCCAGCTCTGTCCAGAAGCCTCTACTGAGATCCCTGTTAGAGCAGTTGGTGGTAGTAGCCAGGTACCATCTAGTTGTGCTGGACTCTTTGGTGGAGGCTGTGGTAGTTGTGGTCCATTAGTCCTTTGGACTAATTTTTCTCTTGTGTTTTTGGTTAGGAGTTTTGTTTTGATAATGTTCAATCTGATATGACTGTGGTCTTTAGAAGAGATGTCAATTAGACAGTTGTTTATATAAAATATGGAGCTCAGAGGAGATATTCAAGCTATAGAATACATGAATGTGTGTTTGTGTTTATGTATGTATATATGCATACATTCTTATAGATGATATTTAATATTAGGGAATGGATTAGATTAACAAGGGAGAGGGTAGAGGAATAAAGGAAGCAGGCAAACACTTATCCCTAAGGAAGTCAGCATTTAGAGTTAACGTAGAAGAACCAGCAAAAGAGACTGACAAGTGGTCAGTGAGGTAGAAATACATCTAGGAGACTGTAGTAAAACAGAAATCAAAACAAAAATTCCTTTTCAAGATGAAGGGCATTGCATGTAAAATCTTCCTGAAAGCTGGAGTAAGATAAGAATAGATATTTACCTAATAAACTTGCCAACATGGCATTCTCAAGTGAACTTGACTTGAACATTTTCAGGTGGGGATGGAAGCCAAACTGAAGTGAGTTTATAAATGAGAGGTAAGTTAAGATGTGAAGTAAATGTGATAGATGATAAATTTTTAAAGAGGTTTGGTTATGAAGGGGAACTGAGAAATAAGGGTTGTTGATCAAAGGTTGTTTTAGGATGGGTGAGCTGTTATGAAACATCTGTATGCTGAGGAAAATGATCCAGGAGAGGGAGAGATTATTGATGTGAGAGAGAGTCAACAGAAATGAGATTCAGAGTACTTGTGGTGAAGATGGCTTCTAAGATATAAAAAGCAGTATTTCTCTGGAGACAGGAAAAAATGGATAAAATGGGTGAAGCCCCAGTAGGTTTATTGAATTTATTATGTAAGATAAGGGAGTTTCCATCTGATTGCATCAGTTTTATGGAAGAATGAAGAAAAATTAGTTAAAATTGAAGAGTCAAGGGAGGAAGTTTTAAACATCAAGTAAAAGTGAGAAAATATTCATAGACTATAAAGGGAGAATGAACATATAGGTCAAAGTTAGGACTGCCAGCTAATGTGGTGAGGCTATGTGCTATTGATTGAATTTTGTCCTCCCAAAATGTGAATCAACTTGGCTAGGCCATAATTCCCAGTGTTGTATGGTTGTCCACCTTTTTTTATCTGATGTGATTGTCCTATATGTTGTCAATCCTAACCTCTATGATGTTAATGAGACAAGATTAGAGGTGGTTATGCTGATGAGGCAGGACTCAATCCATAGGATTGAGTTGTGTCTTCAGTCAATCTCTTTTGAGATATAAAATAAAGAACTGAGCAGAGAGGAAGGAGGCCTCATACCACAAGAAAGAAGAGCCGGGAGCAGGATGCATCCTTTGGACCTGGGGTCCCTGTGCTGAGAAGCTTCTAGACCAGGGGAAGATTGATGACAAGGGCCTTACCTGAGAGCCAACAGGGAGAGAAAGTCTTTCCCTAGAGCTGGCACCCTGAATTTGGACTTCTAGCCTCCTAGACTTTGAGAGAATAAGTTGTTCTTTTTTAAAGCCATCCACTTGTGGTATTCCTGCTGTAACAGCACCAGATGACTAAGGCAGAATTTGGTACCTAGAGAGTGGGGTGCTGCTCTAACAGATACCTAAAATGCGGAAGCAGTTTTGAAACTGTGAATGGGTAGAAGCTGGAAGAGTTTTAAATTGCTTAATAGTAAAAGCCAAGATTGCCTTGAAGAGACTGCTGGTGGAATTATGGACATCAAAGACAATTCTGGTGAAGACTCAGTAGGAAGTGAGGAGAGCTGTCACACTAGAGACAAAGCAGGCAGCGAGAAACAGTAGCAGAGAAATGGCAGCAGCAGAACCAGGAAACCAGCACTAGACAACTCTGGAGCAGACTCACAGAGTGTGAGAACTGAGCATCTTCCGACTGAAGGTTACTGGTGGAGTGGGATGCCTCCAGGCACTCACCAGTGGAACTAAAGAGGTTTGGAACACTTGCCCAAGAAGGATAGACATGGGCAGTGAGGCCCGGGGCCAAGAGGCCAAGGAACCAGGAAGTAGAAGCTGAAGAGACAAGAAACACAATAAGCTGAGCTGCCTCAGTCTCAAAGGGTAGGGCCACGACCTCTGGGATCTCAAAGGGTGGAGCCATGGCCTTTGAGGTTTCGAAGGGTGAGGTTTCAAAGAGTCGATCTTCACCACTTCAGTTCTGGAGTGTGGGACTGCCTTTCAGGAGTGCCAGCTGAGGGGGCAGCGCTGCCATACCCAAGGAGCAGAAGAACGAGGCCTGCTGGGCCTGAGGGGGTGAAGTTACCACTCAGATGGACTAGGAGAATGGGGTTGCCCAAATGTGAGGGAGCAGAGTTGCCATACTAGTGGGCCTAAAAGGCAGAGCTGAAGCCCAGGGCCAAGAGGCCTCCACCAGAATCCGGATAATGTGGCTAACACTCAGAGCCTGGAGGGCAAGGACACTGCGTAATGGTGTCAGAGAACAGAGAGTTATTTTCAAGCCTTGAGAGTGAATGTAATGTGTTCTGCTGACTTGCTTGGTGCCTGGTATCCCTTCTTTCCCTCCAGTTTCTCCCATTTGTAATGGAAATGTTTAGCTTGTGCCTGTTCCACCACTGTACTTTGGAAGCAGATAACTACTATTCTAGATTTCACAGATTAAGAATAATTTTTGATATTTGGACTTAGAGTTAAGACTTTTGGGATATGATGGGATGAATGTATTTTACATGTGTCAAGGATATGAATTTTGGGAGGCCAAAGGGTAGAATGTGGATTGAATTGTGTCACCCAAAAATGTGTATCAACTTGGCTAGGCCATGATTCCCAGTATTGTGTGGTTGTCCACCATTTTGTGATCTGATATAATTATCCTATGTATTGTAAATCCTAAGCTCTATGATGTTAATGAGGCAGGATTAGAGATGGTTATGTTGTTGAGGCAGGACTCAGTCAATAGGATTGGGTTGTATCTTGAGTCAACCTCTTTTGAGATATAAAAGAAAGAATAGAGCAGAGAGGAGGGAGACTTCATACCACCAAGAAAGAAGCACAGGAAGCATAGTGCATCCTTACACCCAAGGTCCCTCTGCTGAGAAGCTTCTAGACCAGTGGAAGATTGATGACAAGGAGCTTACCCAGAGGAGACAGAGAGAGAAAGCCTATCCCTGGAGCTGGCGCCTTCAATTTGGACTTGTAGCCTCCTAGACTGTGAGGGAATAAATTTCTCTTAGTTAAAGCCATACATTTGTGGTATTTCTGGTATCGCAGCACTAGATACTAAGACACCATCTGAGTCTGGTGACAGTGATCAAACTGCCTGAGGGTGTGAAGTTTTTCACCAGTGTTCTGTTATATGGGTGCTGGCTCATAGAGGACAGTAGTATAGCACAGTATATGTTGTGATCCAACCAGAAGAATATAATAAACAGCTGAAGGTTGTTGCCAGGAAATGATCACAATAGAAAATGATTACAATGGTGCATGTGGAATTCATGGAGTATGCATTAGTTATCTATTGTTTTGTAACGCATTCCCCCAAGACTGAGCAGTCAGAAACAACAAACATTTGTTATATTATAGTTTCTGGGGGTCAGCAATCCAGGAGCAGCTTAGCTGGGTGGTTCAGCTTCAAGGTCTCTCACAAGGCTGCCATCAAGGTATTGGCCGGGCTGCAGTCATCTTAAGACCTGACTGAAAGAGCATCCACTTCTAAGCTAATTCACATTGTTGGTGATGGGACTCAAAAGATCTACCTACTTCTAATCAGACTTACAGGGGCCTCTCCAGAAGGCTGACTTTCTACAGGCTGGTTTGCCGCAGCGTGAGTGATCTAAGAGAGAATAAAAAAGCCCCTAAATGGAAAATGTAGTCATTGTGTACTCGAAATTTGGAAGTGACATCCCATCACTATTGACATATTTTATTCATTAGAAGCAAGTCTCTAAATTCAGCTCACACTTGGGAGCAGTGAATTACATCAGGGTGTGAATACCAGGGGATGGGAATTATTTGAGGCATTGATAGAAGCTTCCTAGCACAGAGTATAAGGAAGGAAGTACAGATAGGAGAAGAAATTGTTGGCATCAATGAATTAAAGATCCAAATTTTATGGAAAAATAGGCTCCAGGTGGTTATTGAGCAGGTATGTTTAGAAAAAAAAATTTTTTTTCCAGTTGCCATTGATTCAGTTCCAAATCATGGTGCCCCTATGTGTGTTAGAGTAGAAATAAGCTTCACAGGGTTTTAAAAGGCTGAATTTTGAGGAGTAGATCACCAGGCCTTTCTTCTGAGGCACCTCTGGATGGACTTGAACCTCCAATCTTTCAGTTAGCAGTCCAGCTCATTAACCATTTGCACCACCTATATAAAAGTTTGTAAATAGAAAATTGAAGCACTAAAGTGAAAGATTGAATGTGATTGAAGCTGACACAGTTGTTGATTACAACATCTTTAATGGAAGACCGACCATGGAAAAAATGTGGTTGAATTGTTATGGAGGAAGACATAGAAATGGAACTAAGAAGCTAGTATGTCAGACAAACCATCTACATTGATGTCGAAGACATGAGAGGGAAGAATAGAAGTTGAGTGGAGAGAAAGACTGTGAGCTGGTAGCTAAGGGGCTCCTTGAATGAAAAACAGTAATGTTGAAGTCAACAGATGATGGTAAAGGAGGAAAGCGAAAAGCTGACAAAGGCAGAAGGCATAACCTTCAGTGAAAAAAGGGTATGAAGTGAAATGAGGAGTAAAGATCTGAAATCAATGGTAGAGAGGCAAGGTTATTGAGTCTGTCTCCTGACTGTACCTAGTTAATCATGGTGTGGAAGTAGCAGGAAAATAAGTGTTTTACTTGACGTTTCAAAGGACACTATGTCTTCACAAGACAGCAGATTTTAGTCAATGGAAGGTGTAGAGAACATTTTGTGAGGAGGTTTGTTGGTAGAGGAGAGCAAGAAGATACAGAGGATAAGATGGGAGAATTTGACAGGAAGAGTAATGGTGGGGTGAGTGAGTCAGGAACAGATCTGGAGAGGCACAAAAGTTCAGAGATAAAGGGTGACCAGTGGACCTCAATCTCTGGAACTAAGGTCAACAGAGATGCTAATCCTGACAACTTTAGTTCTTGTCTTCACTAACAGGAGCATTGGACCTCAGTCTAAGAAAGAAATTTATTGCAATAAGGGCGAAATAAGAGTGGAAAGGAGTGCCTGGACATTAGCAGATGACAGCAAGGAGTGAGGGGCAAAGTGGTACTATAGAGGTTTAAAAGACTATAAAAGGGGTTTCCTGTACTTGATTGAAATAATTGTGATTCTTCCTAGCGCAGGATTTTGTTGTATTTTTCTCTGACTGCTTCCATTTCTTGTGAGATATTTTATTTAGAGTCAGAAAGAAACTTAGAAATTATTCTTTTTCTTTGAGGATACTGAAGTCCAAAGGGTCCATTGCTTAGCTTTTTGTTCATAGCCAGGTACATAATTAGTGCCAGATTCAGGAGTGAAAATGCAGAAATTTGGTTTCCAGTTTATTTGAAGTTTACCAGGGACTAAAAATAATAGCATAAATATAGTAACTTTATTTAAAAAATAAGACAAAATAACTGACAGAAAAGAATTGTGGAGTGAATTCATGTTTAACTGCAAACATATATTTTGAGCTTTGAGTCCATATTTTCCAAGATGCTTCTGCAAGACACAAATTAAGACATTGTGTTTTACCTGCTTGTGGCATTTCCTGAGTGTCACAAATGAATCCTTGGGATAATGTAGCCAAAAACTTTTACCAATTTGATTTTTTTACATGTGTCATTATATAGGGAAATAATGATAAAAATGAAGACCTGAAGCAAGCGGGCTCTTTGAACTTTAAATAACTCTGGCTGTGAGTACCAAGAACTAACCCCAGATAACCACTCTATCTCATCCGTCTTTACCCTACTCTATCCTTTTATTTTCTAGTACATTTGTCATGTATTTTCTGTTCTGGGATGTCCAAGTTGAAAATGACCAATTTGTTTTTAGATAGAGACTAAAGGGAATTTAGCTTGGTTTCTGAGACACCTCATTATTAAATAGTAATAATAAGTAGTAGAAATAATTTCAGTTCATAGTAAATATGGCTAATTTCAAGCATAAGGTAAGTACTCATAACAATGTAATCTTGTAATATTTTGATCATTTTGTTAACACAGAATATATTAAAGCATTTCTTGATTATAGCAAATAATAAGATAATTAAGGTCATATCTCCAAAGATGTTACTAATTATGGAATTAGTGGTTTCCAAAAGACTTTTTTTTGCATGTATTCCAGACAAGTATTGGAGAATTTGAGCATACTGAAGAAGGAATACTTTACAGTTCTATTTGTGATTCTTAGTCTTGCTGAAGAAGACAAGTTATAAGAATTAGGATGCGTATATACATATAGAGAGAGGAAGAGAGAGAGAACACTTTCTAAAATTGAGTAAACCTACTCTAAAAACATTATTTCAGTCTCAGAAATGTGCAGGTGATACTGAATTTAAACAATGATCCTGAAGTATGGGGTTACTCTCAAATATAGAAGGACTAAACTTAGCAAGAAAAAAGCAATAGAGGAAAAAAAGATATACTTAGAAAATTACACTTAGAAATCTCATTTCTCTGAAGTAATCTTAATAAAATATATAATTGGTGAAAAAAATGAAACAAATTAACCTTATATACCAGGGCTAATTTTTATTTTGATGTGTTAACACTGATTTCTCAATAATCATTTTGAAAATGGTCAAGAAAACATAAATGACATTTACTTATACAATTAGTTGTCAGTTTTGGAGATGAGAATGCTATGTTTTATCAAAGAGAATTATAAAGCAATGTAGTAAAACCACCCTCATGTTACTGTATCCTGAGTTTTTTTTTTTCTATTTTACTTATCTTATTCTTATTAATAAATGGAAGAAGAGGCTGGTAAGTTGATCAAATCTCCCAAACAAATATTACTGTAACAACTGAAATGTGTATGTGCATATATTATATATGTGTACATGTAAATGTTTATACACGTGTGCACATGTAATTTCTATATGTAAACATGTGTATATGTGTGTATACGTACATACACACACAGCCTTGTGAAAGAGGCCGATGAAGGCTAGTAATTATAACTTGAAATGGCGTCTTAAAAGTATATTGAAGCATAAAAAGTAAGCCACTCTGAATGGGGGATAGGGTGTACAGAGCCTAGGTTATGTAAACTGCTGCTCTCTTTCTGTCACTGGGTTAATTAGGTCAGCATTGCTTTCACCTGAAATATAGTGCAGATACCACATGAGGTGGTTCCTCCTTGGTTTGCCTTTGGATTGTGCTGTTGTCAGGGTCCAGGGCCCAGATTCTCTCTCTATATATGGTTCTTTTTGTGATTCTTGATTATGACCCCGAGTTAAGTCAGACCAGCCTGGGGTTACTGGCGACTGTGTCTTGCTTGGCACATTTATCATCCACAAATCATCTGCTATAAATATACCTCAGCAGGATCACCATCAGGCCAGCTCAGTAGCCTGCAGTTTATGAAGGTTATGGGAAACAGTGTGAAGGGTGAAGTGCTTTATTAAGGGTGGCTTTCTTCTCTGACCCAGTCCTTCCTTCTGCTTGAATATGAATGACCCTGGGAGTGAGTGCTCCTTTCCATTAGGATTAAGGGTGTATAAATTGTCCCTTATGATTGTTATTCTTATGTTATTGTATAAAAATTTAAGAATTTCTAAGAAATATCAAGATCACAGGGTTGAAGACAATGTCAGAATCCTTCGAAACAAAATAGAAGCATATCTAAACCTCGGACTGTTTCCTCTCCTTTTTATGTACAAATCATGTAAAGCATCCTCTTTTTCCCCAAATGGCTTTATATCTGTCATTAATATCTTTATTTTTGCTTTGGTTAAAATAACAGAACTGACCAAAATGTCAACAACTGTCATAACTACAACCTCTGTTGAAGCTGAAATAAATGAAATGTTTTTCTTTTGTATTGCTAAATGTTGTTTTTCAAAGAAAATGTGTTTGCCTAAGAAGTAGTGCTTTGGATTATGTTCTGAATATTAAACCTTATTTCCTTTTCACATTCCCTCAAATGAATAAAAAATCTTGTAATGAAGCAAAAACGACACAAAACCAAAACACCACCCAGGCTCCTCTCAGCCAGTGATTTGTTCTTGGGAATATGGTTAAAGCCTGCTGAATGGTGAATGATTAACTGTTTCCGTTACAGGATGTTATTCCAAATACTTGTCTCAGAAGAGAAAGCCTTGAAGGGGTGACCTTATTAATATGTATTAAGGAATAAAGGCTAATTTTAATATTCAAACAACTCCGGTGAATAAAAGATCATCTGCACCTTCATGTTTTCACTATAATTCTCTTGTAAAATGGTGTTCTTGGCTATCCAATCGCCCCAGGTGAGAGAAACAAGAGGGAAAAAAAACATGCGGAAAGAGCAGAGAGAGGAAATGATGGAAAATTGGTTTATTCAACTCCACCTGCCGCTCAAGCAACTTACCCTTTGGAAGACTTCACACTTTATATGAATTACCCGTTACGGTCTCCGCCCACCACATCACTGCACTATTTTAGCACTTGTTTTGCAAACCACCAACTGCGTTTACAAGCAGAGACATGATCAAGAGGCAAATGACCTTTTGCAGCATGTATCTGAGGCTTGTTCATCAAATACTTCGTCAGCCAACTGTCCAGGAGGCTAAATAAATAAATTGAAATAAAATAAAAAGAAGTGGGGTGGAAAATTATCTTTTTTTCCCCCTACTAACTCGAGAATCTAGCAGCTTCTCCTCTTTTTCCTCTTTTCTTACCACCCCCGTCCCAAAACCTGTTACTAGGGAAACTTGAAAAAAAGAAATCAGACACATTAAAGAAAAAAAAAAAAAAAAGTTCGGACACCACAACCAAGATCCCATTGCCATGCAGGAAGCAATGCAAGATGCCCAACCTCGGTCGCCGCACCGCGGTACTGACAAAGCCTGTATCTAGCCAGAACAAACAAGATGTTAATTGCAACCTCGCTGAGAAAAACTATTATTGTTCCAGCCAGAGACGCGCAGCACTTCGACCGCTGAGATGTGCCCCCTCCGCAGCAGCGGACTGGAGCAATTCCTCTGAATCCCGTTGCTGAAATGAAGCTGCGACAGGTCCGTGCAGAAAGACACCGAGAGAAAGACGATCAAGTCCTGCATTTACTTCCCACCCCTCAGAGTCGCCTTCCTGTCCTCGTCGCCCCCCTATCTCGCCTCCGGGTGAGTTTCTCTTACAGTGGGTCGCCGCCAGCCCCAGCGGTGGGAACTGAGGATGCAAAAACCTCCCAGACGTAGAAAATGCCGCTTTCGGGACGCGCTTGGTTTTGAGTAGCCATGACGTGCAGACGCACGGTGGCCCTGGCTGGAGATCCGCGGAGCCCCCCTCCCGCTCGCTCTCTCCCGCCGCCCTCCCTACTCTCCCGCCGGCCGTTTCTCTCGTCTTCTCTCACACACACCCGCCCGCGCCCTCGGGAAGCAGAATTCCGGGGAAGGCGCAGCGGCCGCGCCGCGCGCGTCGAACCTCCTGTTGGCCGCCGCGCCACCCTCGCTGGCGCGGGGCGCG
>NW_004444019.1:6928102-6962694 GCF_000243295.1 Trichechus manatus latirostris
GGACGCGCTCAGGCGGGCGCCCCCGCTCCCTCGCGCGCGCCCCAGGGAGAGCGAGCGCCGCGCGCCGGCGCGCACTCCCGAGACAGAGCTTTACTATCTCTCTCCCTCTCGCGCCTCCCTCCTCGCTGGGCATTCACACAGCTTTCCGACATCACCAGCCAAAGGATTTTTCCCCCCCCCTCCTTAGTCGCCGTCCTTCCGTCAGTACCTGCGAGGGGGAGAAGGAGGGAGGAGAGCGGAAAAAGGAAAAAGCATAAGCTTGAGCTTTCCGATCCGACCACGAATACTCCTGTAATAAACCCACCGCCCCAACAAATCTGCCTTAGCAGCCGCTGCCGCCTCCGGTCACTTCTCGTCTCAGCGCTTTCTTTGCTTCTTGGCTAATCGGTTTGTTGGGGGGTAGATTTGGTAAAACAAATCCTCGCTGTTAAGCCACTTCCATTTTTGTTTTGTTTTGTTTTGTTTTGTTTGTTTGTTTCCTTAGAGTCTCTCTTCGGGGGGGGGTACCTCCCTCGGTTTGGAGGTTGGATTCAGTTGGATAAGGCGCTAGGCTCCGGGCTCTTGGGGGCTTTTTTTCTCCCATCCCCTTCTTTTGATTTTTTTTCCCACCCCTTTTGCTTCTCGTATGTGTGCGTTTTTAAAAATAAACCCTGATTTTTGAAGCTGAGCTGGGGAAAATGGGCAACGGTGATTGGGACCGAAGGGGAGTCTCTCCGTCACTGTTGCTGGGACGCGTGCCTGTGCTGGTGTCTTAGAGCAAGAGCCTCCCGGAGCTTTCGGAGTGGAAGGTAAGGAAGGGGGTCCAGGGGTCACCTTCTCTCTGCCGGGGGTCGCCACTGACGTGCTTTCGGCTTGGCGTTTGGGGGAGGGAGGACGAGGAAAGGAAAGGCTGTTGCTGGCGGATGGAGGGGCTACGAGCAAATCCGACAGTCTGCATTTACTTAAACGCCGCAGTTGAAAAGTTAGAGAAGTCTGGTTTTCAAGAGATGTGCTGGGTCGGAAAGAACCGACAGAGAGACCGAGAAAATCTGGCGGTTGTGTGTGATTGAGGTAATTTTTTTTCGTGGGGTGGGGGAGGATTTTAGGTTAATAGAAAATTAAAATAAGGGGAGGCAGTGGGTCTTCTACTGGGGAAAAATTTCAGTGGAGTGATGGCGCCGTCTATGTTCGACTAAACTAAAGTGTCACCGAGAAAATCAGTTTTGAGAATAGCTCAACTAAACACCGGTTTGCTTCTCAGCAGGAGGCAAATAAATAAATAAATAAATTCAACCTCCTTGAGACTTCGGTGGTCAGCCCTAGAGCCACCCCCCCATTCTTTTTTTCTTAAAGAGGGAAATATAGTTGTTTGAACTGGCCCTGCAGTCCTTAGGCGGGGGGTGGGGGTTTCAATGATTCGTTTTTGATGATTTAGAAGAAAATGAGACTGTACACCAAGGCTGATTAAACAGCATTGTATTGAGGCTCTCTTGAACAGACGTGAAAGTGAATTCAGAGCTATTTCCTCACTCTTTCTAATCCTTGATGAGCACAGCACTGCAGACATGCACTGTCAAATAAATGGAAGCAAAAGTGTTGGATTTCATTAGGAAAAGATATACGACCTCTTTTTGAGTTACCGATTATAAAAGAAGCCCCCTTTCATGGATGGAATTCCTAATTTAGACACTTATTGTCACATTGGCTTTCAACGCCTACACTATCCTGAAGAACGCTGCGCAGACCTGCATTGCCTGCAAAGTGCTACAGCAAAAAAAAAAAAAAAAAAAAAAATTTCCAAAATTTCCTACAACTTTCCTTGTTTTTTTAACCTTTAAATGCTTATTTTTGACTTTATTTTCTTAAGAAGAAAATGCATTATTCATTGAGCTGTATGCTTGAGATCAGAGAACACTGTTTTGATAGTCCCAGCAGTTCTGATGTTATTTTAAACTGCTGCTATATAGATATTTAGAATTGGGGCTGTTTTTGCCAATATCAAGACCAGAATTTGAATTATCATCCATCTCTCGAAAAATGCGTATCTGTCTTCAGGGACTTTGGACACTGGATTCTGTGTGCATGCGTTGGTGTATGTTATGCAATGGGAAGGAAGAGGGTTTTTTTATCCTCTGGTTTAGAGGCCCTAGGCAAAGACATGAAAACTCTTAACTATATGTCTGTATGTCTGTCTCTGTTTACAGAACAGTGGAAGAGACTGCAGCCTAAAGACTTTTAAAATTAACTTGGTATCACTTTCCTCAGCTCAAAGGCTAAACAAAAAAGCAGTGTCATTTATTCTAAGAAATAACTTCTTAAAGGTTAAAGCAGAGCAAAAAACTCAAGTTATTTTTGGATAGCAATTTACAGAGGTAGATATAATTAAGGATTACTTTATTATGCAAGGCCAGGGTTAAACAACAAAAAAAAAGAAGAGGAGCTTTGGAACTGTTGTTGGAAAGGGAGCAATTCGGTAATTGAAATCCACTAGGAAAAAAAAATGCGAATATGTGTTATCTACCATGTATTAATCTTAAATTACAGTAGATAACTCCAGACAAAATAACGCTAATTAAAAAATAAAAATAAAAAACTGAAGGCAGCTCAATTACTGCAGTTTTGGGATTTTTCACTGACATCGCCTTTGGATACAGATACTAATACAGTGATTCACTTTATGCTTCCCAAGAGGGCATGTCACATTGAAATGACTACTTTAAATCCTCGTTCGCAGTGGTGATGTTGAACAATAAGTCTTTGCTCTGTATCTAGTGATCTAAGTCCTTTCCCATGTGGTAGTTTTTAAATTCTGTTAATCCATGGGGATGCCCATGTTTTTGCCCAGGAATTTTCCCGTCAATATACATGGTGGCCCCTGCAAAGGCAAGTAGAGGCATTTGGGAGACGACGTTCCATCTGCAGGAAATTATAATCTGTGCTTTTAAAATTGTGGCTATAATTTATCATAATTGCTTTTCATATTTTAGAGAAAAGAAATAATGTGATGACAGCTGTTCCCAGATTATCAGATTAGATTTTGTGTAATGATGTTTACTGCAGACAGAAGACTGAGGGAGAGAAAAGGCTGTATAGGTTGATTAAAAATATTTCAATAATTAACATTTAGGTTATGATAGAAGACATCCTATATTTTACTCTCTTTATTTACACCATACAGCTCTTGGAGGAAATCCTGCTAGATAAGTCAGGGCATTCCTATTAATATTCTATTAAATGTTATTTTTAAATTGAATGTGGAGAATTTGACCATTGTGTATGACCACGTGAGGGCGCTGTTCACACAGCAACGGATAATTTCCTGGCGCTATAAAATAAAAATCACCAGCCCTTCTTTTAAAAAGGGTTTTTACTGAAATCTAGAAAACAGCTGGCTGTAATATTGGAAGGAGTGTCTTTTTTTCAATGCGCGTAGACTTGCATTTTACTTTCATTGCCATTTTTACAGGCCAAATGACATAGGATGAAGGCTGTTCGTAACCTGCTGATTTATATATTTTCCACCTATCTCCTGGTTATGTTTGGATTTAATGCTGCCCAAGACTTCTGGTGTTCAACTTTGGTGAAGGGAGTCATTTATGGAT
The DNA here is from genome assembly GCF_000243295.1 of Trichechus manatus latirostris. Classification (NCBI taxonomy): domain Eukaryota; kingdom Metazoa; phylum Chordata; class Mammalia; order Sirenia; family Trichechidae; genus Trichechus; species Trichechus manatus. The sequence continues at coordinate 6,931,684 of NW_004444019.1, forward strand.
CGTATTCTGTAAGTGAAATGTTTCCCAAGAACTTTACAAACTGCACTTGGACGCTGGAAAATCCAGATCCAACCAAATATAGTATTTACCTGAAATTTTCCAAAAAGGACCTTAGCTGCTCTAACTTTTCCCTCCTGGCTTATCAGTTTGATCATTTTTCTCATGAAAAAATAAAGGATCTTTTAAGAAAGAATCATTCTATAATGCAACTCTGTGATTCCAAGAATGCTTTCGTTTTTCTACAATATGATAAAAATTTTATTCAAATACGTCGAGTATTTCCAACTGATTTCCCAGGATTACAGAAAAAAGGGGAAGAAGATCAGAAATCTTTTTTTGAGTTTTTGGTATTAAACAAGGTGAGCCCAAGCCAGTTTGGTTGCCATGTATTATGCACTTGGTTGGAGAGCTGCTTAAAGTCGGAAAATGGGAGAACAGAATCATGTGCAATCATGTATACAAAATGCACCTGCCCGCAGCATTTGGGAGAGTGGGGGATCAACGACCAGTCGCTGGTTTTGTTAAATAACCTGGTGTTACCCCTGAATGAGCAGACCGAGGGCTGCCTGACCCAGGAGCTGCAAACCACGCAGGTCTGCAATCTTACCAGGGAGGCCAAGCGACCCCCCAAAGAAGGTAAGTGCCCAAAGGAGAGGGGGAGATCTGTTCTGGGGATGGTGGGCTCAGTGCCGGGGTAGGCCTTTTGGAGGATGGAAGTAAAACGTGCTGTTTCAACATACAGGACTAATCGTTGCTACATTACTTTTCCATCTTTGGATTCATTTGATTGGTGATCTTTACTGGTAGAGAAAGGTCCCTTAAACTAGTGAGGGTTTAAGATTTTAGAGGGACGATAAGGACAGGATAGCCCAACAGCATGCCCCGGAAGTGCGGATAGAATATTCAGGAGAAAAGAGATGCAGAAACGTGGCGCCTGGCTTGTGCTGGAGGTAGGGAGGAGAGAAGGGAGTGCCTTTATTCAGGCTGCAGCCCCTCGAGGGGACCTACCCATGCAAACATACGCACACACACCGCTGAGAAATAATTTGTAGACTGCTCCTGTCGGGCCCTCTTTATTTCCTATCCCCTTTGCCCCTTTTCCATTTCTCCCTCCCTCCTTTCCTTTCACAAATCCCCCTTCCACCCCATGGCAGGTTTGAACTTGGGCAACACCACTAAAAGGTGCCACAAACTCAATAGCAAGCCTCTTTGGCTCCAAATGACGTCCTGACACATGAATACAAGCCCAAGCCCTACCCCACCCCCCAGGCTCGGGGTTTTATTTCAGATGTTTTGCCCAATAAACCCCGTGCGCTCGCTCTTCCGTGGGTCAACAGAACCCACCGTGGGACCCAGCTGGAAGCACAAACTCTCGGGGTCTGTGTTGGCCGTAAAGTCACGTGCTGACAGGAGAGGGAGGCCTCGGAATTAAAACACACACTTTGACTCCCTTTGTGGGATTACGTTAATGAGACTTGTTGCAGCGGGTGCTTAAGAGCAGATCCTTTAGGACCCGATTTGCCTCTTGCAAGTGGTTTTTGCGCTCATCTTTTTGGTCCTCTGTTGATATAGACGAAGAGAGAAGGAGTGTGTCAGAGATGAGCTAGATCGGAAAAACAGTGCAACGGAAATGCGGAGGAAAGAGCGAAAGTACAGGAGTGATAGCTTTCCGCCCAGTCCCCAGTGGGGGAGCTACCAGAGGATTTAAGGTTGTGGATTAGGTTTAATAATGCAAGAAAGCATGACATACTTTGAGAAAATGACATTCCTATTTGGAAGGTTAATGGATGTGTTTCATTCGTGTGAGGACAGGGCTAATACGTATTTGTTCTTGCTCCCCAGCGCTGCAACCAGGGAATGTGTTGATTTTTATGCAGGAAATGTTTTCTGATTACCACAAAGATCCCTGTCTGTTGAAAGGGACAGCCAAGCTCCAGTCCCTCTTTCCTCTCCCCTCCCCCAACAGAAGTTGTCTTTGTGACCAATATAAAATTGACACGTTGTTGGAGAATTTTTCTTTAAGGGAAGCCAAGGCTTTGTAAGAGGAGGAGGGACGGGGGCAGGGGGAGGGAGAGAAGGACTTATCTAGTTTAATGTTATTTCTTTGCTGGATGCAATTTGGGGGATGGGAATTACGGAGGAGCACTCGTACTAGGGGAAAAGATACGTTATAAAGTAAGTGGAGACTAACGGCAATGTTGGAGGGGTGAAAACCCTTAAGATTTCTACAGGTCAGTCCTTCACCAACAGCTGAGACTGAAGAAAACAAAGTGGTTTTAAATTACAGGAGTTCTTTTCTCTAGTAAAAATCCCAGAGAAGCACTTGCAACTGCAGGGATGGTATTTAACACCATTTAAAACTAATTAGTGTCCCCTAGAATAAGAAGCTATAGTACACACAGAAAATGGAATGTTACAGACTAGCTAATGAGACAGTTAACACCAGAAGTAGTTTTTGTTATTTTTACTTGTTTTAATGCCATCTAGAAAATCCATTTCTTCAGTGGTTTAAATTCTGTCATCAAATTGGCTGTTGATGATAGTGGAAAGTGAATCCATTTTCACAACCCTTTTCTGTGAATGATAACAAATGACAAAAATAAAGTTGCTGTGTCCACACTAAACATGATTTTCAAAGATGTTTCCAGTCATGGTCATGAGATATGGGTTAAGACAGTGCTGGGATTTATGGAAGCTGTAAAAGATTGTCATTTTTTTAATAAATGAATGAAAAGTAATTTTAGACATTAAATGTATAAATCAGCAAAAGAATTTATATTTTTGTGACTGATTAGCTGAAAAAACAAGAAAGGAATACCTCTATAGGCAAAGAAGTAATTATACTTAAATTATTAACATGTTAATAAAGCTGAACTAGGAAAAGTTTATACAATATGGGAACAGATCTAGGCTATATCAGTAAAATTTCACAGCCTATATTGTCTGTATTCTGAATATATGCTCTTTGTTTAGGTACTTTGAGTCAGAAAGGTAGGAATAAGTAATTCCTGATGACATAATGTGGCTGATGCATTTTATAATTGTCATGAAATGTATACAGCACTCTTCTTTCAAAGAAGACCTTTTTGGCTATGTTGCATTGTAGGAAAGAAATGTGAAAATCTACATTCTTAATTTAGTCAGGTTTATTCAAAGTGTATTAAATCCTAAATATTTCATATAAATGATGTATAATTATCTTAGGAAAGAATTATTGAATGCCATTTCAAATGAACTACCACGCAATAATATGCATAGGGCTTGGGGTTCATAATTACATATAATTGTGCTACTCATGTCTAATTTTATCCTAGAGTATCTTTACTTTTTATGGTAGCATGTAATCCCATGTTTCAAAATGACATTTAAAAAAATTCCACTTATATTACTTGATGAATGCTGTTTCCTATGGAAAAGTACTCAGTATCCTGAAGTGATCAAGGGAATAAATCCAAGGTTAGTCTGCATAGTTATTGGCTCCCGTTTTCTTCACTGGAATACGTACTGAAAGCCTCAAGTAGAGATGTTTTTCACATGAATTACATCACAGGATTGACATAAATTTGACAAAATAGAAATTGTATACTTAGTAGATGCAATTCCAGATTGTTTTGTGTGACACTGATATGATGGCAAAGGTATACCAAATGTTGAATATTGTGAATGTGCCCTTTGGGATTACAAAATCATATTTAGTTAGTGTTTGTGAAAACAACAGGCTCTCAGGAATGAGATGTTTATTTTAAGATAGGATTTCTACTAGAAAGTTCTTTAATAATACATTCATGCACTGAAGAATTTCATAGCCAGAAAACAGCAAGAAGAAAACTATCACTGTAGTGACAGCACTAACAATTACAAGTGTAATCCTGAATATGTGATCAAAGTAAATTATTGGATTGATGTTTCGTTAAGGAACTAAAACTTTAGTGTATTTAAGTATCTTTATATTGAAGATCATATTTTACATATTTGAGGTGTCATGTGGTTAAGACACTTAGTTGTCATTCCTCCCAATATTTCACAATGTGAAATTATAAAAACAAGTAAATGAATACGATAAAGTCTTTTAGAAAATATAACGATGTCTTACTCCAGGCAGTTATTTAAGCAAAACAAAACAAAACAAAAAAACTCTCTACATGTATGAATGTAACTATTTTCGAAGGAAACTCAATATTCCTATTTACCTGATTTTCAAATATGACAAATCTAGGGAGAGACTGGCATTTATTCATGAGGTCATCTTCAGTTTTCCTGGGGTCTTTACCACATTTTATATGAGTCTTTTACCAAAGATGATTCTGGACTATATATATATAAAATGTGATACAAGATTTTATTTCTTACCACTTCATTTATAATAAATAATGAAAACAGTTTGGACAGAAAAATTCCACATCACGATATCTAAATCACTTAAAGCCTTAATAGAACCTTTGTTCCTTACTAACGTCAATGGTCCTACTTATGTGACGGGAAATTGGGACCCCAGTGTAAAATCCAGGAAATCTGAACACACACACTCGTCTTTCTACTCTGCCTCTGCTAATTCTTGAATTTTCCCACCCAAGGGAATACTCACCATGTGCCTGTGTAAACTTTAGCCGTGTTTGCGTATATCTACACATTTTTAGGCACACATTTGCAATCTAGAGCAATTTCTGTCTCTGCAGTTTAACTGTCCCATTTCTTTCTAACTATGATCTTCTTGCCCTCACGTTACTTTTTTAGCCACTTTTCATCCTCCTCTTTACACTCCTATCTTACTTCTTTTCTAAATGACTACCATGATCCCATACTCTTTATCAGAATGTAGGAAGGAATACTGGATCTGTCGTTCTTTGAAGAAACAGAGGATGACAGCTTGCTCCGCCCCTTTGCTTAGTCTCATAGCCCTTTGCACACATTGTACTTCTGTTCCAGCATTTAGTATATTGGACCTTTTACATTTCCATCTCTTTCCACTAGACTGGGAACTCTTCAAGGAGAAAGACTGGTTGTTTAAGCTGACTAACACAGTCTGTAAACAGGCTTCAGTAAATATTGGTTGAAATGAAGCTTAAATGACCAAAATAAAAAAAAAAGTATCAGTAGGAAAGATAGGAGTAAATTTATTACAACCAATAGAGTAAAAATACATCACTTTGGGAAAGCAGCTATCTTTTATTTTCCTTTTTTTTTAGGGGAAGATGGTTACCATTTATATAATTTCTAATTTCATTAATGTATTGTTTATGCCAGTTCCAGATTTCTAAGGTGTTACTTAATAAAATCTTTAAAACAACAAGAAGAATGGATTCCCGTTAAGAAATATTCTTAATTTCATATATAATTATTTCAAAAAATTAATGATAAATATAATTTAGTATACATGGCTGTCTAGAAAACTTGCCAATTTCTGTTTAACTTCATTTCTCTCTGCATTTCTCATTTCTCTTTTCTGGCCCTGTCATTACTTCTTCAGTAATGACACTTTCCAAATCCTTTCTTCCACAGTTTGAAGACAAATCTATTCAGTCACTTTCCAAGAAAGAGGAAAATACATAGTATTTCCATGTCAAGTCCAGTGCTTCTGTTAATCACCCTTGGTTATGATCTATAGATATAGTAATGATAGAATATTACTAAAATTGTAGGTTTAGGCAAGTAAAACACCATAATTTTTCCTTTTATCATTTTAATATTTTTTCAGGCAATTTAGGAAGTAGCTTGTATATGAAGTATTTAATCAAACAAAACTCAATTACATGATGACATTTTTTGTGAATAATAAAAATATTAAAGAGAAACATGAAAATGTAAATTAAATGTAAGTATCTGCGTGCATTGTGGCATGTATGCACACATGTGCCGAGAGATGTGTTTTGGCAGGTTTTTATGATAGCTGTAGATAAATGTGCTGCAGGTTAGTTTTCTTCTGAAATTGACATGGGAATTTGATTTCCCTTGGAATCCAGCTTCAAGCATGCCTTTATTTAATTTCCTAATAGAAGTGATTTTTGTTACACTGAAAAAAAAAATTTTGAGAAGCTACTTTTATAAAACGTAGTTTTCTTTAGAATTGATCTAGTATATATGTGTTAGAAAAGTCATCCAGCCCCTGAATCAGAAATAGTTTCATTAAAAAGTAAGCTTTTCTTATTGTATTCAAAAGATCATATTCTGGGTTTTAAGATCATGAACCAGAGAGAACTGAGTTTTAATCCTTCTTCTTCCAGACAGTAACTGTTACTCTGCATTACTACTTTCCTCTTCTCAGATTAGGTTAGTAATGCTTAAATTTCAGGATAGAGATGAACAGGAAATGACATCATGTATAAAAAAAAAACCTTGTAAAATTAATAGCTTGGAATATTTTAGTTCCTGTCAGTCCTTGTGGAAATTTCTTCCCAATTCAATTAGCTAATAAGTCGGGAGAGGTATTCAGTTTTTCTAGGTGTGTCACTTCATTGAAACGAAAAATGTGTTTTGGGGTTAGAGTTGGGCTCCTAGAGTGACTCAGCCACCTAGTACCACCTTTGGCAAGTGACTGAGCCATCAGAAAATGTCAGTGCCTTTCTCTTTTCCCTCACCACCCCCTCCCAACCTTTTGATGGATAAAAGCAACTCCTAATTAAAACTGATATTATATTTCAGACCTTTCTATACTCTTATAAAAGTTTCTTGTAAAATGTTTAACATTATTTTTATTGTCTTTTATAATCTGTGTACAGTAAATACTCCAGACATGATGACAGGGAAAAAGTTAATATTAAAAATAATACATTGAATTTGCATAATGCTTCATAGTTTTTTTTGTTGTTTTATTTTGCTTTTAAATAAATCTTCCATATATCAGCTCTGGAATCCCTGTTTGTTTTGTTTTGTTGAGTTTGAGTTTTTGATGTAGTTGTTTTTTGACTGTGGCATGGAGTAGCAAAGAGAAGAAATGGCATTAATAACTGTGTCATGCTACATAGGAGCTTGGTGACTATGCAGAGTTTTGAGAACCATTTGTGACCATACACTAATGGTGCGAGTGTGTGTTGTTTGAAGAAAGGAATAATGTCATTGGTTTAAAAACATTTTTTCTCGAGTGTATTCATTATTATACAAACATTTATTCTTTAGTGATTAAGAGCTTACTGAGTAGTTGGCCTTGTGGTGACGTTTTGTGCATAGAACCCCTTTCTTAATGAATGTAAATATGAGAACAGGGGTGGTAATTTGGGTTAGAAATTTTAACAAAGGGTTCCATTGTTTTGATGTATACATGGATGAAAATATGAATAAGCAAAGCAACATTCAAACAAAAGAATACTGCTAATATTGTATTTGGTAATAAGCTGTTTGGTGTGTTAGGTATAATGCTGTTGTTAGGTGCCGTGAAGTCGGTTCCGACTCATAGCGACCCTATGCACCACAGAACGAAACACTGCCCAGTCCTGCAGCATGCTCACAATTGTTGTTATGCTTGAGCCCATTGTTGCAGCCACTGTGTCAATCCATCTCATTGAGCTGACCCTGTCCTTTACCAAGCATGATGTCCTTCTCCAGGGACTGATCCCTCCTGACAACATGTCCAAAGTATGTAAGATGGGATCTTGCCATCCTTGCTTCTAAGGAGCATTCTGGTTGTACTTCTTCCAAGACAGATTTGTTTGTTCTTTTGGAAGTCCATGGTATATTCAATATTCTTCGCCAAGACCACAATTCAAAGGCGTCAATTCTTCTTTGGTCTTCCTTATTCATTATCTAGCTTTCGCATGCATATGATGCAGTTGAAAATACCATGGCTTGGGTCAGGAACACCTTAGTCTTCTAGGTGACATCTTCGCTTTTCAACACTTCAAAGAGGTCTTTTCCAGCAGATTTGCCTGATGTAATGCATCTTTTGATTTCCTGACTGCTGTTTCCATGGGTGTTGATTGTGGATCCAAGTAAAACGAAATCCTTGACATCTTCAGTCTTTTTTCCATTTATCATGATGTTGCTTATTGGTCCAGTTGTGAGGATTTTTGTTTTTTTTTTATGTTCAGGTGTAATCCATACTGAAGGCTGTGGTCCTCTTCACTTTCAGCAAGCGTGGTTGTGTTATCTGCATATTACAGTTTGTTAATGAGTCTTCCTCCAATCCTGATGCCCCTTTTTCATTAAATTTGAAACTGTGGATAATATTTCTTTGTGAAGCAAGAATTCATTTAAGTTTATTCTTTACAGTTGCAACAGTTATGATTCTATATATTCCTCATTGCCTTTACATAAAATCCTTGCATGGTATTTAGTGTATCTAGTTGATGTTACCCTGTCTTTACGTTTTATTAGTCTAAGGTAAAAGATTGTTCACAAATCAATTCAACTTTTGAAATATCTTTTTATTCACATTTTTTGGCTGTAAGCCGTGGAGAATTGATAATCTGTAATGATGTGGATTGTCATTGAATTTATTTGAATTCGTCTAGGAATTTAGGCGTTTAACAAAAAATCATAAGCATTTTGAATATGTGTCTATTTTGTATTACATGAAGAAAAAGTAGCATCTCTGTACTTTTGAGTTGGTGAAAGCATGACTAATACATCAAAATAGATCAAGCTAGTGGTGTGTGAGTCACTCCAGGACTGGGAAGCCGTCCTTTGGTTGTCATTGCTGATAGACTGCAAAGCCATTTGAGTTAAACAATTTCAAATATTTTAATCCTTGCTATATTATACAAATAAGTTTGTTTCTATTTTGAAAATCCACTTGGAAAAAGATATGACTTTGTTGAAAAATTTTTCACTGAATTTGTGATCAATTATTATAGATCAGTGAGCCCCAGGAGTCTCCCAAAGTCTTATATATTCACATATCAAAAACAAAACAAAAATCTTTTGTTCATACTCATTTAAGGGCATTGGTGGCACAATGGTTAAGTCTTCAGCTGCTAATAGAAAGGTCAAACCCACCAGCAGCTCCGCAGGAGAAAAGACCTGGAGATCTGCTACTGTAAAGATTACAGCCTAAGAAACCCTATGGGGCATTTCTACTCTGTCAGATAGAGTTGCTATAAGTCGGAATCAATTGTATGCCACCGAACAACAGTACTCATTTGAAGGTTCTGATATTTTTTTAAAGCAGATTAGTTACAAAATGACATCTGTAAGACTCCATAACATATTAATTACATGCTCTGTATTCAGTTGTCTTTCAACTAACCTCCAGGAATTGTGCTCACATGCAGAGAATGACCTAGTTACATAGCTGCTAAACCCAAACCCAAACCAGACTCGTTGCCGTTGAGTTGATTCCGACTCATACCAAGCCTATAGGACAGAGTAGAACTGCCCCGTAGAGTTTCCAAGGAGCGACTGGTGGATTCGAACTGCCGGCCTTTTGGTTAGCAGCTGCTAAAAGTTAATAAGTAATGCGTTTCTAGTTTGCACAGGAAGTGCCCAAACCAAACCAAACCCGTTGCTGTTGAGTGGAATCTGACTCATAGTGACCCTATAGGACAGGGGAGAACTGCCCCCACTGGGTTTCCAAGGCTGTAAATCTTTACAGAAGCAGACTACCACATTTTTCTCCTGCGGACGGTGGGTTCAAACCACCAAGCTTTCCGTTAACCGAGTACTTAGCCACTGTGCCACTAGGGGTCCTACAGAAAGTGTAAGGGGAAAAAAAACACCGTTGCTGTTGATTCAACTCATAGTGACCTGGTAGCGATCCTATTGGACAGAGTAGAACTGCCCCATAGGGTTTCCAAGGAGCCGCTGATGGAGTCGAACTGCCAACCTTTTGGTTAGCAGCTGAGCTCTTAACTACTGCACCATCAGGGCTCCACAGAAAGTATAGTAAGTAACACATACTTAGCAAATACATGAGCACGCAGCTGTTTATCTCAAAATTAATTGAGTGAATAAAAGTCTTTTCTGAAATCTGAAATGTCTGCTTATGGGCATTTTCTCCACTTCTAACCCTCCATTTCACATTGATTATGCTTGAAATACATTAAAAATATCAAGGGAAAAATGATTACCTTTCGGTTTCTACCATGTTGAATGAAAGAAACTTCCTTGCTAACCTAATTCTGGATATACTATTCTAAAATCATCACCTCTAGATAGCCAGGTTTCTTTGGGGATTGAGAGTTGTTTGGGAACACAGAACATAGATGTGCATGGAAAAGACACTAGAACACCAGTGGAACCAAATTAAAATATTTAAAATGCAACTTAAATGCACTCAAACATAATAGAAAGTATTAAGAAAATCGTGAGTCTACCAGAGAAGGCTACCTTGGTGAAATCACTTTTTAGCAATAAATATGTTAACCTGGGTTAAATGCTCCACTGCTAACTGAAAGGTTGGCAGTTCAAACCCACCCAGAGGCTCCTTGGGATAAAGAACTAGTGATCTCTTCCCATAAAAAATCTCATATTTTTACACAAATAACGCATGCCTTCTACATTTGTTTGCCAACTGCTCCTGTCCCCGACTCAAGGTATTTTCGTAGAAGCTGCTACGTCAGTTTTTTTTTTACATGTTGCTTTAAAAAATCAGCATAACGTGCTTATGAAAATACCTCATGGGGGGTGGAAGCAGTTGGCAAACCAATGTAGAAGACACATGTTATTTCCGTAAAATATAGTACAGCTTAGAAAACCATATGGAGCAGGTCTGCTCTGTCACATGGGGTTGCTATGAGTCAGAATCAACTGGAAGGCACCTAACAACAACAACATGTTAAAGTGATAGAAATGTCACAGAAAAATTTGCTTTTCTGGGTAATTTATACTGGGTTAGTGGTACACAGTATTCATTTCAGATTTCTACTGGTGTACTTCCCTTTTACGTGATTAAAAAAAAAAACTTGGTAATCTTTTTTTTTATTTATTTCTATACTTGCATATTTAAATAATAGTACTTTGTACCAATAAAACACATTTTAGAGAGAAGCTGTCATCTGCATATCACTCCTAAGAAAATGAAGAAATAAAGCATTTAAATAAACTTAAAAAAAAATTAGAACAGTGTAATAAAAACAATATAAAAATTAAAACACTATAATTCAGGATGTGCTTTCCAGTTTGTAAAGCTCTATCCCGTATATTCATTTGTTTAATTTGGGCAATAACTATATGAGACACATATTAATAGTGCCATTTGGCATGTGCCTTTAACATCATGATCTTCCTTTCTCTAAAAATTTTAATACAAAATATTTCAAATGAAAAGCTAGAGAATTTCAGAGTTATGGAGTTTCTTAGACTCCCTCTTTTTCTAGAGCACTTGAATCTGAATCATAGATACTCAGATTTATAAGGACTTGGGGTATTATCTAGTCCAAAACTTACCTGATTAATGGAATCCCAGTCTGTATTCAAATGATGGGAACATTATTTCAGTTGAACATAACTCTTGGAATTTATATTCAATAACATCTCCGTGATATAAAATGGACACAGCTATTTAGGACTGTTTGACAAATCTAATCATTAAAAAAGAAATTAGCTAGTACTCAGTGAGGACAGTAATTATATCAAAGACTCTCCTTTGCTATACTATTTAGTGCAGACTAGTCTCTACAAATTAAAGCTTTCATTCATTACATTTTTGTTCCATTTGGTATATGTTAAAAAAAAATTTGGCGTAAGCCTCAAAAAGCTATTGATTTTCCATCTAGTCTCGTTAAATTTACAGAGCAATGTCCTTCAAGTTCAAAGTCTGACTAGATTTACTAAAATGATTTAACAAGGGCTATCTTGGATTTTTCATTTCGTTACCATTTGCTAGGGAATCTGTGTTTTGGAGAAAGAATATGTCTTACATTTTTTAGTTATCTAATGGTACATTGAGAAATACTATTGAGGGTTTTAATGAAGATACAGCTTGTTTATTGTGTGGACTGCTAATATTAGTTCAGTATAAGCAATGACATTTATGCTATACTAGACACCAGGCAAAAGGAACAAAATTGGTTTAAAAAATACCTGAAATTGCAATCTCCCGAACAAAATGACTTGGATTAAAGTTTAATGTTACAGCGTGTCTGCAAAAAAATAAATAAATAAAAGCCATTGAGTCAACTTTGACTCATAGCGACACTATAGGGCAGGGTAGAACCACCCCATAGGGTTTTCAAGGCTGTAATCTTTATAGAAGCAGACTCCCACATCTTTCTCCCGCAGAGCGGATAGTGAATTTGAACCATCGACCTTTTTGGTTAGCAACTAAGTGCTTAACTACTGCGCCACCAGGGCTCCTTACAACACCTATAGGACACTTAAAAAAGATACAGATTGAATTGTCCTAAGTGGTTGTGCTGGATATTTTCTCTTCTCCCCTTCAGATTCACACTGCCCTCCTCCACTTCCCTAAGTGGCATCCTTGCCCTTAGACTTTCTGTTGGCTTAGCAAACCGGCAACCCTGGAAGGAGATTGGAGAGCAGAAGGAGAGTGAGTCAGGGTGTGGCTCCCGCCTCTTTGGTTGCTGTGGGTTGGCTGCATCCCTCTATTGAAGGTCACAGCTCCTGTCAGGTGGGCCTCCTGGGCAGTTATCCCTTTGAGGCTCTGGTGACCGCTCCCTCACTCCTTTAGGCCTCCAGGTAGTAGCGATTCCCCACTGTTTCTAGCCCTGGGTACTATACTTTCTTTGGTTTCTCCAGTCATTACCCACGTCTTCGTCTCTTCTCAAATTACCTTGAGGACACCATCTATGTCTTACTAGGACCCTGACTAATGTAGGGGTGTGTAAAGGGGTGTATGGAGCCCCAGTGGCGTAGCAGTTAAGAGCTTGGTTGCTAACTAAAAGGTCGGTAGTTTGAATCCATCAGCTGCTCCTTGGAAACCCAAGGGGCAGTTCTACTCTGTCCTATAGGGTTGTTAAGAGTCGGAACCAACTCCACGGCACCTAACAACAACAACAGGGGTGTATAGTTGTGTTTGTGAGGTGATTTCTGATTACATATGAGATTGGCCTGAAACTTAAAAATTTTGACACTTCCATTTAATATGATAAAGGTCTTATATAATAATTAACCCTTTTTGCAGATTGGCATATAGATCAGCTGGAGTGAGCAGAGTAATGATTATTATTTAAAGAAATGAATTAATAAAAATCAAAATCAATTGTGTACTTTTTAGCTCAATTGAAAATTTTTTTTACATTTAATCCTAACTCAGTACCAATATGTGTTCATCCTAATAACTAGATTGTGTTTAGGCCTTCCGAGTGTTTTTCTAGATTTATCTGTTGGTTTCTTGATTAGCTAGCCTGTTTTAAAATTAGATTATATGTGTATACGCACACACAGACACACACATGCACGGGCGCACACGCGCGCGCGCGCGCACACACACACACACATGAGCCCTGGTGGTGCAGTGATTAAAGCACTCAACTGCTAACCAAAATATCGGTGATTGGAACCCACCAACCACTCCCCGGGAGAAAGATGTGGCAGTCTGCTTCGGTAAAGATTTACAGCCTTGGAAACCCTATGGGCGGTTCTACTCTGTCCTGTAGGATCTCTATGAGTAAGAATCAACTCAGAGGCGTTGGATTTCGTTTGGTATATATATACACACACATATACACATATATGTATGTGTGTTTGTGTGTTTCAGTGTTGATGTGACCTTGGAGCATTTGAACTGGCCTAGTATTTCAAAGAAATGTTTGTAAGTTGATAATTAAAAACAAATAACTTCAAGACCCCACATAAGACAAAAAACCTTGGTGGATACAGATTTAGTTCTGGTTTTAATTATTATAATACTAGAAGGATAAAATGAAAATAGGATTTCAATTCCAACCCAGGTTTCCCTTTGCCTGTGGATCTCACTCTTCTCAAAGCAAAACAGACATACACACGCTTTTTATTTTTACTTTCTTCTTTCTTTATTCCAAAAAGAGGAATCAAGGAAGCTAGGTTTCCCTTATAGTTTCTTAAAGAGGATTAGAGTAATTTTTTTGTTTTGTTTTTATTTTTTCTCTGTGTTTATGTATTTGTTGCTTTTCACATCATGAAAGGAACCTGAGAGGAAAAGAAGTAACTACCCTCCTACCTCCCCCTCAAAAAGGCTAACCTTTTCGCTCTGAACTTCTGTTGAAACAGATTACTTGAAGATTTTTCTGAACAGGTATACATGAGAAGTATTTAGTGTATAGTGGGTGCTTTTGGAAATACTTCTTCTTATGTTTGATACTCATAATAAGTATAATGTGGAAAATAGGGCACCTTGGGAAGACAAAATCTGTTTCCCTTATACAGTCTTTCCCCCTAAATCTGGCATACTTTCAGAGATCAGCTTCTGCACTGAAGACTGAGAAATTTCAGTTTATTTTGGCTTCCCAGAGAGGTCACCTTCCTTTGCAGATAGATCACCTTGTGGTCAGCTCTGTTTGTCTTGCCTTGGTTTTTATAACTGAGAGGGCAAACAGGGTATATTTTTTTTAAGTGGTGCCTGATGAATTAACCAATTACAGTGGCCTTTTCATTTCACAATAGGCTTTACTTTCCAATATCATGAAGTAAGTAGCTATGGAACATTATTGTCCCACTTGCACAGCATAGAGAATTATAATACCTTAGCTTGTAATATGTTAAAAATCGGCTCTCTTAAAAACTTAAAGCTTCTTTCTTTTAGTGGTTTCCCTGGAATTTTCTGATGGTCATATTTAGATGTTGAATTGGTTATAAAAGGCCTAAATGAGTTCTGGTCATAATAAACATCAAGTGTGCTTGTCTGATGAGACCACAGAAACCACAAAAATGAAGCAGTGATAGTTTGGGAGCAGGGTTGAGGTTGACTCACTAAATAGTAAGAACTGATAAAGGAGAAAGAAATAAGTAAATGGTGTGATGTGAGTTAATAAAACTTTTTTTTTCTTGGTAGTGGAGCCTTTTTTCCTAAATAAAAGCCGATACATAAAAGAGATTTTTAAAAATAGAGCTGCTTTGGTTGAAGTGGGCAGGAGGCCTAGAGCACTACCTAATCAGTCTTTCTGAAATTTCTTCCTCTGTTGGTCCCAGAGGCAACTCTGCTTGGAAACCCACTGCAGAACTATAAATCTTAGAACCTCTATATGAAGCTACATTTTAGAAATTAATGTTAGAAACTTTTCTTCCTCTGCATAACTAGTATTTTCAGTATTGTGATCACTAAGAGTGTGTAAGAACTGTCATTTTGTTTTTACTGCATTTTGCTTAGAACAAAATTCATCATTTGTCTAGGTTGCTATGGCCCACATAGTGTATTTAATTTTCTTCATACCCTGCCCCTCACCACCCAACAAAATAATCAAGTTCACCTGGCTCTATCTCCCATCCTCTCGTACAAGCCCTCAGCCTCTTTATCGTTCCTCTTTGATGCCTCCCAGGGAGTGGCCCATAAGTGTTCTTTGTCATGTCTCTGCCCTGCCTCATCCTGTCTGGTGGGCATTTGCTATCTCCGGCCAGGCATCACTGTCTCCTTTTGCTTTGCAAAGACCATAGTGTAATGAAACCATGTTGTGTTCAGGCCAGAGGTGAGAGACTGCCCCTCTTCTCTACTCTGTGTCAAGCTTGTTGAATAAGAGACCTGCTCATGGCCCACCCCTAATGCCTGTCGTGCAAGTACTTCCTTCAGAGTCTGTCTGGAGTCAGTTTGTTGTGAGGCTTCCTGTGGGACATCAAGGTGAACTCCACAATTCTCCATCTCTCTGTCTAGTCACCTGGATTCCAAATGTCTTTCAACCTGGTTTCCCAAACAAAAAGCACTCCTGAAAATTACCTTATGCCAGTCATCCTTCTTGTTCACATACGTGTTTACCTAAATACGAATCTTAGTTTAGAATTATTTTAAATCTTTAACTTTGGTTTATAAAAATCCAGAAGCCATAATTTTAGCTGTTTGTAAATTGAATACAGTCCTCTGGGTGGTATTCATTCTGACTCTCATTTATTATTTTGTTAATCCCCAAATAGTTCATTTGTCAACTTTCAATCTTTTTGGAAGAAATTAAAGTTACTAAGGCAGTTACAGTTGTTTGGAATTTCTTTGATTGTTCACACATAATGAATAGCCACAACTGAAGACAGCTTATTATAGCAACAACAAAAAGAAAAAGCTTATTAACCTTGACATTCCATAGATATAAGTAATTAAATTATTTATTACTGCTGGTCACCAAATATTTCCAGCCCTCTGCCTTTCGAAGCACATGTAGTAATTGTATTCCTGGCCCACTTGTGTTTGGATGGGGTTATGTGAATATTTCTGGCCAATAAGTTATGAGCAAAAGTGACATCCTCACTTTGGAACTTGAGCATTCCCCAGTGGTCTCCCTGCTTCTGGCATGATGATCTACACCTAAGGAGAAGGAGCCCCTCTGTCAGCTTGAGTCCTTGAATTAATAAAATGAGAAGAGCCCCTTCTCCCATTGGCAGGCCAATCTGTGAGGATTATGTAGCATGACCAAGGGATAACTTTTCCTGTTTTTAGACACTGGAAATTTTGGTTTTGTTTTGTTACTGCTGCCTAACCCAACCTATTCAGACTGATATAATGTCCAGCTGGGGAGGATAGGAGAGCAGTTGTGGTGATGGCGCTGAAAGATGATCAGGTACAGTGAGACTGAATTCTGTAATTTAACTGAGATAACATGATGGCCATGTTAGGATATGAACTCACTCACATAGTACACACTGTACTCTGGGGTATCTGTATTTGAACTTAATGCTAGCAAGACTCTGGAACTCATTTTAGGTATTATTTATTTATCAACATGTTATCGCTTCAGTCTGTTTAAATTAATGTTAAAATAGCTACAGTAATTCTATATTTACAATATAAGAGACCATTCTTTCAACATTTTTCCATAAAGTTACTTTGGTTTTCCCATATTTGCAACTGTACCTAGATTAGAGGGGGTACTGTGGTCTTTTCTGAGCCAAGATTATCACAGAAGTAAGTGGATGGCATTCATTTAGCGTGGTAATTCATGCTGAAAGGTAAAGTCTTGTCCTACTCTCTGTTCCTCCTTCCTCCCTTCCTTTACTTGTTTTTTTTTTTTGGGCAGATAAATAGGATGTGCTTTACTGTACAGATTTAGGGCCTATAGATTAGACATTGCAACAGTTTACATGGAATCTGTTATTAATATACAAGTAGGTGTTTTTTGGTAAACATATTTCTGTGGTAGTTCATAGGGAGCTTGTAATCACTTAGTAAACAGTACTTCATTAATCTTAACAACTTTCTTGCAAGGTTAATTATGTACCAGTAGTTAACTTCCCCTTTGAGTAGGTGGGCTTTTGTCATATTGAGAAGTATTCTTACCTCCCATGAGAGGCGGGCCCGGCGAGGGGTAGGGAGAGGGAAAGAGTAGGCTGCTGTGAGCTTGTGAACTTTAAGAATGCCTCTGTGTTACTTAGTGGGGAGAGAATAATTCTTCCCAATGTTTATGCTACATTGGCAAGCTGGTCTGTTGGGCTGTGCCTTCCATTTATTTCCTAGTTTTCCAATTTTCAAGAAGTTTGGATTATGCTATGCTTATTAATTATAAGAGATACATTCCAAGAAGAAGCATATATTGACCAACTGAGAAATTAAAATAGAAAACAAACCAGTAGTGTTGGTGGTTAGTTGTGGTCAAGTCAATTCCCACTCGTGGCAGCCCCATGTGTGCAGAGTAGAACTGCTTCATAGGGTTTTCAAGACTGTGAACCTGTCAGAAGCATATTGCCAGGTCTGTCTTCCGAGGTGCCTGTGGGTGGCAACCTTTTGGCCAGTAGTTGAGTGCCTAACTGCATGTGCCACCCAAGGACTCTTAAAACAAACTACTTTCAACTTTTTCCCCATTATGTTGTGTTCTGAAGAAAATTTAGGAACGGAACAAATTGCCAGTTAGGTCTCACAAGTTTATATCTGATATATAGGAATGCACATACACATACACACTTATACATGAATACGTGGCATTAAATGCTCACAGGCATTATATGCATATGTAATTTGAAAAGGTAAATACTTATCATTAGTTTGAGAATATGTCCTTTGTTAAACTGCATTTACTAACTAAATATTTATTAAATATAAATTTAATGGTAGTGACTTAGGAGAAGGTCATAGGAATGATGGATAATAAAAATACTTTTTGCAATGGAAGCTTTAAATTTTACGTTGGTTGGTTTGAAAATTCACTTGGAGTCTTCTTAGTAAATACATTCAGAATAGTGTTCACTGGCTTTTCTTGGATACTACAGATGAAGATTTTACTTAGGATTTAAGGGTTAGTCATCAGACATACAGGTTTCTTGAAACAGTGTCAAATATAAAAGAGAACAACTTAGTTTTACATTTTGGAAATGGGAACATGTATCGTGCTATAACAAATTAACCATCTTTTAAATTGTCTTTAATCATCTATTGTTTTCTTCCTTTGGAACATTTTTACATACTAGATCCCACAGCTATAAATTTAATTTCAGATTTTAGATATTTCCTGGAAGAAGGTAATTTTACTGTAAAACATAAATTTGCTTCAAGCAACAACATCTCATAGAGTTTAAGAGTTAGACTTCTTGGATTCAGGTCCCAGTTTCCCCACTTCTAGCTCTGTGACGTTGGGAAAATTACATACCTCTCTAAACCTCAGTTTCTTCATGTTGAAGGGATAATGATTTTACTGAGTTATCTGGGAAATTGAATGAGGTAATGCATGTAAAATACATAGCATAGTGCCTGGACTGGTTAGTACAGGCTCACTAATTGTTAGCTTTTATTAATTGGATGATCCTGGAATCACCTTTACTGCATTAGATTTTTTAACTCAACAAATAAAAGTTTGATTCATATAGAAAAGCAGTCAATTTATTTTATTGACCTTCCAAATTGTTCAGTCTTCAGAAAAGCATTATATCTTTAAGTCTTTATTCCAGCTATATACTCATGCTCCTGGAAAAAATTGTCTGCATTAAGCTGCCAAATTTGTTCTCCTTTAGTCCTCATTATTTAAAAAAAAAAAAAAATCACTCTGTTCACAGCATCATCATTTTTCCCTCTACAAACTGACTAGTCAGTGATATTCAAAGATTATTTGATAAAGGTTGATTGTCCCCAAATGATAGTCTCCTCAAGACTCGAGTCTACTCTAAAGAAAAGCAGCAGCAATTGTACTGTATTTTGGCTGCCTAAGCAAATTTATCTTCTGGGTATTTTCCTGGAAATATTTATGTCCCTTTTGTCCAGTCTTGTATCAATAATTTTACAGTTTAAATGGATTCACACTTTATAAGTTGAGTTAAAATCTGTATTCTAAATCTTTCTAAGGATTTCTATGCATGTTAAAATGAAGCAAACTGTAATTTATGTTTTGGCCTGAAATGAATCTGTTTTCCCTCTGCTTCTTTCTGAGCAGAGTCAGTTCCCCTTGAAAAATATCTTGCTTGCTGCCTCCTTTTTAGCATTTGTTCTTACGCTTTAATGCACGAAAATTGCAATAAAATAGAAATCTATATTCCGTTTTTCAAAAGATTATACCTCTTTGCTTTCAATTCTATAAAACTTTTGAACATTGCAAACAAGAGAATTAGTGAAGTGGTATTAGAGTTTTAACTCTATAGTTCTTTGTATTTGGAAGAGTACTTTAATTAGAAGACTGAATACTGGTTTCTCGATGACATTTTGCCATTAGTCTCCAAGTAATTTGAGTCAAGTAACATACTCTCTCAGAGAGAGCTTCAGTTTGCTCAGTTATAAAAAGAAGAGTGGTTATCTGTAACTCGTAGGATTGTATGGAAAGTAAAACTGTAATATACATGAAAGGCATTCAGAAAATAGAAAGTGGTATCCGAAAATGTTGTTGCTGTTATTATATTTGCCAACATAAACTTATAAAATTAAGTTTTATTAGTTTAGTTCATTGTTGTGTATGCATGTTAAATAATGCTTAAGTCCTATGATGATACATATTATATAATCTGTTGGATGAATCCTCAGACTTGACCTTTTTAGATAAGACTCTGATATTCTGTCCTTGTCCTTGGGGAAAACATATTTATTCTTTGGTTTTCTTTTTCTTTTCTATATCAACTGGAGCATTACAAGATTGGGCTTCACATTCAGATATTTCAGAGTTTGATTCTCAGCCCTGCAGTTCATCAGCTTTGTGACCTTTGGCAGTTTGCTTCATATTTGTGAGCCTCGTTTTCTGCATTTGTAAAATAGAGATCATCCCTATGCCATTTCATTTCTTTTTGTTTTTCTTTTAATTGTAGTTTGTACAAAAAAACGATGAGATTAATACACAAATGATGCAGAAGTGGGCAATTTTCTTAATTTGTGTGTTTTTAAGTAATCAAATACCTTAAGTTTCAGGCTGCCCACAGTAAATTGATATATAATGACTTCGATTTTATCCAGCTCCAGCTATTGTCTTTTGTACATGAAGATTAGAAATATAATGAATCACTTCACAATAAGCTTCTACTCTTACGTCAGTCAGAGAAGCAGCTTAAAAATAAACACATGCCTTTCTTCCCTTTTGCTTCTTGGGAAAGTCAAGAATTAGCATTGTACAGATGAATGCTTACTGAAAACTTTCCGAACTCCTAAAACAATTGTCTGAGAGACATTGTAATTTTATAGAACTATTTATTTTCTCTAGTGGCCAGTGGCTACATATGAATATGACTACAAGGATTTCCATGTCATATTAATTAAATATTAAATGAGTCAATCTTTATGGAATACAAATTAGGTAAATTTTACATCATTGTATATTTTTAAGCAGAGAGAAATAGGAAAGAATGTGGATGGAACTTCCTAATTTCAAGGAGCATCTTTGTATCAGTCCTGAAAAGACTACAGATTGGAATTTATCATTCTCTGCAGTTAGTTCATAGGGAGCCCTGGTGGCACAGTGGTTTAGAACTCGGCAGCTAACCAAAAAAAAAGGTCAGTAGTTTGAATCCACCAGCTGCTTCTTGGAAACACTATGGGGCCATTTTACTGTATCCTGTAGGGTCGCTATGAGTCAGAATTGGCTCGACGGCATCAGGTTTGGTTTTTTGGTTTTGACAGTTTGTAAGTGTGACTATTTCAGAGTTCAGATGTGATCTATGGGATTACACAGCAAATTTAGTAGATAAACAAACACCTGCTTGTTACTTTCTACTTGAAATACTTAATTTGTGAAGCGTTTTGGCAAACCTAATACTTGGCAAACACTTTTTAACAACACTCAGTTTTGTGATTTTGAACAAGTGTAGCAAAATAAATGGGTGAAGCTATATTCAGATTTTTAAAAATAGACTTTGCTTAATTCAGGTTGTATCAGGCTAATGTCAAATATTTAATGTTTTTGAACTTTAAGATTATACCTTGCTACAACTGGCATTACACAGCTTAACTCCTGAATATCATAAACTCTTCTGCTAACCTGGCATCTGTGGGGCATGACTACTTTCAGAACTCATTAACAGAAATTTACCTTCTGTATTGGATATTTTGAAGAGAATCCAAACAGAACAAAACAGACCACTGACCTTACACTTTTTATTTTTATTTTTTTTAATTTAAATAATCACAGATACTAATGAATCACTTAACAGTAGGTCAGGTACAATTTTAAGTGCTTCTTCTAATCATACATATGAGTCAGAATCGACTTGACGGCGATGGGTTTGGTTTTGGTTTAATCCTCATACAAACTATGAGATATCTACAGACCTGTGAGATATCTATTATTATTATTATCCCCATTTTCTAGATGAGGAAACTAAAGCACAGAGAAGTTAAGTGAACTTCCCCAGTATCGCATTGAGATTTAGTAGGCAGGGCTGAATTTGAATCCATGCTCTTAACTCTTTCACTGTACTGCCACTTTGTAAAGATAAATAGTCTAATATTTTCCAGTAATTCAAAAGCTACTTAACTCACGCAATCCCTGTGGCTATAGGATGTTTTAAAATAGGGTAGAGTTCTGTTTTAAATCCTCTGAAGTATATTCCTCATATATACTTAGTAGCCTCTGATATGTTAACTCTTAGCATTTCCGAAGCTGTAGCCTGCATCTCTCTTCCCAAATAAAGGAGCTTTCTTCTTTAACCATGTCCATTAGCCAAACAACTCTTCATCTCATCTCTCCCAGGAAATCTTCTCCAAGTGATTAAAGTCGGGGTATTGATTTTGACCTGCTCTGAGACATGCAATGCTTATGAAATACTTTTTACTCATTAATTTCTTGAATTTTTATATTTTAAATTAATGTAAATATTCATTTAGATATCATGGTAGTCTGTTTTTAGTATTTCATTCTATAAAAGTATGAATGTCTTAGGTTACAAAGGCACAGATGGTAAAGACTTGGCGGTTTAATTACCTTGAACTTCACTTAGCACCACATTAACACAATGAGGTGCTTAATCTTTTCTGTAATTATGATCATAGAAGATCAGAATAAAACTAGAATTAACAATAGTCTTTTCTTGTACAAGTTAATGATTATAAGTTGGTAAGATGTCATTTATATTAGACAAAAATAGTTTATGGTTAGATTAAGCATCTCTAATACTGGAAAACAGTACTATATAAAAAGAAACAGGTGAAAAGTTCATTTGCTATGTCCGGGAATATTTCATTTAATTTTTGTCTTTAGAAATAATTTTTATAAGTGCTTCTAAAACTCTCAACTTTTATTTACCTGGGTACTGAAGATGAATACTTTCTATTCAGATAAATAATAAATCCTGATCCATTTTAACTAAAATGATACTTTGTGTATTTTTCTTAATTGTGACAACACTGAATTCTGAAAATCAAGCTGATACAAACATAAAAAAAATTATTTTTAATGGTAGTGATTCAGATTTCTGGGCATGTAAAGGTTTCCTAACAGGAAGCAGTCAAAACAAAACTATTTTTCTTTATAAAAAGAACATCTTTGCTTATTCTGAGAAGCGGGATTCAGAGACCTTATGTAGGGCAATCAAATATAACAAACAGAAAATTTTAACTTAAAAATAATTATTTGGAATGTTCACAGAAACCAGAAGATTTCAGGCTTTTTTCCATTTTCTCTGATTTATTTTATATTTTCATGAATTTCTTATATAAGTGCTAGGAAAGCATACTAGGCTTTTGGTCTCTTTGTTATTTTATTTTTAAAGTACTTTATACATATTACGTTTTTATTCCAACACAAATATATCATCTCTCCTTTCAACCCCAATACTGTTTCTATAATTCACCATTTCAAAAAGGCATGATATCAGAATTACTCCGGAATTCTTATGTCATGATAATCATGTAGAAGTACTTTAGGTACATGACTAAAAATATCTAACATTTGCATAATTTAGAGGATTAAGAAGAAGAATTTAGAAGACCATTCCAGGGCAATGTACTTGTTTTGAACATGTGGTAAACAGCTAGGGTAATGAAAGTTAACACAGCAGTAAGCATCTTTTACGCTGATCCCCATGCACACACAAACACTGGAAGGGATTAACTACTATTAATTCTTGCTTTCTTTTGCCATAGGGCTTTACTTTAAAAAGGAAAAGAAGATCTGAAAATTCTTAACTGTAGAGTGTCAGCTGAACTTCATATGCAAAATGAGAACAACCCTGATTAAAATCAGATTTCAGCTTCATCAATATCAATCCAAAAAAGGAAGTTAGGTCTTGACAGTTGATGCAGATAGTTATGTGGTTCTTTGAAATTCATCTAAGCACATTTTAGGCAATAAACAATATTACACGAATAGCCAATGTTACTTTCTGTAGAATTTTAATGTTGAATTGATTCGTTGATGAGGACTGAGCACACACCTTTTAAATACATGTTTAATATATTTGTTAGATTATAAACGGTATAACGTACTATGTATATATCTACCGTATGCTTCAATACTGCATATTTTTACCTTTTTAACTAAATCTATATTAATTTTTATGTTTTTATTTACTTTATTGATAACACTGGGATGCTTTCACTTAAAAATGTTACATGAACCTGCATGCTCAGGTCTCAGTAAAAAAAACAGTTAATTTTCTAATTTAAATTAAAAAATAATCTTTTATACTCTCAGTTACCCTGTGTGGGAATGGGAAACACTGGAAGTTGGTGATGTGAATTGTCCTTTCAAGTTACACAGCACTCAGAGTCACTCAGATGGCTATCCCTCCTTTTTAAAATTTTATCTCATCTTTCTAAATTTTTAGGACTATTGTAGAGCATAGTTCATACCGTGACAACAGTTAAAGGTAAGGTTGAAACTATTGTAAAGTAAACCATGACGTACTTCTTTTAAAATGTCTCATCTCTAGCTAAGTGCTACAATAGCATAGCAGGATATATAATTTTATAGTTACTCCTACACTAATTCTGGTTTTTAAGATCTTGTCAAAGAATAGGATTGAGTTTTGCTGTGTGCTTCTTCTCTTCAGCAAAGGTTAATTTAGCTCGTGCCATGTTGTAATGGTTGTAGGTGGCATATAAACACTTTACATGGGATAAGTTGGATAAGTGGCTACAAGAAAAGCATGATTCTTGGTGTTTTCTTCTTCTTAGTCTAATATCATTTGGTAAAAAAAAAAATAATTATGGTACTATATAATAGTTCACAAATATATAATTATTAGCATATGCATGGGATGTCAGGATGATGTAGTGTACTATGAATTTGATAATTTTACATAGAAAAATGTTTGTTTTAGAATTTCTTTTTCCAGGTAGTGTCTCTAATTACTACATGACTGAATAATGGCAAACAGGTACTTATTGCATATATAATGTTCTTGACCTTGAGGTCAGAGCCATGGACTATAAATAAAGAATGTATTTAATATATACCCCCCAAATGAGGAGAGTATTTAAGATTTTTGCTACTACTGGGAAGAAGAAAATGCTATAGTGGGCCAAAGAAAGAAAAGAACAATATGGTCCATGGCCATTAGGATTTGGATGGGACTTTCAAAGATTTGCAAGAATATAATTTGGGTAAAGGAAACAGCTTTAACGAGGTTACGTAAGTAAATGTTTCTGAACTATTCTTGAGTGGTAAAGAGATTCCACTGCAAAAGGTATGGGCTAAGGGAGATTTATATACCTATATATATATATACACACGTCAAGTTGATTCTGACTCATAGTGACCCAACAGGATAGAGTAGAACTGCCCCATAGGGTTTCCAAGGAGCGATTAGTAGATTCAAACTGCTGACCTTTTGATTAGCAGCCGTAGCTCTTTACCACTATGCAACCAGGGCTTAGGTGGGATAAATCAGAGTCCTTTGTTTAGGCTAGGCATTTTGGATTTTAATCTGAAGGCAGTGGGGGAGATTTAGAGGTAATTTGATGATGAAGGTGGTAGGAAGGAGTCAAGAGGTTGTTTTGAAGAAGGTAGAGATTGAATGAAGTTTGTTGTTGTTATTAGTTGCCGTCGATTCGACTCCGACTCATGGCAACCCCACGTGTATAGAGTAGAACTGTTTAAGTTAGCAGAATTAGACTCTCTAGGAAGGAGATTGGAAACCAGGCACATCGTGGAGACTAGTAATGGGGCTTCTTCTGTAATCCATAGGTAACGTGACTAAAACAGTAACAACTGAAAAATCAGTGATGACCCTGTGATCAGTTTGAGAGATTTAAAATGGCAAGGGGAGATAATTTTTGTAAATGAAATAGCAGAGGGAAGGAAAATGCTTTGAGTTTTGATGATTGTGGCATTGAGACAAGTTAGGAATTTGTAACGGGGAGCTGGCTCATGTTGAGTAGAGTGTGGTTCAGAAATGATGAGTCTGATGTTTTCACAGATAATTAAATTGGCAATATCCTGTGAACAAGCAAACAGACTTTCAAATTACAGCTCTGTTACTTATTAGCTATGGGACTTAACACATAAAGAATGAAATAAATCTAAGGAACTTAGAACAGTTCCTTTCATGTAGTTGGCGTAATAATTTTAGGGAAGAATAGGAATGAATTGGAGAAACTAGTCTAACTTGATTTTCAGAGGAATATTTATTCAATGTAATAAAAAAGTAACAATAAGCTGAGATAGAGAATTGAAGTGAAGTCCACAGGATAGCGCACAGTCATGAGGATCTCTCGAGAACTCAGTGAAGAGGAGGAACTGAGAAACAGGATCAAGAGGCTTAAGTAAAGAATGTGTGGTGAGGAATTAAAAGCTGTGGTCGCAAGATACACATTTTAAAATTTGTATGTTGGCACAGTTATTAAGTGCTCAGCTGCTAACCAAAAGGTTGGTGATTGGAACCTACCAGCCACTCCGTGGGAGAAGAATGTGGCACTCTGCTCCTGTAAAGATTACAGCCTTGGAAAACCTATAGAGCAGTTCTACTCTGTCCTTTAGGTTTGCTATGAGTTAGAATCGACTCCATGGCAGTGGGTTTGATTTTTTGGTATGTTTTTTGAAAGCGTTGTAAGACTTGATGGACAAAAGAAAATAATGTTATATTAGGCAAAAAGATAGCCAGGAGTATTCAAAGTATAAAGCTATTTTTCTTTCAATATTTTTAAAATAGTCTTTCTAGGGGTCATTGAGTTCAGTTAAAGATAGAAGTTTTACTCTAGTGTCTCTGCACATGGAAATGGTAAATGTGTATTTTTTAAATAATGTTAGAATATAATGTCCAACTACAAAAAGTCTAGACCACAATATGCCATATATAAAAATAACATTTTTAGCCTTGTGAAAAATTTATTATGCATGTTATGCATTGATGTTATCACAAGTTATACATGAAAATAGTGTTTGGTACCTTTCTTTGTTGACTGTTTCACAAATTAACTGCAAAGTCACTATTCTAGAATTATTCAGTTATAGGAGAAAATGAAAAGAGAAAAAAATTAACTCCTGTGGTTTTAAGAATTAATGTTATTTATATTATGAAAAATATTAGTTCTTTTTTTGTATATAATTTTGTTTTGTACATGTGAAGAATGTTGAAATAGCAAATGTTTTGCATATATATTTACCACAAAAAAAAAAAAGACAATCAATTTCCAGGAAATCCATTTCATCAGCTTTCAATGTTATATGAAATAATAAAAACTGAAGTAGATAAGAAAAAAAATTAAACAACTCATATTTTCTTTCACATTAACTCGTTACTCCAGTTTATTTTTCTACAGTTTTGGAAACAGATATGAAGAAGACTAGATTTTGTGACAGTTTTGATTGCAAACAAATTATAGTTTGTATCTATTATGTAATTTCTACATAGAACTCTTAACTACTGTTCCCCATCAGTTCTAAGCTTTTGGAAGTAGTTCTGATTTTTGAGTCTTTTTATCTTCTTACATTTAGAAAAAAAGTATGACTTACCAAAATCATGCATAATCAATCATGCCTAAAGACAACATTTTTTATTATTTAAAAAATCATTATATTTTATGAATAATCTTAGGAGTTTAAAACTTGCGATTGATGGAATAAAATTATCCATCCAAATCCATGCAACCAATTTTTTGCCTTTTTCTTAATGGCCTGAGTTTGTTCAGATCTGCCATTACTATCCATGTGTGTTCTACCCATAGAAGGTCGTTCATTGTAGAAATTCAGAGTTATTATGAAGAAGATAGGATTTAAAGAAAGGATTCAGAATTGCCCACTTGAAATTTATGCCTTCATTCTTTGGAAGCCGTTAATAGCTTTGAATAGAAGTAACTTAAAAATAGTATAAGTTCTGCAGTCACCAGTGAGCATGCTGCCTTATTTTAATGTGAGTTAAATATAAAGACTTTAACAGAGTATTTGGGCTTCCACTGTTTCTTCTTCATCTAGAAACTTCGTTATGAAATAATGCGAACACCAGAGATGACTCTAGTAGTTTAGTATACTACAGATTATGATCTTTAGAGTTACATTGTCTATAAATTACAAGTAGCCTCAATAAAACATCTCCAGTAGGGTGATTTTTGTGCAATTTAATTTTCACTAAAAGCATGAGTGTCAATAGGAAAATCACCCTGTCAGCAAAATTTGAACCTAAAAATTCTACTCATGAGATAAAAGGATTATTCTAAGATGGAAGAAAAACGCTGATTGATATTTGTTCTTTTGTTAGTGATCGGTGTTCTCATTTGTCTTAATTGTTGTTGTTAGAGGCCATTGAGTCAGTTCCAACTCATAGCGACCCTATGTACAACAGAATGAAACACTTCCCAGTCCTGTGACATCCTCACAATCCTTGTTATGCTTGAGCCCATTGTTGCAGGCGCTGTGTCAGTCCTTCTTGTTGAGAGTCTTCATCTTTTTCGCTGACCCTCTACTTTACCAAGCATGTTGTCCTTCTCCAGGGACTGGTCCCTCCTGATAACATGTCCAAAGTACTTAAGACAAAGTCTCGCCATCCTTGCTTGTAAGGAGCATTTTCGCTGTACTTCCCCCAAGATGAATTTGTTCTTCTGGCAGTCCATGGTATATTCACTATTCTTCGACAGCACTATAATTCAAATGCATCAATTTTTCTTCAGTCTTCCTTATTCACTGTCCAACTTTCGCAAGCTTATGAGGGTATTGAAAATACCGTGGCTTGGGTCCGGTGCACCTTAGTCATCAAAGTGGCATCTTTGCTTTTATAAAATATAATGGTTAATGTTTATATATCATACAATATCATGGATACATAAAGCAGATCGAGCATCATCCTCAAAAATGTATTCTTTGAGTAATATAAAGATGTTTGAAGTTGTTTGATATTTGGGATAAAATATCTCTGTCATCCTAGTATTTCCATGTTGTTTTGGCCCAGATGAAGAAATTCAGAACTGGAGGTTAAGTGTCTTGCCCAAAGACTCACAGTGACAGAGGTTTGAACCAAAGCAGTTTCCAGAGCATATACCCTTACTCACCACACTTTACTGTCTCCTAATAGTTGCTGAAAATTACACAGTGGAAGAACAGGCAGGGGTATTTTTTCGGGTGGAGTAAGAAGGTGTGGTTATAAGTGAGTTACCTGTAGCGGCTTTTATGAGAGTTTATAGTCTTACACATATTCTTACTAAATCTTATTATTTTATTTTATTTTTGGTAGTTGGTAGGGGGCATATCTCAGTTATTTTTTATGTTCATGTGCCTAGTATGTAATTCAGATTTTAGACTTTAAGCCACAAGATCTCTCCCCTTCTACCTTCGGCGCTTGTCACCTTCAGACCTCTGTGTTGGTTGGAATACTTTAGGGAACTACGTGTCTTGCCCCAGGTCTGAGGATTGAAGTGCCACTCTTTATCATCCTCCATATTTCACAGTGTTTGGTTACTTCCCTGTAGTTGGTGTTTTTGGGGGTTATGGTGGTCTCATTTCTTTGCTGAAAATGGAGAGTTTATCGTCCTCTTTATATTTGTTTTTTGTGCCCAGTGGGTTTCAAGGATTGAAGGAAGGTGTTAAAGAGGTGTTGATTATCTCCAGTCTTCAACTGGAATCCAAAATATTTTGCTTAAAAGATTTTTTAGTATAAATTAAAATTAAAAAACTTTAGGTACCTTAGTATAACTCGTATGCCTTTGTGGGGAAAAAGTACCTATTGCATTGAGCTGTGGCAGGTTTTAACGAAGCTAATATGCATGTGTAAAGTGTTTAGTCAAGTACTATATACCATAGTAATTATAAACTAATGCTTAGCTGTCATCACCATCATCATAAGTTAGGGCTTTTTTTCTTTTAAGTAATATGAAATGTATTTTTTGTTTGTATTTCATTTAAATTCATGATTAATTCTAATTGATATCTTTATGAGTACTTTATTCTGAATATGATAATTGGTGCAGTAAAATGATTTCAATAATTTATATTTAATCACTGAAGTAGAGTTTAGTATCAGTGTATTCATGTACTGGTATTTTTTTACATTGTTATAAGCTGTAGCCTATATTGATATAAATTTATATCACATAAACATCAGTATATTAGTATCTAATGTCTGTATTGGAGCCCTGGTTGCTCAGTGGTTAAGAGCTCGACTGCTAACCAAACGGTCGTCAGTTCCAATCCATCAGCCACTCCTTGGAAACCTTATGGGGCAATTCTACTCTGTCCTCTAGGTTCGCTATGAGTCAGAATCGACTCGATGGCAGTGGGTTTGGTTTTTGATTTAACGTCTGTATTGCCACGTTTAGCAGTGCAACATACTCTCTTAAAAGTTTATCTAACATCAAATGATAAATTTATTCTTATGTTTAATACAGTGTCATTTAATTATTTATATATGCACCTCAGCTAGAATATATTCATAGGCTTTTTTATCTACCCTTTACCATAGATGAGACACTTCCTTTTTTCTGATTCTCATGTTTTTCATTAGTAAAGTATAGGCAAGTTCTAGACTTATGAACTAGCAGATCAGAATCTGGCCTGGAGAAATGTTTTGATATATCAGCTCAGTGTTTAAAGCATTCTTATATTTAAATGCCTTCATTCAAAGGCACAGAGTTGCCAGTTCCCTTCAGTCTATGACTCAGTATTAGTTTATGTAAGGCCATTTCATACGTTCATGTTAGATGGGTGACTGCTGAAAGGATTTGAGATTTTGACTCCTAGACTTAAATCTCTGAGGTCACTTCCAACTTTAAAGATTTGGGGTATCCATATGACTATTCCTCTTTAGTAGAGGGCATTTGAACAGTCTTTATTTTCACCCCACTGTCACATCCATTACAGTCTTTATAACTGTCCTGTAACTGTAACTGTAATATAGCTCTTGGGAAGAATGACCTTCTATTTTATTGGCACACATATTGTTTCTCCAGAGGTCCCAGAGGGTAACATATTAGGGATTTTGTAAATATCCATCATTTTGCTGCCTAACTCCAAATATTCAAGAAAAAAAACAGTGTATTCATAATTAATTATGAAAAAGTTAGCAAGTTTAATATCTACTTTATATTCTTAATGTTTTCCCTGGCCATTTTTATTTTCTCTTAGAATAATTTTTTTTTTTTTTTAAATATTTTACTGTACTTCAGGTGAAGGCTTACAGAACAGATAGTTTCTCATGTAACAGTAACACACATGCTGTTTTATGACATTGGTTAACAAC
>NW_004444019.1:6964719-6990143 GCF_000243295.1 Trichechus manatus latirostris
CAGGATTGTTGATTCTCTGTTTGGCTTAGTTTTTCGGATCTTTGTTGTGGAGGGACGGCGTGGTGCTTCTGCCTAGACCGCCATCTTGCCCGGGAAAATCTCTCTTAGAATAATTTTTGAAAACTTGTGAATGTTAATACTACAACTTATGTTGAACTTTATTGGCGTAATTGAACGATTATTCAAAAAGTGCCTTAGTCAATTATTTTTTGATAAAATAGGACTTGTAATTTCTATGGAAACCTGTAATACATTTATAAAATGCTTTTAATAGAATACTTTTTCAGATAACTTTTCAGTTTATATATACCGAAACAACTTTTTGAAAATCCAGAGGTCATTGGAGAAGAACTAATTTGTTAATGTCAGATAAAATGACTCTTCAAAATTGAAAATAAAATTAAGACACAATATGCCTTAAGGTAGAATTACTAAGAATAGTTTTTCAATTTTAATATATATCCCTAAAATAATATATATTCGTTGCCATAAGGCTAAATTGAATGTAACTAGGTTTCCACAAGTTAATTTATCATTTACCGTTTGAGATTAATTGGTTAAAAATAATTTTTACACCAATGAGAGGGTAAATCCTTTAGAGGTAATCAAGTGTAGAACAGAAAAATGATGTTGATATCATGAAAGTCATGGAATTTTAGTGGGCTAATTAATAAGGAAGATCGAAGAAGAATTGATGCCTTTGAATTGTGGTATTGGCGAAGAATGTTGAATATACCATGAACTGCCAAAAGAACGAACAGGTCTGTCTTGGAAGAAGTAGAACCAGAATACTCCTTAGAAGCAAGGATGGCAAGACATCGTCTCACATACTTTGGACATGTTGTCAGGAGAGATCAATCCCTGGAGAAGGACATCATGCTTAGTAAAGTATAGGGTCAGCGAAAATGAGGAAGACCCTCAACAAGATGGATTGATACAGTGGCTGCACCAATGGGCTCAAACATAACAATGATTCTTAGGATGGCGCAGGACCGGGCAGTGTTTCGTTCTGTTGTTCGTAAGGTTGCTGTGAGTCGGAACTGACTCGAGGGCACCTAACAACAGTTATCAAGATAATGAGATAATTGAAGGAAGAGTCATTTGTACTCTTTCAAAGAAATGTATCACCTCCAAACTAATATGATTATTTTTAGTATTTTATAAATAGGATGTGATCCACTACTATTAGTAGTACTACTTGAAAAATTATAGTGTCATTCAGTGGTTCTAATGGATTTGTTCTCATTAGCTGAAATCTGTAGTCATAATTAAAGAATGACTATGGATATTATAATTACTTAAAAGAAGGGCTTTGATAGAAGTTTAAAAGTGAATATTTGCTCATAGTACAAAAAATTTTTTAAATGTAATATTGCAAATTTAAGTAAAACACATCTAACTGGTGGTTTCGTATGTGTACTGAAACTGGATTTGTATGTGAAGATGCTAATTGATTGAAGTTTCTATGATGAGAGTCAGCTGTGCTGTGTTCTCTGTTTAATGCAAGGCAATGGGCACATAAAACAAACTTCAGGAACCCCGTCAATATGAATTTATGTGTATAGAACCTGAGAGAGTCAATCAAGCCATTCTTAGAATTAATATGAGTTTCAGATATACATAAGAACTCAATTATGACAGAGTCTGTTAACATTATAAAGAACAAAATTTCATAACTATACCTGTGAATAACCCTAAAAAAATTTATTAGAAATATTTGAGGAAAAACAGTACAGCATTTTAGTAAAGAATATAATTTTAACAATTGGAGAAATATGTTCTTATAAGATAATTCTAAGTATAATTAAAATGTTAATTTTTCTTAGTCAAATTATGATTCCAGTGGATTTTTTTTTAACAGAAATAATTAAAACATTGATTCTGATAACTAGACATTTAAAGTAAGAGCTCTGAGGAGAACTTATACTCAATATTTAAATGATTATAAAGTTATAAATAAAAAGTACTAGTATATACCCTAGAATTGACAGATCAATGGGATTTAGTATAAAGCCTTACAGACCCTGGCATAAATTAGAACTTAATATTTCATAAGGGAATCATCACAAACAAACACAGGTGGAATAAATTATTCAACCCATAGTATTGGATGAATGTGCTATTTGGAAAATTACAATTCAAGTGAAAAATCTACCCCCTTCTTATGCTATCCTAAGCCAAGCCCACTGCCTTTCGCATTGATTCTAACTCATAGTGACAGAATAGAACTGCCCCCATAGGATTTCGAAGGCTATAAACCTTTAAAGAAGCAGACTGCCACATCTTTCTGCCATGTAGCTGCTGATGAGTTTGCATTTAGGGCTAGCCTCCTGGAAAATGAGACCGTAGGATAGAGGTCCTAGCTCTTCCAACCATCCCAGCTATATCTAGTCGTGGACCCAGATATGTGACAATTCAGCCAAAATAGAAATGGCTGAGGAGCAGAAGAACCACCTGGCCAACCTACATGATCTTGAAGAATAATGAATGCTTATTGCTTTAAGTCACTAAATTCTAAGCAGCAAAAGCTAGCTGATAATAATCCTCTTTGCTGTAAATCAAAGACCCGGAAGGTACCACTACAAATACTGGCTCCAAACCATGCAGCAACTACTAGAGCCCAAAACTAAAACCTTGTGCCGTGTCTTTTGAAAACCATCCAGAGTGGGACAGTGCCACAGAAAACCAAACACTTTCATGACCATGCTTATGGCAGAAAGTGTATCCATCTTATAAATCATACACAGTGGTGTCTAATAACATGAAACTAAATCACCTTAAGAACTCTTATCTACAGGGGATTCTGAGAACTGTAAATTTTAGCACTCCAGAATCAATAGTGCAGGAACTCATATTTTAGAAAAAAAACAAACAAAACCTAAACCTGTTGTTGTTGAGTCGATTCCAACTCATAGTGACCCTATAGGACAGAGTAGAACTGCTCTATAGGGTTACCAAGGATCTGCTGGTGAATTCGAACTGCCACCCTTTTGGTTAGCTGCCGAACTCTTAACCACTGTGCCACCAGGGCTCTGGAACTTACATTAGGAAGGTGTAAAAGATTTTGAAGAAGCCCTGGGGCACAGTGGCTGAGTGCTCCCCTGCTAACCAAAAGGTTGGCAGTTTGAACCCACCAGACTCTTTGTGGGAGAAATGTATGGCAATTTGCTTCTGTAAAGATTACAGCTTTGGAAACTGTATGGGACAGTTCTACCCTGTCCTATAGGGTTGCTATGAGACAGAATCGACTCGACAGCAGTGGTTTTGGTTTAATTGATAATTGAGCTTCAATTTACGTAGTCAGCATAGATTTTTTTAAAAAATTGCGTTCCTTTTTAAGAATTTTAGAATATAATTTCCTATATCGTTTGATAAAACACTATATTAAAACTCATATTGTTACTCTTTAGATATAGAAAAGGATATAATCTATCTTTAAATTAATGTATATACCAAAAAACACAATATTTATTCTCTAGGACCAAAATTCCCTGTAATTTTCTTGAGGATAGAATGATAGGAAAGGATCTTCTTTACTCAGTCTTTATTCCCATCTCCTGTTTAGCTTACTATTGTCAAGTTCCGTAGGTGGCAGGGCCCTCACATAAAGTATCAGGCATATCTCTATCCCTTCTCTCCACCTCCGAAGTCTAGTTATTTAGCATATAATTTACTTTACAGGCTAAATATCACTTGCTGAGGGAGGCTTCACCTAACTCCCAAAGCTTGGTTTTGTCTCCTGTTATAAGCTTCTGTAACACTGTGTATTTTCTTCTTATGGTCATGGGAAACAAGAATGTGTAAATTTGTTTAGGAGGAATGGCTACCAAAAGAGTAGCACAGAGAATATGTTTTAATGAAATTTAGCTAAATTAATGGATGAGGCCATTTTGTATTCCCAGGGTGTAGCCATGAGTGGGAATTAACTCAATGACAACTGGTTTGGTTTTTTTGGTACCCACTGTTGGTAACAAAGAGTACAAGCTACCCAGTATACAAGGGCATAGAGTTTCTAAGTGGAATTTACCTTAGAATGGAGTCACCTGCCTAGTGCATTAGAGGGACAGAATGAAGGGAAGTTAGGTACCTAACCTACTGTTACAGATTGAATTGTGTCCCCAAAAAAGTGTGTCACCTTGGCTAGGCCATGATTCCCAGTATTGTGTGGTTGTCCACCATTTAGGGATCTGATGTGATTATCCTGTGTGTTGTAAATCCTAACCTCTATGGTATAAATGAAGCAGGATTAGACAGTTACGTTAATGAGGCAGGACTTAATCTACAGGATTAGGTTGTACGTTGAGTCAGTCTCTTTTGAGATATTAAAGAGAGCATTGAGCAGAGAGGAGAGGGACCTCATGCAACCAAGAAAGAAGCACCAAGAGCAGAGCATGTCCTTTGGACCTGGGGTCGCAGCACTGATCAGCTCCTAGGGGAAGACTGATGACAAGGACCTTCCCCGAGAGCTGACAGAGAAAGCCATCCCCTGGAGATGGCACCCTGAATTTGGACTTCTAGCCTCCTAAACTGTGAGAGAATATACTTGTATTTGTTAAAGACATCCATTTGTGGTATTTCCTTTATAGCAGCACTAGGAAACCCTGATGGTGTAGTGGTTAAGAGCTATGGCTCCTAACCAAAAGGTCGACAGTTCGAATCCACCAGGCTCGCCTTGGAAACTCTATGGGGCAGTGCTACTCTGTCCTGTAGGGTTGCTATGAGTTGGAATTAACTCAATGGCAATGGGTTTGGGTTTTTTTTTTTTTTTTGGTTTAGGTAACTAAGACAAATATAAGTGCAAAAACTGTGCTTGGGTCACCACTATTAGCTATTTTAATTCCCACAGAAATCCTGGGAAGTGAGTAGTATTATTATTGCCATGCAACAAGAGAATAATCTGCTCCCAGAGAAGTTGAGATGTATAGCAGCTTAATGAATGTCACCATCCTGTGAACCCAGATAATTCAGTCCTCAAACCCTCTGTTCTCAGATTATTTTGCTGTCTGCTATCCCTGAGAAGAATTGGCAGGGGACCCTTGAATAGTCAGAGAGGACAGTAACAGTATGTTGCTAAAATAGGACAGGATCTGTGTGGGAGTTAGGAGAGGATAAAGGATAAAACTTGAAATGTCAGTGGAAACCTAATATAGTTGTAACTTGGGTTTTACTAGCAATCTTCTTCCTGCCTGTGTCCTGGGTTTCAGAGATGACACAGCAATTTCTCTAGTTTTGAAAAAAGGAGCATTTCTCTAGACCTTTATTTTTAACCTGGGAAGGTTTTTGCCCTTGCTTTGAAATTTAGTGCCTAATCTCCCTGAAGCAGGTTCTACAATTGGATATTTCATTGAAGCAGTTTATGATGAGTTTTAGGGCCAACAACAAAGTTTAAAGACAACAGTCTCCACACAAAATCTTCACTTATGACACCAACTGCAAGGGAGTTCCCAAACCACTCAGGGAGTCAGGACGCATTATTCTCCCAGTATTGGTTTGTGGCAGTACACCCGGAATGTTGCCTGCCAGGGATGCTCACTTGAGCTTTGGTGTCCATAGTCACCTTCATGTAGGCATGATGGAATGAATGGTTGCCCAAGTGGTTAATCTTGATCTCCAGGTCACTTGATACCACTTGACCCAAAGCCTCCACCCTAAGTCACATTGTTTATCTTTCTAGTATGTCCAGTCCCCACCCTAAGACTATATGGGTGTGTCCAGCCCCAAGGCTAAATCACAATGTTCTCAGACTATCTAGAATGACCTAAGACATCCAGACAAAGACTAGAGATTATCTCCTAGGAGCCAAGGTCAATGGCTACATCTTTTCTTTGGACAAGGTCAGAGCTTTTACTACATACAGCTAGGACAAATCTTTATGCTCTAAACGTAGAGAGTGTTGGAGCTTTATACTTTCTATTCTACCCATGTATGCCTTCAAGTAGGAACAGTTGCTGCAAGAGTTGCCAAACTCTTTTTTATACTATAAAATAAGATACCGCCTTCAGTGCCCAATGCCAGTTATTTCTAAATATTGC
The DNA here is from genome assembly GCF_000243295.1 of Trichechus manatus latirostris. NCBI lineage: Eukaryota > Metazoa > Chordata > Mammalia > Sirenia > Trichechidae > Trichechus > Trichechus manatus. The sequence continues at coordinate 6,970,752 of NW_004444019.1, forward strand.
ATTATTTGTAAGTTCCCTGGAAAGCATCTCACATGTATTTTTAGAACCATTGACTATGATGACCTGTTTAAGACATATTAAAAGTGATTTCTCTTAGGATGCTCAGTGGTTGGCATTTTGCTTACATATATAGAAGAAGGATATTCTGATATTAATAATATGCTTTCTTCTGTTGTTTTTTTTTTTGCTTGGAATTCATTCAGAATATTTTATGTGAAAACATGAGTTAGGTGCAATGTAACGTGATTGTAAAAGCTAACGGTTTTTAGAAGATATGTGGCATTATAAGACTTGGTAGAAGAGAATTTTTTTTCCACCACAATTAGATATAAATAAAAACAAATATATATAAATAAAAAACTACCTTCCACAAATATGTATAAATAAATATACTAGATGTCACAGGGGACATTCAAATGAAAAGCGTATTTTTCCAGTTTTTGAGAAGTTTACCATCCATTAGGGGTGACAGAGCAAATACAGAGGAAACATTAGCTGAACTAGAATTTAAAAGGTATCTTGAAAGAGCTATAAACAGAGTACATCTCTTGGCTTATCATACAAAGGGAAAAAAACAATTTCACGTTTAGGTGGGGTGTGAGCTGAACCTTGAAGGACACATGGGATTTCAGCCTGTTTAGACCTGAGGAAGGAAACCTTGGTGGTGTAGTGGTTAAGAGCTATAGCTGCTGACCAAAAGGTCAGCAGTTCAAATCCACCAGGCGCTCCTTGGAAACCCTGTGGGGCAGTTCTACTCTGTCCTATAGGGTCACTATGAGTCGGAATCGACTTGACGGCAAAGAATACGGGTAGACTTGAGGAAAAGAGCCCTGGTGGCACAGTGGGTAAGTGCTCAGTTGCTAACTGAAAAGTCAGAGGTACAAACTCACTAGCTGCTCCATGGGAGAAAGATGTGGCAGTCTGCTTCTGTAAAGATTACAGACTTGGAAACTCTATGGGGCAATTCTGCTCTGTTCTGCAGGGTCGCTATGAGTTGGGATTAACTAGATGGCAACGAATTTAGACATGAGGAAGCTCTTCTGGGTAGAGGTGCAAAGAGTGGAAGGGAAAAGAAAACTACATTCAGTTAAGTGAGGTGTGGAAAGAGTTGCTCAGGTGAGTAATTTGTTGGCAATACCAGTAAAAGAGACAAACTGAAAGGCAAGTCTTTCTAATTCCAAATCCTATGCTTTTCCAAACCTGTACTGGGAGAGCAGACGACCATTCTCAGGGTTCGTAGATTACTTAAATTTTGTTTGAAACATAGGGTGTGGATCAGAGTGAGAGATAAGATAGGTAAGTTAGTTTAAAGTTCAGGTTTTAGACTCTGTTTCAGAGGATATCCTCAGTGCAGCTAACTGATGTATTTTAAGGCCTTGCAATCTACTTCAGAAAATCAGCCAGTGAAAACAACGGTTTAATCTCATTGTGCATGGGTCACCATGAGTCTAGGGCTGACTCGATAACAGCTAACAACAATCACAACCACCTTAAATATATTTTGCAAATATTGAAATTTATAAAATGTCAACCTTTGCTTTGATGCTATGTCAGTTTAGTTGCATGCAATTGGTATTGTCAAGGAAATATAAATATTTTCTTCAGAACCCCTGGTTAGAAAGGGCAAGAATAGCTAGAAGTATAATAACCTCCATCCTCCTTAGTTTGTTATATTGACATTCCCTCTTTCAAGCTTACATTTTGCTGATAAGAAATTCAAATCAGAAGAGAGAATAAAGGAAGCAAATAATGAATTGATAAATTATCACTGAAAAAGTTAAGGCCAGGCTTAAAACCAGTAACCAAAATAAAATAAAATATGGGGAAGCAATCAGATAAGCAAAAGATTTAAAGTTGACAATATTAAAGATCAAAAGCAAAGAAGAAAAATTATTATAAATGGGCTTAAAATTCCAAATATAGTTTTAAAGCTAAGAAATAGTGTACACTAAATGTTGGAATGAAAAGAAAAATAGAAAGCAAAGTAAGAGGATAAAAATGCATGTAAGATGGAGAGAGTACGACAACACATAGGAAAAGCTAAAAACCTAGTGGAAGTGAGATTAGAAATAGAAGAACTAAGAAGATAAAGGAAAAAATAAAACAACTGCAGAGATATCAAAATAAGTAGCAACTGAAGAATCTTTTGTTTATAAAATCCAGTGCTGCTTTTTGATGTTTCTCTAGATTCTTAATTTTATTTTCTGGTTAGACTCATCATAATTTTAAAAATTTTGTATGATTATAAAATTTCCATTCTCTTTTCTAAACATGACTTCTTTGTCCCATTTTAGCATTTATATAAAAAATATTTTTTACATATTTATTTAAAATGTTTGACCTAAATAGTACCCTCCTTTAAAAGAGAGAACTAAATTGTCTTACAATATTTTTTGTTTGTTTTCTTAATGAAAGTGTGCCATCTTTATGAATGGTGTTATCTTTCTAAAATGCTGATGCAGTAATGGAACTGTAATAAAGCTCATTCATAGCCAAAGAATTGTTTAAGCATCTATGTTGTGAATCTCTTTCAAGCAATATTATGCACTTGCTTTTGTTTTCTAGTATTTCTATGATCTAGCATTCCCAGCTAGACTGTGAAATCCCCCAGGACAGACAGTAGTATCTTACTGCTTTTATGCCCTCTATAGCTTTTGGTACATTGCTGAGTAAAATGTACTTTTTACTGAATGTATTTTCAATTAATGATACAGTTCTTTTGTACACATAACTCCAGCCATCCAGCATCTTTGAATTACCAAGGATTTCAAGTCTAGTAAACCTGCACTTAAATGAAAATAGCTAGCTTCCTTACAAGATAAGCTTTTCCTAAATTCTTATAGTCCCTAATTCAATTGGCAAAAAATGATGCAGTTACACAGGAGCCAGCCGTTTCAGAATACTGTTTATTTTAATTGCATTTTGCTGTCTCATTTTAGAAATCATAAATCCTATTTAGTGCACATTTTTTCTTTTTGGCGAACAGTACACATAAAGAGTAGATAATCCATACATTAATTTTTTGCAAGGATACTTGCTTTATATTGGCAAGCTTCTGTTATTTCTTTTATTCAGATATTTGTATTTCTGAAAAGCCTCACAGAAAACTAAAACCAAATGTGTATTATGCAAAACTGAAAGTTTACTCAAGCTGCATATAGCTTTTTTTTTTTTTTTAATTAAATAGTAGAAGTTTGCTGTCCTCAGTGCATTTCTGCTGGCTCTAGTTCAATGTAAACCATTAAGCAATGCTCAGTTTTCTTAAATATTTTCTTAAGTTATTTTCTTCTTGTCACTACAAACTCCATCTCAGAATAATTTTCATGGATTTTCACTACTTTGACGTTTTAGGGTTTTTTCAACCTATATGTTAAAAAGGAACATTCAGAATTTATTGACAGAAATGAAATTATGGCAATTTTTAAAGGATTTTTAAGAAATACTAAATTAGAAAGTGGAACACAGAGGCGGGGCTGAGATGGCGGAGTAGTCAGACACTTTCCGTGGTCCCTCTTACAACAAAGACCCGAAAGAAAGTGAACTGATTATATATGACAATCTAGGAGCCCTGAACATCAAAGACAAAGTTGAGGAATTGGATTAAGCGACGGCGGTGGGGGGGCGGGGGAAGAGACGGTTCATAAGCAGGGAGGGGTTGCCAGAACTGACCTGACTGGCACTGGCACCCTGCAGGCTGGATTGGCTAGCGAACGAGGGGTGAGGCAAGCAGTGGTGCTCGGGATGCGCTTTCCACATCGAGGGAGATCGAGTGGCGGAGAGTCTGCTCAACCCCACAGAACCTGCAAGAAACAGCGTTCAATCAGTGAAAGATAAGTAAAAGTGTCTAACCTACCGCGCGGATCAAAAAATAACCCCCGCTTTTGGGAAGTACCTCTCTCCTATTTACCTGCACCTTCCCTGCTCTGCTGCAGGTCTTGGTCTAGCTTCAGTGATTGCTGTGCCTCCTGGGCCAGAAGTAGGACCCATCATGCATGCTGACCCATTCTCCAAGCTTTGGAGAGGGAACACATTAACAAACAGGGAAAAATAATCTACCAGCTCACCTAAGCCAGGAACTCAGGACAGGCACAGCCCCTTTGTCTAGGCACAGGCATAAGGGGTCCATGGACTTTGACTGCCTTTACCCCTGCATAGACCTGTGTGGGCCCATTTCAACAGCGTAGGCCCTCATTAGCATAGTACAACAGGTATATACCTGAAGCCTATTTTCATCTATATCAGTTATAAGGGGGAATGGCAGATTTGTGACATTTGATACCACCCTGCCTATTAAGCAGGGTCCTCACCTACTCTCATCAGGAGCCTGAGGACTGGTGGCTCCACCCACTACACTGATACACCCACGACAGAGGTCTAAGAATAAGTGGTGACTCCCAGTCCTTACAGCCAACAGCACTGGGCACCCAGAGTCCAGCTGAAAAAGCAACCTACCTATGCGCTCTAGGGAATAGGGTCACACATTCCACTCAGACACTCAGGAGCCACTGTCAGCCCTTAGCTTTGATCAGCATATGACCACCTACTGCAGCCAGATTCCTGTACCTACTCCAATCACACTTGCCCATCTAGGACTATAGGTCAGAGCCTGCACCACACAGTCGGTGACTCACGACCTGGACACCTGAGCTGAATCCACACAAGAAAAGTAAATGGACTCCTGGGCTCACATACCTAGTACCAGCTCTAGCCACCTGGAGACAGGATGTGAGAGCTTCAAAGATGCCAATAATCAAACTACCTCACATGACTAGCCTATTTGGGCATATCAAAACAAAACAAGAAACTAGGACACAGCAACTATAAAATAAGTAAATACAATAACCTATTGATGGCTCAGAGGCAACAGTCAATAAGAGGAAGAACATGATAGATTCAGCAGGCCACCAAAAAATGATTCAAGAAACCTTCCAGAGGAAGAGAACTCCTTGGGATTACTGGAGGTAGAATTTGAAAGACTAATATACATAAATCTTCAAGAGATCAGGAAGGAGATCAGGCAAAATGCAGAACAAGCCAAGAAACACACAGACAAGCAATAAAGGAACTTAAGAAGATTATAGAAGAGCATAATGACGAATTTAACAGGCTACAAGAAGCCATAGAGAGACAGCAAACAGAAATTCAGAAGATTAACAATAAAATTTTGGAATTAGACAATAGAAAGTCATAGGAGCAGAATTTAGGCAATGGAAGTCAGAATTAGTGAGATGAAGATAAAGCACTTGACACCAACTTATTTGAGGAAATATCAGATGAAAGAATTTAAAAAATGAAGAAACCCTCAGAATTATGTGGGACTCTATCAAGAGGAATAACGTACGAGTGATTGGAGTACCAGAACAGCAGCGGATAATAGAAAATACAGAGAGAATTGTTGAAGATTTGTTGGCAGAAAACTTCCCTGATACTGTGAAAGATGAGAAGATATTTTGCAGGAGGCTCATTGAACCCCATACATGGTAGATCCCAAAAGAAAGTCACCAAGACATATTATAATCAAACTTGTGAAAACCAAAGATAAAATTTTAAGAGCAGCCTGGGATAAATGAAAAGTTGCCTACAAAGGAGAGTCAATAAGACTAAGCCCTGACTACTTAGCAGAAACTATGCAGGGACAAGGCAATAGGATGACATATATAAAGCCTTGAAGGAAAAAAATTGTCAGCCAAGAATTATAATATCCAGGAAAACTGTCTCTCAAATATGATGGCAAAATTAGAGTATTTCCAGATAAATAGAAGTTTAGGGAATTTGCAAAAACCAAAGCAAAATTACGAGAAATACTAAAGGGAGTCCTCCAGTTAGAAAATCAATAACGTCAGATAACAACCCAAGACTAGAACACAGGACAGAGCAACAAGATATCAACCCAGATAGAGAAGTCACAAAACAAAGCTCAAACACTGTAAATAGGGAATCAGAGACGTCAATATGTATGTAAAAGATGACAACATTAAAACAAAAAAGAGGGACTAAAAAAATGTAGTCATAGACCTTTCATGTGGAGAGAAAGTCAAGGTGATATAAAGAAGAGATCGGTTTAAACTTAGAAAAATAGGGGTGAATATTAAAGTAAGTACAAAGGAAACTAACAATCCTACAAGTCAAAATAAAAAACTAGAAAAATGTAAAGACTCAGCAAATACAAAATCAACAACAATGAAAAAGATGAAAAGAAAATATATAAAAACGACTCAGCATAGAAAATTAAGTGGAGCAAAGAAACTGTTAACAACACACACACAGAAAAAAGACATCAAAATAACAGCACTAAACTCATACCTATCAATAATGACACTGGATGTAAATGGACTAAATGCACCAATAAAGAGATAGAGAGTGGCAGAATGGATTAAAAAAACATGATCTGTCTATGTGCTGTCTACAAGAGACATACCTTAGACTTAAACAAAAACAAACTAAAACTCAAAGGATGGAAAAAATATTTCAAGCAAACAGCAATCAAAAAAGAGCTGGAGTGGAAATATTAATCTGACAAAAGAGACTTTAAAGCAAAATCCACCACAAAGGATAAGGAAGGACACTATATAATGACTAAAGGGTCAATACACCAGGAGGACATAACCATAATAAGTATTTAGGCACCCAACAACAGGGCTCCAGAATGCATAAAACAAACTCTAAGAGCAGTGAAAAGAAATAGCTCAACAATAATGGTAGGAGATGTCAACACACCATTTTTGGTGAAGGACAGAACATCCAGAAAGACACTCAGTAAAGATGCAGAAGGTCTAAATCAACCAACTTGATATCGTAGACATATACAGAACACTCCACCCAACAGCAGCCAAGTATACTCTTTTCCAGCGCACGTGGAACATTCTCCAGAGTAGACCACGTATTAGGCCACAAAGCAAGTCTTAACAGAATACAAAACATTGAAATATTACAAAGCATCTTTTCTTACCATAAAGCCATATAAGTAGAAATCATTAACAGGAAAAGCAAAGGAAAAAAATCAAATACATGGAAACTGAACAACACCTTGCTCAAAAACTACTGGGTTATAGAAGAAATTAAGGATGGAATAAAGAAATTCACAAATTCAAATGAGAATGAAAAATCCTGCCAGAACCTTGGGACACAGCAAAAACAGTGCTCAGAGGTCAGTTTATAGCAATAAATGCACACATCCAAAAAGAAGAAAGAGCCAAAATCAAAACATAAACCCTATAACTTGAACAAGTAGAAGGCAGCAAAAGAAGCCCTCAGACACTGGAAGAAAGGAAATAATAAAAATCAGAGCAGAATTAAATGAAACATAGAATAGAAAAAAAATTGAAAGAGTTAACAAGACCAAAAGCTGGTTCTATGAAAAAAAATCAACAAAATTGACAAACCATTGGCCAGACTGACAAAAGAGAAACAGGAGAAGAAGCGAATAACCTGAATAAGAAATGAAGTGGGCGATATCACAACAGATACAACTGAAATTAAAAGAATCAATAACAGAATACTATGAAAAATTGTACTCCAACAAATTTGAAAACCTAGAGGAAATGGACAAATTTCTAGAAACACACTACTTTATTAAACTAACATAAACAGAGGTAGAACAACTAAAAAGCCTATAACAAAAGAAGAGATTGAAGAGATTGTTAAAAAAAAGCTCCCAACATAAAAAAGCCCAGCCCTGACAGCTTCACTGGTGAATTCTACAAACTTTCAGAGAAGAGTTAACACCACTACTAGTAAACGTATTTCAGAGCATAGAAAAGGGTAGAATACTCCCAAACTCATTCTGTGAAGCCAGCATAACCCTGATACCCAAACCAGGTAAAGACACCACAAAAAAAGAAAATCACAGACCAATATCCTTCGCAAATGTAGATGCAAAAATCCTTAACAAAATTCTAGCCAATAGAATTCAACAAAGTATCAAACAGTAATTCACCATGAGGAAGTGGGATTCATACCAGGTATGCAGGGATGGTTCAACATTAGAAAAACAATCAATGTAATCCATCACATAAATAAAAGATAAGAACCACATGATCTTATCAGTTGATGCAGAAAAAGCATTTGACAAAGTCCAGCACCTATTCATGATAAAAACTCTGAGAAAAGTAGAAATAGAAGGGAAATTCCTCAACATAATAAAGGGCGTTTATACAAAGCCAACAGCCAACATCATCCTAAATGGAGGGAGTCTGAAAGCATTCTCCTTGAGAATGGGAACCAAGCAAGGATGGCCTTTATCACCACGCTTATTCAACATTGTGCTGGAGGTCCTAGCCAGAGGAATTAGGCTAGAAAAGGAAATAAAGGGCATCCAAATTGGTAAGGAAGAAGTAAAAGTATCTCTGTTTGCAGATGATATGATTTTATACACTGAAAACAAAAAAAAAAAATCCACAAGAAAACCAGTAGAACTAATAGATTTCAGCAAAGTATCAGGATACAAGATAAACGTACAAAAATCAGTTGGATTCTTTTACACCAGCAAAGAGAACTTCAAATAGGAAATCATCAAGTCAATACAATTCACAATAGCCCCCCAAAAGGTAAGATACTTAGGAGTAAATCTAACCAGAGAAGTAAAAGTCCTATACAAAGAAAACTACAAGACACTACTGCAAGAAACCAAAGGACAGCTACGTCGTAAGTGTAAAAACATACCTTGGTCATTGATAGGAAGACTCAACATTGCGAAAATGTCAGTTCTACTCAAAACTATCTACAGATACAATGCTATCCCGATCCAAATTCCAATGACATTTTTTAATAAGATGGAGAAACAAATCGCCAACTTCATATGGAAAGGGATGAGGCCCCGGATAAGTAAAGCATTACTGAAGAAGAAGAACAAAGTGGGAGGCCTAATACTACCTGATTTTGGAACAGTAGTCAAAACACCCTGATACTGGTACAACAGATACATAGACCAATGGAACAGAACTGAGAATCTAGACGTAAATTCGTCCACTTGTGAGCAGCTGATATTTGACAAAGGCCCAAAGTCTGTTAATCGGGGAAAAGACAGTCTTTTTAACCAATGGTGCTGACATAAGTGGATGTTCATCTGCAAATAGTGAAACAAGACCCATACCTCACACCATGCACAAAAACTAACTTAAAAGGGATCAAAGACCTAAATATAAATTCTGAAATGATAAAGATCATGGAAGAAAAAATAGGGACAATGCCAGGAGCCCTAATACATGGCACAAACAGAATACAAAACATAACTAACAATGCACAAACACCAGATGAAAACCTGGCTAACTGGAAATTCCTAAATGTCAAACACTTATGGTCATCAAAAGACTTCACCAAAGAGTAAAAAGACAACCTACAGACTGGGAAAAAATTTTTGGCTACAAAATATCCGATCAAGCTCTAATCTCTGAAATCTGCAAGATACTGCAAAACTTCAACCACAAAAAGACACATAACCCAATTTAAAAAATGGGCAAAGAATATGAACAGGCACTTCACCAAAGAAGACATTCAGGGAGCTAACAGATACATGAGGAAATGTTAATGATCATTAGCCGTTAGACAAATGCAAGTCAAAAGTACAATGGGATACCATCTCACCCCAACAAGGCTAGCATTAATCCACAAAACAGAAAATAGTAAACGCTGGAGAGATTTTGGAGAGACTGGAACACTTACACACTGCTGGTGGGAATGTAGAATGGTACCACCACTTTGGAAATCGATTTGTCACTTCCTTACAAAGCTAGAAATAGAAGTACCATATGATCCAGCCATCCCACTCCTTGGAGTATATCGTAGAGAAATAAGAGCTGTCACATGAATAGATACATGCACACCTATGTTCATTGCAGCACTCTTTGCAATGATAAAAAGATGGAAACAATTAGGTGCCTATCAACAGATGAATGGATAAACAAATTATGGTGCATTTGCACAATGGAATACTATGCAATGATAAAGAACAATGATGAATCTGTGAAACATCTCATAATATGAATGAATCTGGAAGGCATTATGCTGAGTGAAACTACTTGCAAAAGGACAAATATTGTATGAGGCCACTATTATAAGAACTCAAGAAGAGGTTTAAACACAGAAGAAAACATTCTTTGATGGTTATGAGGGTGGAGAGGAGAGGGGATTCACTAACTAGACAGTAGACAGGAATTAACTTAGATGAAGGGAAGCACAACACATAACACAGGGGCAGTCATCACCACTGGACTAAACCAAAAACTAAGAAGTTTCCTGAACACAACCAAACCCTTTGAGGGACAGTGTAGCAGGGACAGGGTTCTGGGGACCATGGTTTCAGGAGACATCTAGGTCAATTGGCATAACAAAGTTTATTAAGAAAATGTTCTGCATCCTATTTTGGTGAGTGGCATCTGGGGTCTTAAAAGCTAACAAGCGGCCATTTAAGATGCATCAATTGGTCCCAGCCCACCTGGAGCAAAGGAAAATGAAGAACTTCAAAGACACAAGGAAAATATTAGCCCAGAGACAAAAGGGACCACGTAAACCAGAGACTCCATCAGCCTGAGACCAGAAGAACTAGATGGTGCCCAGCTACCACCAGTGACTGTCCTGACGGAAAACAACAGAGAGTCCCTGATTGAACAAGAGAAAATTGGGGTGCAGAACTCAAATTCCAGTAAAAAGACCAGACTTAATGGTCTGACTGAGACTGGAGGAACCCCAGAAGACATGGCCTCCAGACTCTTTGTTATCCCAGACCTAATACCATTCCTGAAGCCAGCTCTTCAGACAAAGAATAGACTGGACTATGAGACATAAAATGATACCAGTGAAGGGTGTGCTTCTTAGTTCAAGATAAATGAGAGTAAATGGGCAGCTTCTGTCTGGAGGTGAGATGAGAAGGCAGAATGGGATAGGAGCTGGTTGAACGAACACAGGAAATTTGGAGTGGAAAGGAGGAACGTGTAGTCACAGTATAGGGATAGCAACTAGGGTCACATAACAATGTGTGTATAAATTTTTGTATGAGAAACTAACTTGAGCTGTAAACTTTCACCTAAAGCACAATAAAATAAAATTAAAGGAAAAAGAAAAATTAAATGGGGCTATCAGATGCATCCAAATTTCCTTCCTTTTTCGTTATGCACTTACATGAAAATTAAAAAAAAAAAATGTGATAGTGTGAGGCATACCCTGGAAAAAAATGACACTATTAATCTATTTTAAACCATCATGGAAAATGACATAGCTTCTGTTGAGATCAAGCAGAACCAAACAAGAGGCCAAAGTATCGCTCTCAAAATGATCTTTGCTCTTATTTTCCTCTCTAATTTAAAATCCACTCTCAGTCGTTTACATGTTGATAGAATCTTCAAAACACAGGTCATCACTGTGTCCGTAGGTACTTTGTTTGCACCTCAGTGTTTCAAAACTTAAGTCATTTCACATGCAACTCTGAGTTTTTATTTTTTCTGAAAAAATTAGAAGATTTGAAGTCACTTGTGTGGCGTTTCCACAAGGCAGCAGTTGCCTGGAGCCTGATCATCTGTCCCATTAGACAGGGTACAGCCTCCTGCATTTGATCACAAAGCTCACCACTCCAAACAGGGGTAGCTCATATAATTTGTACATTGCCAGCTCCTGGTAAGGTTTTGAGTTTGTGGCTTCTGCTTCAGCATATATAAATGGAAGGTAAATGAAAAGCTGTGGGGGAAAAAGTTGCATTTGGAGGGTAGATGTGAACTAAGGACAGTTGGATGAAGTAAATGATATGAAATTGAGGAGCATATTCTGTTTCAGATCATTATTTTAAGGAATCGTTCTTGTTATATCTTAGAGTTTTGTATCACTTTTGTGAGTTGATTATATTCATTAATTTTATTGGGATTTTTAATATGTAAAATTGTTAGCATTACTATTAAAATCTTAACACTCCATTAACTCTAGAATTCACTTAAAATCTAGAATCTGCAAATTAAAATAATAGTGATAGTAATGTCAATAACAACAAGATTAAAGTGATATAATAATAATAATGAAACATTTCAAAAATGACATTATTTCTCTTTGTCCAAGGACTTACCTGACAGATGTCTTGGTGTTATATATTTGGATGTGATTAGTGGCTTTTCTTAATCCTAGTTCTTTTTAAATTTCTTTTCCCATATTAATGAATTGTTCAGATTTTGAAATCCTGTATTATCTCTTTTTAAAATAGAATACAGTACAATTTCCCAATTGTGTAGGAAACTCTTCTCTAAGTTTAAATATTTGTTATATTAGTATGAAAATATTCAAGTGTAGAAAAAAAAAAACCCACTGAGATCAGTAGAGTATTAGTTTGGGTAATGTTTGTTGCTATAACAAACCCCAAGGTTTTAGTGACTGAAAACAGTAGAACTTTGTTTTTTGCTCAATTAACAGTTCATTGAAGGTGTTCCTGGTTTATGGATGGCCTTTCTTTGGGGGATGTTATAAGGATTCGGATTCCTTCCTTCTGTGAGTCTGTATCACCTAGGGGCATGAAGTGTTTTACATCCAGGAAGAAAAAAGGAAAGCTTATAGAGGACACTCACCGGCTTCATGTGGTCCAGGAATGTCATTTTCACTCACATTTTTATTTGCAAAAATTAGTTATATGGCCATACCTAGTTACAAGGAGTGTTGGGAAATATAGTCCCTGTGTAGGCAGCTGCTTTCCAGGGATAACGTAATTATATCAGAGTAGGAGCTCAAATTTGGGTGGGTAGCATGCCATCTACCACAGGCAATGCCATCTGTCAGTGTTAATGAATCCTTCCGTTTGAAGCCTCAGTTAATAGTGACTACAGTACCCCGATAGACTGTTATTTTTAGTTGCCATCTAGTCAACTCCAGCTCATGGCAACCTTATGTATACATAACCAAACTAAACGTTGCCCCGTCCTGCACCATCTTCATGATAGTTGGTGTGTTTGAGACCATTGAGTCAATCCATCTCATTGAGGGTTTCCTTTGTTTTCATTTACCCTCTATTTTACCAAACATGATGTCATTTTCTATCAATTGGTCTTTCCTGATAACATGTCCACAATAAGCCAGACAAAGTCTCACTATCCTCGCTTCTAAGAAGCTTTCTGGTTGTATTTCTCCCAAGACTGATTTGTTTGTTCTTCTGACAGTCCATGGTATGTATATTCAGTATTCTTGGCTAACATCACAATTCAAATACATGAATTCTATTTCTGTCTTCTTTTTTTATTGTTCAGCTTTCACATGCATATGAAGCAATTGAAAAGCCCTTAGCTTGGGTCAGGCACACCTTAGTTCTCTAAGTGACATCTTTGCTTTTTAAAACTTTACAGAATTCTTTTGAGGCAGATTTGCCCAATGCGATATGTCTGTTGATTTCTTGACTGCAGCTTCCATGGTTGTTAATTGTTGATCCAAGTAGAATGAAATCTTTTATAAGTCTAGTCGTGAGGATTTTTGTTTTCTTTATGTTGGGGTGTAATCCATACTGAATGCTGTAGTCTTTGTCCTTCATCATTTAGTGCTTCAAGTCATCATTTTTGGCAAGCAAGGTTGTGTCATCTGCATATTGCAGGTTGTTGATAAATTTTCTTCCAATCCTGATGCCATATTCTTCTTAATATATTCCAGCTTTTCAGATTATTTGTTATGTATGCAGATTGAATAAGTAAGGTGAAAGGTTACAACCCTGCTACACACCTTTTCCAATTTTGAACCACAAAGTATCCCTTACTCTTTTTGAATAACTGCCATTATTTTCAGTGGAGAAACCAGTAAATAAAAATTTATGTGAGTAAAACCCAAGAAATGGTTCACACACAGAAGAAAAAAACAATCTTTCATGGTTATGAGAGAGAGGAGGGTTAAGGAGGGGAAATCACTAGGTAGATAGTAGACAAGCATTAATGTTAACTTTGGTGAAGGGAAAGTCAATACACAATATAGGGGAAGTCAGCTCAACATGACCAGGACAGTGCCATATAAGCTTCCTAGACACATCCAGACACCTTGAGGGAATGAGTTACTGGGGCTGAGGGCTGGGGACCATGGCCTTGAGGGACATCTAGGTCAGCTGGCATAACATAGTTCATAAACAAAATGTTCTACATCCTATTTTGGTGAGCAGTGTCTGGGGTCTTAAAGAATGCCATCTAAGATACACCTATTGTTGCCATCATGTTTGGAGCAAAGGAGAATGAAGAAAACCAAAGATATAAGAAAAATATTAGTTCAAAGACTAATGGACCACATGAACCACAGCCTCCACCAGCCTGAGCCCAGAAGAACTAGATGGTGTCCAGCTACCACCACCGACTGCTTTCATGGGGATCACATTAGAGGGTCCCAGATAGAGTGGGAGAAAAATGTAGAACAAAATTCAAATTCACAAGAAAAGAGTAGACTTACTGGTCTGGCAGAGGCTGGAGGAGCCCTTGAATATGAATAATATGAATAACTGCTGATAATGGCAGTTATTCAAAAAGAACTGAAGCCACTCCTGAAGTCTGCCTTTCAGCCAAAGATTAAACAGGCCTGTGAAGCAAACAGTTATACACATGAGGAATGTCGTCTTAGTTCAATCAAGTATACAAGACCAAATGGGCAACACCTGCCCAAAAGCAAAGGTGAGAAGGCAGGAAGGGACAGAAAAACTGGACAAATGGACATGGAGAACCGGGGGTGGGAAGGGAAAGAGGAGAGTGCTGACACATTGCAGGGATTGCAAGCAGTGTCACAAAACAATTTGTGTATAAATTTTTGAATGAGAAACTAATTTGTGCTGTAAACTTTCACCTAAAACATAATAAAATTAAAAAAAAAAACATGATTGTCTTAGTTATCTAGTGCTGCTATAACAGCAATACCGCAAGTGGATGGCTTTAACAAAGAGAAATTTATTTTTTCACAGTCTAGTAGGCTAGAAGTCCAAATTCAGGGCATTAGCTCCAGGTGAAGGCTTTCTCTCTCTGTCAGTTCTAGAGGAAGGTCCTTGTCATCAATCTTCCTCTGGACTAGGAGCTTCTCAGCGCAGGGACCCCGAGTCCAAAGGACATGCTATTCTCTTGGCTCTTGTTTCTTGGTAGTATGAGTCCCTCATGTCTCTCTGCTAACTTCTCTCTTTTATATCTCAAAAGAGATTGAATTAAGACACAACTTAATCTTGTAGATTGACTCCTGCCTCATTAACATAACTGCTTCTAATCCTGTCTCATTAACATCGTAGAGGCAAGATTTACAACACATAGGAAAATCACGGCAGGTGACAAAATGGTGGACAGTCACACCATACTGGGAATCATGGCCTCGCAAAATTGATGTGCATATTTTTTGGGGACACAATTCAATCCATGACAGCCATTGACATGTTTAAATGAAAAGCATCATTAAAAAAAAAAAAAAAAAAAAAACCATAATTCAGTTGTTTTCTCCTGCAGAGAAAATTAAAAACAATTGTAAACATTTAAAAAAAGAAGTACCAAAAAATAATGAAAAATATTCTTGCGTATATTGTTGTCAGATAAGGAAATGGGGAATAAAGAATGTAACAGGAAGGAAAAAAAATAAAGGAATAGAAAAAATAAAAAGGAAAGAAAAAAGGTAGTAAAAATAGATCTGTGAAATGAAGCAGGAGGGAGAATGAAAGTGACTAACAGTGGACAGAGAAAGGTACATTTTGAAGTGTGTGCTGGAGGGTATGTCTAGCTATACACTTTGGTAATGGGCTTTAGAGCATTATGGACTCTTAGTGTCTTAGAAATGTGGTAGAGCTGGTTAACCTTGCTGAGAGCTCTTTAGCTCCTTTAATCCTAGAGGCCTTATTCTGAATGGAATAACTAGAACAGCTCAACAGGGTAGAAGTTAATTTCCAAGCCTAGGGGTCAGTAACCAGAAGAACTAAATGAAATCAATCCCAGCTGGTCTCATAGTTACTTCAACTTTCCTTTGAGGCATGGATTCAGATAACTATCAGTAGGTGAATATGGAACTTTGAAATTAAAACAAATATTGCTAAATTTATTTCTTATGTCACAATTGTGGGATTTTAAGGTTACCATTGGAAGACTTAGACCTCATATCCCATAATTTGCACACAACGTAAGAGATCAGTTTACCAGTAACACGGGAGAATAGCGTAGAGGGTAATAGGTACTTCAATAGGATGTTTTAGAATCATTCGAAAGAGAAAGAGATTAAAGGCTGTAGGAAAAATGCTTTTGTTTTCTTTTTCATTGTGTTTTTGATCTCTTCTTGCTTACCTCTAAAAGTTAAAATGAGTTAAGTATACTTTGAAATCAGTGAACTATTCCATGGAATAGTAATATTTCAGTCATTACTACTTTCCTACTCTGTTATCTTAGTAAAACTTAAGTTCTGCTGAGATTCTGCGATATTATTTTTCTAGGAATTAAAAGTAAGGCTTCTGGGTAGTGAAGTTGGAAACATATTAGGACGTTTTTAAAACTACGGTTTTTTTTCCCTCTGAGACAGAATCTCTTCAATGAATTATGTCATTATTCTAAAACATTGACCCCCTCTTAAATCTGTTGAGATGGTATAAGCTGAAATTAACATCTTCCTTTTAATGAGGTCAGATTTATTACCATTTTAATTATTTTAGCATCTGGAAATTTAGATGAAGGAAAAAAGGAGTTTCTGATAAGGCTGAAATACAGTCGTTGGTAGTAGAGATTCCTTCATTTATCAGAGGGTATTTTCAAATTGCTAGGAGCATTTATTGACTTTTAATGAACAAAAATACTAGTAAACTTGGTATCTTAGTTGTGCTGCTATAACAGAAATACCACAAGTGGATGGCTTTAACAAACAGAAATTTATTTTCTCACAGTTTAGCAGGCTAGAAGTCCAAATTCAGGGTCTGGCTCTAGGGGAAGGCTTTCTCTTTCTGTTGGCTTTGGAGGAAGATCCTCGTCTCTTCTGAGCTTCTGTTCCTGGGCAGTTTTCATGTGGCTTGACATGTGTCTTCTCCGTCTCTCCTTGCTAGTTTGCATTTAATCTCTTTTATATTCAAAAGAGATTGACTCAAAATACACCCTGTACATCAATCATGTCTCATTAACATAACAAAGATAACCCACAGACATAGATATTAGGATTTACATCATGTGTTTCTGGGGGACACAGTTCAATCCATAACAGTTGGTTATCTGGTTTTTCAGATTAGAGGTGATAAGAACACTGTAAAAATAATAGTACCATATAAAGTGGAAGACACTGTCTGTATAGTAACTGAAATCTAACCATCCTACAGTTTAGGCATAATGCTATTTTCATACTTCCAAAGAGAAAACTGAGTTTTATCAGAAATTCATGACTTACCAGGTTACACAGGTGTAGGTGGATTTAGAACCAAGGATTGTCTGCACCTAGAACCTTAACTCTTCCAATGACACCATTATAATCCCTAGTCTCAGAACACGGGTCACTTTATTTCACCATTGAGTGGGCAACATGGTGACACTATGTCAGTAAGAAATATATATATTTTATATGCATAGTTTTAAAAAGTGAAGAAATATGTTTCCAGAGAACTTACTGGCAAAAAAATATATTTTAAGAATGAGAAATTCTGATTTATTGGAAAATTTATTTCTGTGAAAAAGCACATTTTGTGATTGCTGTATTTTATATCTGCAGAGCCAAGGACTTGCTCATAGGTACAAAGAAAACAACTACATGTTTAGTCCCACATGTTATCTTTTAAAGATTTTTCCACATAGAACTACTATTTCCTATTTGAAAAATCTGCATCAAAACTAGTTTTTTGAGTCATCATTAATATAATTACAGAAACACTATTAAACACTTAATATCTATCATAAACGTACTTACCTCAGCCAGTTTTTAAAGAAAAAAAAAGATGGATTACTATATGTCTATCTCTAGTCTTTAAAAACTATTTTCTTTCTCAAGATTTATTTTTCTCTCTTTTTTTTTTTTCTTTTTGAACTACTAATCCAAGATTAGAGAATTCATTATAGAAATAGACTAGATTTAGATTGACCTCTAGGCAAGTAAATAATAATATAAACAAAAGCAGCAATAAAAATAATTAGACTACAGTTGATTGAATGAGGCCCTGGGTTAGTATTCTTCAGAAGGTATTTTCATTTAAGCCAGGAAAAATTCAAGAGCTATCCATGTCCAATTAGATATTGACGAGTATCTTTATTCTTAAACTTACCCTAGGAGCCTATGCATTCACCTTATCCAGTGTGACAAGCCGATTAAAGTGTTCGTTCTTGGTGAGCAGGAGATAGACATTCAGGGTATGAAGAAAGAGCACCTGTAAAAAGTTGATAAAAAAGAAGAAAAAAAGGAAGTCGGAGATAGGCTGTGGGTGGTAGGCAGGTCAAATGCTAGGAGGTTACTAGGAATTTTAGAAAGTCAAGCAAACGAGTTTCCGTGGTCAAGGCTGACAATAAAACCAATAATCTAAGTAAGAAACCATTGGGGAACCAGTCGCAGATAGGCATCATCTAACTTCAACACTGCCAGGTTTCTCTTGCTGAAATTATTATGGGTCATATATGACATTACTGGCCCTTAACCATCTTTTAAAAGAATCATTTGAGGGGGTATCTCAAATAATGTGTTTATAAAGGAGTACTTCAACTGTACAGTTAATGTGGTCTGTTTTACTTGAAGCCATTTTCTCTTGTTCTGTAAAAAACCAGTTGCCACCCTATGTATATTTTCACCAAAAAGTTCAAGAAGGGAGAGGGTTGACATGTTGTGGGGTTGTTAACCAATGTAATAAAACAATATGTGTACTACTGTTTCATGAGAAACTATTTGTTCTGTAAGCCTTCACCTGAAGTACAATAAAAAAAAAAACAAAAACTAGTTGCCACCAAGTTGATTATGAGTCATGGTGACCCCATGTGTGTCAGAGAGTAGAACTGTGTTCCATAGGGTTTTCAGTGATTTTTTGGAAGTTGATCACCAGGCCTTTCTTCTCAGGTGCCTCTGGGTATACTTGCACCTCCAGTCTTTTGGTGAGCAGCCAAGTGTGTTAACCATTTGTACCACTCAGAAACTCCTGTTTGAAGACAAAGCTATTATATAAAGAAAGAAATAGCTGAATATATTTGGCTCCACAAAATTAAAAAAAAAATTGTACACTGAAACATTATAATGAGATAAATGACAGATGACACATAAATAGCTGATTCAATTAAAAAACAACAGATAATTAAATATTTTAAAATGAAAATAGCCAATGCTGGTTAGGTTAAGGTAAGATATATATGTTAGCAGCATCTAAGTTGGTTTACCTGTATATTTTTAAAATAAGTTGGTACAACAATACTGGGGAAGCCAGCACAACTCTTACAAGGAAAGGTCATGGAAGCTCCATAGACACATCCAAACTCCCTGAGGGACTGAATTGCTGGG
>NW_004444019.1:6990243-7114669 GCF_000243295.1 Trichechus manatus latirostris
GAGGGCTGTGGGGACCATGGTCTCGGGGAACATCTATCTCAGTTGGCCTAACACAGTTAATAAAGAAAATGTTCTACATTCTATCTTGGTGAGTAGCATCTGGGGTCTTAAAAGCCTGTGAGCAGCCATCTAAGGTGCTCCACTGGTCTCACCCCTTTGGGAGCAAGGGAGAATGAAGAAAACAAGATACAAGGAAAAGATTAGTCCAGAGGACTAATGGACCACAACTACCATGGCCTCCACCAGACTAAGTCCAGTACAACTAAATGGTGCCTGGCTACCACCACTGACTGCTCTGACCGGGATCAAAACAGAGGGTCCCGGACAGAGCTGGTAAAGGATGTAGCACAAAATTCTAACTCAAAAGAAAGACCAGACTACTGGCTTGACAGAGACTGGAGAAACCCTGAGAGTATGGCCCCCGGACATCCTTTTAGCTCAGTAATGAAGTCACTCCCGAGGTTCACCGTTCAGCCAAAGATTAGACAGCCCCATAAAACAAAATGAGACTAATGGGGCACAACAGTCCAGGGACAAGGACTAGAAGGCAGGAGGGCACAGGAAAGCTGGTAATAGGGAACCCAAGGTTGAGAAGGGACAGTGCTGACATGTCGTGGGGTTGTTAACCATTGTCATAGGGCAATATGTGTACTAAGTGTTTAATGAGAAACTATTTGTTCTGTAAACCTTCTTCTAAAGTACAATAAAACAAAAAAAATAAGTTGGTACACCATCTACTTCCTACAATATATTTTGCAAAAAATAATCTGAAATGTTAATAAAGGTTTTTATGGGAGTAGTATTTATAATACACTGTTTTGGAAACCAAGTACCTAAGCACTTGACAATAATTAAATTATGATACGTTATAAAAGGCAATATGTTGCAGCCATAAAACAAGGATGATTTAGAACATTTTTATTGATGTGGTGTATTTGTTTGCAGCGTTACTATTATTATATTTTAAAAAGCAGATTTATAAAAAATATATGTAGAAAAAACAGCCAGCATAACAATTATTTTAGACTGCAGAATTATGAGTAATTTTTTCCTTCACATGTTTTATATTTTTTAAGTTTTCTGCAATGAGTATGCATTACTTTATATTAAGGAAATCTTTGTATCAAGGGGAAACAAAACGATATCACTGGAATGAAGATGAATTTCGCAGCCAGGCAGCTGGGGTTGTGTTGACACCTTAAGACCTCTGGTGTTCATTCTGAGTGAGTGAGGTGTGGGACTAATGGACTATTAGGATAAGAGGAATGACATTCTCTGACTGATGTTTTCAAATGACTGCCAGCAGTTTCCTGCATTTAACCTTTAAGGCAGTGTTCCTGTGTCTGTACAGATATCTCATAGGAGGTGTGGCAAATGCAATGGTCTGCATGGACCAGGCAGGTACATAAATGGGTAAAGGGGGCCAGGTGTTCAGTGCATCAGGAGTGCCTTCACTGCGTGAGTGGTGGGGACACAAACTGGCTGTCTGGAAGGGGTATTTGACTCCCAGCTCCACATAATTGCTGTCATTTGGAAATGGGGACACATATTACTTAATCTGACATGTTATCAAGAAAAGCTGGAAATCTGGCTTTTATGTTAATTTAAAATTTTTTCACATATCTGGCAACACAGACATACGAAGTAAATCTAGCTCTGGAATGTTAGTTTGCGGTCGCTGTCTGTTTCTCGTTCATAGTGTTCTGGAATAATTTGTAATGTTCCAGTCTAGTTTCCCTCTTGATAGTTCTCACGTCTGCCCTCCAGTTTTCTTTGTCACTCTGGATTTATTCTATTTGGTTTATCTACCCTGTCTGTCTTATTTATTGATCTGGTTTGTTCCTGAGCCTCCACAATGCCTTCCCTGGCCATTTGATTCTTAGTTTTCATTCTACTGCATTGTTTGTTCCAGTTCACTCTAAGTCAGTTAAAAAAAAAGATCAGTTTCAGCTTTGTCTATAATAATATTGTTAGGTCAGAGGCAAAAGAGTTACAATGATGTATTTTTTAAGACCCTTAACACTTAATATAGAGTATGGCCATTTCTTGAGATTTAATTTACATTTTATAATGGGGTCAGTGAAATCCGAATTGAGATGTCTGGCCTACTTTTAATTAGGCCCTCTCTTTTAATATAACCGTTATTAAGAGGGACTTGATTTCCATTGGGAGAAAAATGAAAGGAATATGAAATGAGTTGCAATTAGGGGATAGTTTTATGTTAATGTAGGGGAAATTTTCCAGAGAAATTTTGAGAATGTACTTATGATATATTGACTACACATAACAAAATAGTGTAAACGGGTTGTCTCTTTCAGAGTAGAGCTGGGGCCATATACTGTAGAGCCATATAATTTAATTCTGAAATTACTACTAATCATTAAAATCACCATAAAATCCCCAACTTTTAATAATCAGTCTTTTTAAATACCCACTGCTGTTGAGTTGATTCTGACACATAACAACTGTATTGGACAGAGTAGAACTGCACCATAGGGTTTCCAAGGAGTGGCTGGTGGATTCAAACTGCCGTCCTTTTGGTTAGCAGCCGAGCTCTTAGCCACTGTGCCACCAGGGCTATGTGTATATTTTTGTATGTTTAAAAAATATATAAATATGGAACCAAGGAGTGTTGGACTTAACTCCCCGGAATCATAAAGGGGTGGGGTGAGTTGCTAGACAAAACTTGGGGTGAAACTGTGAAGAAAAAGGTGAGACCACCCCTCACCCTTTTACCCCATTCGATCCCAAACATTGTACCACTTATATCCTCCTGGGAAAGATTGACCAGAAACTTAGCCAATCCAGACAAAAGACCTGCACATATTTCGGTGTTAAATGTCCTCAGTGGAGGAGCTGCATGGCCATCTATTTGCATATCTGTGAAACCCATTGATTAGACAGACAGAGTTTATAATCAACTTCTTCATTGTGTTACTCCTAAATAAGTTAAGCAAAATTTCTAATATTAAGAATCCAAACAAAAAGGAGGAAGAAAAAAAAAAAAAAGGAACTCAGAAGAGATGAAGACTTTTAGAGAGCAAAATAAAACTTCAAAGAAGTATAAATTATCATCCTGTGAGAAATAAAATAATACATTGCATCTCTGAAACAAAAGAGATAAGTATGTAAGAAATAACCAGAGAACAAAAAAGAATTGTTGGAAATTAAAAATATAAGAGCTAAAATAAAAATTCAATATTTGAAGTTGAAATATAAAATTAAAGATAATATTCAGAAAGTCAAAAAAGTACAAAGATGGACAATGGAAAAGTAAAGAAATAGAAATGTATAGAATCAATCAAAAAGATCCAAATTTAACTGATACGCATTCCAAAAATTAAAAAAAAAAAAAATGGACAAAAATAAATTTCAAAAAGTTAATTAAAAATTTTAGAAATGAGGACTTGAAGGACCTGAGTATCCTAATTTGGGCCTCCAGTGAATGGGGGTGGGCACATCATTATTAATTTCAGAGCATTGAGAAAAAAAAAAGATCTTAAAAGTTTTCAAGAAAAAAAACAAATTTTAGCACAGAAGTGATATGGATAATAGGGAATAAGAATGTCATTTCAGGCAACATTGTAAGCTAGAAGATAATAAATTCTTTAAATTTTTAGCTGAAATTATTTTCCACCCAGAATTCTACACTTAGCTAAATAATCCGACATGAAGGTTGACTACAGACATTTTGAAACATAAAAAAAATGACAATAGTTTTGTCTCCCACCAATATTTTTTCTCAGGAAGTTTTTAGGTTCTATCCAGCAAGATGCAATGTAAACCAAGAAGGAGAAAACTATGATACCCAGATAACAGGAGATCCTGTTTTCTGGATCTCACAGTTGGGTGAAGGGATTTCCGTGACTACTGGTAAAGGGACATCCCACATGGTGATCGGTGCCTCAAGGAATGGCTATAAGAGAAAAAGAATATCTCAAGTATTTGAACATACCTAAAAATGTACAAAATTCTTACCTAAATTTTTAAAATCTGGCTCAGATGTGATATTTCTCTTTGCCTTTCTCTTATCTAGAAATAGTTTAGTAATCTCTCATCTCTGTTTCCATATAATTACCAATTCATTGAGATTGCCCTTACATAACATTGAACAGGTTTATGGTGACTTTTTTGTGTGCATATCTAACTCGTCCATACATCTGCAGTGCCTGTTAGAGAGATCACATCATGGCAGATCTTTAAAATTTGGCTACGTGTTACTGAGCATGTGCTCAGGAAAGTCTTTGTTATTTCAATTTCAGAAAATGTTTAGCTCTGGAATATTTAAGTAGAGCTCATTTTATATTCTTTAATTACAGTAGCAAGTTCTATAATATAAGGCAAATTCTGTGTTACTGTGTTAACTCAAAATTGAGAATAGTAATAGTTTTCATGTAGCCATTATATATATTATATATCATGTGTATATATAATATAGAGTCCTTGGGTGACACAAACAGTTAAGCACTGGGCTACTAACTGAAAAGCTGATGGTTCAAACCCACCAGGAGGCACCTTGGAAGAAAGGCCTGGTGATCTCCTTCTGAAAGATCACAGCCATGAAAACTCTGTGGAGTGCAGTTCTGCTCTGAAACACATGGTGTCTCCATGAGTCGGAATAGACTCGATGATAACTGGTAATATATAATATACAATACATATGTATATGTATATATTTAAAACTGTCAAAGAAAACTGATAAATGATGTGAAATTTAAATGTCTTTCTCCATAACACTAACAATAAAATCTTGTTTATCTCTGATTCAAAGCTGAAATTTTGCCGTGTGTATATGGATATTTCTCCAACACATGCAAATCCCCAAACTACTAGAAGGCATTTAATGCACTTAATATTTTAGAAAGCTTTTTTTTTTTAAAGCACATTTTAATTCACTGACATTGATTACATTCTTAAAGTTGTGCAGTCATTCTTATCCTCCCTTTCTGAGTAATTCTTCACCATTAACCTGAACTCACTGCCCCCTAAATTTATTCTCTAAGCTTTCAAGTTAATGTTATCAACTTAATCCCATATAGGTAGTTCTTTAAAAGAGCGCAGTGCTCAAGGCAGACATTCTTTACTAATTAAGCTATTGTTTGGTTTAAAGACAACTTCAAGGGATATTTTTGGTTTAAAATGTAATGTTTAAAGATTATCTCAGAGCAGTAGTTTCGGGGGTTCATCCAGCCTCTCTGGCTCCAGAAAATCTAGACTTCATGAGATTTTGAAATTCTGTTCCATCCACATCTTTCCCCCTTTTTAATCAGGATTCTTCTATAGAATCTTTGATTGAAATGTTCAGTAATGGTAGCCAGCACCATCCAGTTCTTCTGGACTTACAGCAAAGGAGATAGTTGTTTCTTGTACACATGATTGTACATGTAGAAATTGTTGAATTGGTGTATGTTTTTCTGTGTACATTTTCAACAGTAACAAAAAAATTATTTTAAAAATAACTTTTTAATTTATAAAAAAACAAAAACCAAACCCATTGTTGTTGAGTTGATTCCGACTCATGATGACCTTGACTGCTAACCTAAAGGTTGATGATTCGATCCCATTCAGATGTGCCCTGGAAAAAAGGGCTGGTGAATTGCTTTGTTAAAGATTACAGCCCAAGTGTCCTCTGTGGATCAGTTCTACTCTATAACATATGAGGCCACCATGAGTTTTAATTTATAAAGATAGCTTTTTAGGTTTTCAGGTTATATCTTCCTGAGAACTAGAAATTATTGAGGGAATGTATTATCTGTAATCTTTCTGTAAACTACAAATAATAAAAATTGGAAATAAGTAAATAAAGAAACTTAGTGTGCATTAAGTACAAGTTTAGTAGCTAGAGTAGAAGAATCTAAATGTAATTAAAGGTTACATTTGGGATGGATGAGGATAATAAGCTTAAAGTTGTTATTCAAATATGTTAGAATCAATATGTACAAGATGGAAATCTAGCATTTCTGTGCTTCAAGTTATGAAGAGAAAGATTTAAAAAAAAATTTTTTTTTGGTGAAATGGATTATTTTGGAAGTATGTAGAATTTCTCTTTCTGCAGGTCTTTGAATATATGATGCATTCTCAACAATGTATGTTTATTGAAAAGTCCTGAATCAAGTGCAGAAGTGAGCTAGATGATTTTTTGTGGTATTGTATAGCTATGCTTACTTCTATATCCTTACTGGAATGTGGCATGTAATTAACCAGCATTCATTCATTGATTCATTAATGATCAACAAACACTTACTGTATATTTGTAATAAGCCACTCACCATGAATCTTACTGTTCAGTAGAGAACACATTGAATAAGTAACTCATGTGAATAAATATACAACTAACAGTTTTGATCAGTTCTATGAGGGAAAAGTACAGGGTCCTATGAGAATTAAAAAGTACTTTAATATGCTTAGTTTTCATGTGTAAAATGCCTGAAAGTTCCAAGCCTGTTTTTCCCAAATACTACCTGCTAACTGAAAGATCAGCAGTTCGAACCCACGAGCAGCTCTGTGGGAGAAAAGACCTGGAAGCAGTCGGCTCCAATAAAGACTTCAGCCTTGGGAACCCTATGGGGCAGATCAACTCTGTCCTATGGGGTCACTATGAGTTGAAATCAACTTGGTGGTGACACACCACCACTACCACTGTGAGGAAAAAGAGAGTCCTATGAGAATTAAAACGTACTTTAATATGCTTAGTTTTCATATGTAAAATGCCTGAAAGTTCCAAGCTTATTTTTTCCCAAATACTATCATTTAGAAAGTGAATTTTCTGAGGTACATTAGTCCCTAAGGTACACTAAGTTTTAGTGTAAATAAATGGTAATTTTTCACCATTCCTGTCAGTAGATTCAGAAAGAGAGAAATATATTGTTATCTCTGTTTGGCCCTTGGGGAAACTGAGTCAAGGGGAGATTGAGTAACTTGTCAAAAAAAATTAAGCCATGAAAGCTAGAGCTCTTCCAGACACTATTCATAAGACCAAGTTGTCAAAGTTTGGTTTATAGTTAGAGAAAGAACATAAGAAATTGAAGGCCAACCCTATCATTTTGAAAATGATATGGATTTACACAGTGGCTGCAACAGTGGGCTCAAACATAGCAATTATTTTGAGGATGGTGCAGGACTGGCAGCATTTCATTCTGTTTTACATAAGGTCCCTATGAGTCAGAATTGACTGTACGGCACCTAACAACAACAACATTTAGGTCAAAGAGCTCACCCACTGATACAAAAGTGCTGAAGGTTAACTGGGATGCAGATGACTTGATTCTAAGCCCTCTGTTTTCTCCACTCCATTGCCTTATGCCATAATCAATAAGTTTACTCTTGAATTAAATCTGTTTTTTAAAGATTTTACCTTCACTTCAATTTTAAATAGCCCGTATTGTAGAAGATAATGATTTTCCCTCCACCTACCTATGCTTCATTGGATTAAATATTTGGTAGTCACACAAACCTCAAATATCTATAGGAAGTAAAACTCCTAAGATATATCTAGTTTGAGTCAGGATTTTGTCTTTTCCTTATGCTGGGATTTCTGTTGAGAAAGACAATGAGAGAGAGGGGGAGGGTGTCTTAGATATCTAGTGCTGCTATAACAGAAATACCGCAAGTGGATGGCTTTAACAAACAGAAACTTAGGACACCAGAAGTCCGAATTCAGGGTGCCAGCTCTACAGGAAGGCTTTCTCTCTCTGTCAGCTCTTGGGAAAAGTCTTTGCCTCCTTTCAACATCTGTGGGCCCAGCTTTCCTTGAAGATCTCCAGGTTCTTGGCATCAATCTTCCCCTGGGTCCAGGAGGTTCTCAGTGCAGGGACCCCAAGTCCAAAGATGTATTCCACTCCTGGCTCTTGTTTTTGGAGGTAATCAGGTCTCTCTCCTTCTGTTGGCTTCTCTCTCTTTTTATCTCTTATAAAAGTTGATGCAGGACACACCCCAGGGAAACTTCCTTTACATCAGATCAGGGTGATGACCTGAGTAAGTGTGTTGCATCCCACCCTAATTCTGTTTATCTCTTGTAGGGAGGTGAAGAGCTGTGACTCAAGATGCATCCCACCCTAATCCTCGTTAACATAGCCTAATCCTGCCTCATTAACATAACAGACGGCTTACTCCCAGATGGGACCATAACCACAAGTGTAGACACTAGGATTTACAACACATCACAAAATGGAGGATAATCAGATCGAAAAATGGAGGAAAACAACACAATAATTGGAATCATGGCCTAGCCAGCTTGACACATATTTTGTTGTTGTTGTTAGGTGCCATCGAGTTGGTTCTAACTCACAGTGACCCTATGTACAACAGAACGAAACACTGCCTGGTCCTGCGCCCTCCTTACAGTCATTGTTATGCTTGAGCCCATTTTGCAGCCACTGCGTCACTCCATCTCATTGAGGGTCTTCCTCTTTTTTTGCTGACTCTCTACTTTACCAAGCATGATGTCCTTCTCCAGGGACTGACGTTTCTTTGATAACATGTCCAAAGTGTGATACGTAGTCTCACCATCCTTGCTTCTAAGGAGCATTCTGGTTGTACTTCTTCCAAGACAGATTTGTTCATTCATGTTTTGGAGGGACACAATTCAAACCATGACAGAAGAAAAGGGAGAGAGAGAGAATGTATCTCATTCAAGGTTGTTCTTCCAGAAATGCCAAGATATGACATACTCACTTAAGTTTAATGGCTTATGTTATCCATTCCACTGATTTTTATGCAATCACGTGCTCCACTGTATGATCATAAAAACGCATCTTGTATATCTGCCTTGATTTTTTATGAAGGACCTGTCCTAAATTTATATCCCTAATAGTTCCTAATAAAAAACAAACTATAAGGTGGGCCTTGTATAGAGGGGAATTCACTAAATATAAGCTTTCTCATGTTTAAATTATTTTTAATTTTTTTTCTTGCCCGGTTATTATGTATTCATTCTTTAAAATTTTAAAACATAATGATTATTACTGACCTGAGCTTTATATTTCTTTATGAGCATACCATTGCTAACTGAGGTTTAGACATTAGTGCAGGAACCGTTATCCACCCACTGCCATCGAGTCAATTCCAACTCATAGCGACCCTATTGGACAGAGTAGAAATGCCCCCCATAGGGTTTTCAAGGTGTAAATCTTTATGGGAGCAGACTTCCACATATTTCTCCCACAGATCAGCTGGTATGTTCGAACCACTGACCTTTTGGTTAGCAGCCAACTGCTTAACCAATTTGCAACCAAGGCTCCTTGCAGGAACTGTTATACTTACTTTAACAAAAAGGATTTTTTTTAATGTTATGGCTAATATTAACCTAGTTGGTGTCTTAGTTACCTGTTGTTACTGTAACACCACAAATGGGCTGCCTGAAAGAATAGAACTTTATTTTCTCATGTTCTAGATACTAGAAGTCCAAATCAGAGTGTCAGCCTTGTTGATTCCTTCCTGGTTGGTAGCCCTGGTGTTCCTTGGTTCCTTGGTGTTCCTTGGCTTGTAGACAGTCCTCACATGACATCTATATTATGTGTGTCTCTGTGTCTTTTTCTGGTCTTCCTATAACTCAGAAATGATTAGGTTTGTGATCTACCCAATATCACTATGACCTCAAGCAACTGATTAGATTACATTGCATATGGAAGGTGATTAAATTATATTGAATTACATGTAAAGTGGTTACTTAGATTACATTACATTACGTTACAGAAGGTAATCTCTATCAGAGGCTAACTGATGTAACTATTCCATGGCAACAACTAGAATTATTGTTTGACCAAACAGCTGGGAACTATAGCCTAGCCAAGTTGACACATAAAATTAACCATCACGTTTGGTTATCTTTACTTTGATGTTGTTGTGTGCCCTTGAGTTGATTCCAACTCATAGCATAGCGACCCTGTAGGACAGAATAGAACCCCCCCCTTAGGGTTTTCTAGGCTGTAATCTTTACAGGAGCAGATCGCCAAGTCTTTTTTCCCACAGAGCTATTAGTGGGTTGGAATTTCCAACCTTTCGCTTAGCAGCCAAGCGTAGCAGCCAAGCACTTAAACATCACACCACCAGGGCTCTTTACTTTGACATTAGCAGGGAAACAAAAAACAAACAAAACAAACAAACCATCCCAGATTTTGTGGAGTCTGAAGCCTTGTTCAATTTTGAGGACCCTTTTAAACAAAGAGAATATGAAAGTAAGTATGAAAGTAAATAAAGATGAGGAGAGAAAGTCATAGCAAATTGCAAAATTAAAAAACTGATAAATGCCATAAACATCATGAAATCACAAACAATAATTTAATAATCATATTATTTAACTGACTTTCACAGCTTGTTAAAAATATTTTTTTTTAATTTTTGGCTTCATACTTTCTAAGCACTTTTGTACTTTTTCTCCTAAAGAAAACAAAGTAATTCAGTGTTCCCTCTAGCATGTATTTTATTATTGATAGCTGAGATGAATAAAACATGTAACTTTGCACCCAGACAAATTTGCTGTTTATGGTAGTGCTACCCATTTGTGCTCTAAAAATGTAGAGGTTCTGATACATTCTATTTTATACAATGCCCATCAAAAAAAGAGAGAGGGTGTCTTAGTCATCTAATGCTGCTATAACAGAAATACCACAAGTGGATGGCTTTAATAAAGAGAAATTTATTTTCTGACAGTCTGGTAGGCTAGAAGTCCAAATTCAGGGCATTAGCCCCAGGGGAAGGCTTTCTCTCTCTGTGTTGGCTCTGGAGGAAGGTCCTTGTCATCAGTCTTCCCTTGGTCTAGGAGCTTCTCCATGCAGGAACCTCAGATCCAAAGGGCACACTCTGCTCCCAGTGCTGCTTTCTTGGTGATATGAGGTCCCCGACACTCTGCTTGCTTCCCTTTCCTTTTATCTTTTGTAAGATAAAAGGTGGTACAGGCCATACCTCAGGGAAAATCTTATTACATTGGATCAGGGATGTGACCTGAGTAAGGTTTTTACATCCCACCCTGATCCTCTTTAACATAATCTAATCTTGCCTTTTTGACCACAGGCAGAACTTAGGATTTACAGCACATAGGAAAAGTACATCTATCACAAAATGGAGGACAACCACATAATATTGGGTATCATTGCCTAACCAAGCTGACACATATATTTGGGGAACACAATTCAATCCATGACAGAGGGGAGAAAAGTATGATGTGTTTATCAAATATATTCTGATAGGAGAGCACCTCTGCTTTGACTTCTTGGCGTAGTCTTTGTCCATTATGTACGGGGTAATAGGCTTTGTTGTTGTTGTTAGCTGCCATCCAGTCACCCCCGACTCATGGTGACCCCAAGTACACAAGGGAACAAAAACTACCCCGTCCTGCACTATTCCCATGATTGGTTGTAGATCAGACTGTTGTGATTTATAGGGTTTTTATTGGCTGATTTTCTGAAGTAAATCACCAAGCCTTTCTTTCTAGTCCTTCTTCATCTGGGAGCTGTGCATAAACCAGTTCATTGTCATAGCAGCTTGCAACCCTGCACTTACAGATGAGTGGTGGCTGCGCCTGAGATGCATTGGCTGGGTATCTAACTGGGCGTCCCACATGGAAGGTGAGAATTCCACCACTGAGCCACGAATGCCTAGGCAGTGAGCAAGAGACATCCTTGCCTTCCTTTCAGGCCTGTGTTCACTGAATGTGCAGTGCTGTATGAAGTGAGTGAATAATGTGTG
Organism: Trichechus manatus latirostris; assembly: GCF_000243295.1. Lineage (NCBI taxonomy): Eukaryota > Metazoa > Chordata > Mammalia > Sirenia > Trichechidae > Trichechus > Trichechus manatus. The sequence goes on from NW_004444019.1 coordinate 7,001,929, forward strand.
GATACGAAGCTGAGCCTTTATGTACTACTGAGATGCTGGGAACAACTTATAGGACTAACTACAACTCTGGTTTGTGTGTGGGAGGTTTGTCCCTAAAAAGATTTGGAAATATTATAATGTGCCTTTGTTTGTTTGTTTTTGAAGCCTTGAAGCACAGTTTAAAATATATTCAGAAGTTCAATAATTACAAGTTTCCTCCTTTCAAAATGTAAATCACTAAAGGAATAACTCCTTTTTGTGTGACATTATAATAGGTTTTCTGGTGTCAAACCTGCATGTTTCTGCCCGTTTGTACGCTCTCCATGAGCAGGATCGAATTCCTTTATACTTTAGATGTACAAAAATACTAAGAAAAAACTTTGCGTTTCCAGGCCCTGCATGATCCTGATTTATCAGTTCTCATGTGGTTATGGAGAGAACACAGACTTTTGAGTTAGAAAAGCTTCGGTCTGAATCACTTTACTAGTTTTATGAATTGTACTTACCCTCTAAGCCTTGCTTTTTTCATCCATAAAATGAGGTCAGATAGCAACTACTACTATAAGGGTTAAATATAATTACACAGGTCAAACCTCTAATTTGGTATTGGGCATAGAGTAGGCCCCCTAAATATAACAGTTCTTTTCTCTCAGTTTTTCCTCTTGAAATAACATGTGTTTATTTTATGTCTGTTTTCCTGTTTATTTTATAAATGACCCACACTGGGTTGCATTTTTTCTTAAGAAAAGAAATAAATTACCTAAGGAATAAAAAAGAAAAAAGAAAAAAGAAATAACTAGGTTATTTTTCCCTGACAGCTAGATACTTTATCCAGCAATACCACATTATTTTACACCTATCAGAGACTTAATAAATACTTGTCAAAAATACTCTTCACTAATTTTATTTCAGTTGCTATTACTGTGGACTTCAGCACCAAGTAAGTTAAAATACGTATAGACTTAGGTATAATTATTTATTTGTGCATGTTAAATCTGGGGGCATCAGTCATATATTTGAATGGATCTTAACAAAATTTAATGTGCTTTATAGAGTACTTTTTTTTTTTTTGTTAATTAACTGTCTGAATTTTGGCAGACATTGAGGTAGGCTTCTCACTATATTTTCTTTTTTCTCTCTGAAAATAGCTGCTGACTTTGTAAGAGTGCTAAGTCACAGCTGCGTGAACATTCAAGAGCCTTGAAACAAGAAGCTGGCATTTGGTCGATTGATGTATGAAAGTGCAGTGTCTGAGTTTTATTCCTCTCAGGGAGTTTTTGAAATTGATGTGGCTATAGCTGGCGGCAACTTACATGCACTATTTGAAGCTTCTGTATTGCCAAGTATCTTGGTTAGTGGACTGCCCAGATTGATAACCATGCATTTAAATTTACAATCTATTATGCATCCACCTAAATGTAAGTGAGTTTCAATGCATCAGTACTATAGTTTCCATTCTCTTAGTGAACATTTTTAGGTGTGATGACAGTCATTGGAAAGGCAATAATATAGTTAGTATTTTATTTAATTCACATCGTCATAATCAAAATAAATTAGTAAGTCTAAATATCAGATCACAAACTATTTCAGTACATAGCTAGGTACAGTAAATGCTGCTATTGACAACTAAGTAATAATAGTAAGCGTTTATTAAAATGCCAGTTCCTTACAACGGGAGAAGAATATGGAAGAGCTTAAATACCTAAAAAATAATAAAATAAAATAAATAAATAAAGAATATCACCCGTAAGTACTATACTCCTTTAAAAAATCATCTATATGAGACCAAACAATCAGCAATTACCTTAAAACAAAGATACGAATGTCAGGGGGCAGGGAAACTAGATGAATGGAGATGGAACAACCAGAATGGAAATGTTGAGAATGTTCACACATTGTGAAGAATGTAACCAATGTCACTGAGCAATATGTGTAGAAATTGTTGAATGGGAACCTAAACTGCTGTGTAACTTTCACCGAAAACACAAGAAAATATTATTTAAAAATTTTTAAAATTGATTGCAGTGATGTTTTCAAATTTTGTGAATATACTGAAAACCACTGAATTGTACACTTTAAAGAAGTGAATTGCATGGTATGTGAATTATATCTCAGTAAAGCTAATGCAATAAAAAAAAGCCAATTCTTATTTCTACTCTGCATGAGAGTGAGTACTATCCTAAGCCTTAATTAAAAGGATCACAATTTCTGTGTATTTTGGTAAATTTTGCTTTTTTTTTTGGCTTAAAAAAGAAAACGCAACAAATTACATATTTGGGTTGCTTATAAATTTCGAATGCATTATCTTTTCCTGAGAGGTACTAATTAATTCAAGGACTAAAGCTAGATCTTAATGCATACATTTTCAGTAGTGTTGCCAAAAAATGGCCACATATATACAATTTATACTACAGTCTACATACTCATATATATGAAAACTATGATGGATTAATTACACTATTTAGACCACATTATACTTATGAAAGAAAGAGAATTTTACTATTTATTTCCAAGATTAATTTTAAATATATTCCCTAAAAAACTTAGAATAAATGTTTTCCAACATTTGGAGTGACTATGCAAAAACTCTTGAAAACAGTTTTTAGAGTCTATTAACTTTGATGTCATTTGAAATGCTGTTTACATATGGAATAACTGCTTAGATTATTCCCTAGGAAGTTAATTTGATGTTTAAAGCAATGAAATCTGTTTTCTCCCACATTCAAAATTACAGAGAGGGGAAAAAAAAGCAAAGGATAGCAGTAAAGTAAGCTAAGATATTGAACAAACATAAGCCATGCTGCTCAGTGTATGCTTACTCTGCTCTGGAATTCCTGTTTGTTTGTTTGTTTTTGTTAATTTGAAGAAGTGAGGCACTGTATTTAAATTTTCCATATGTTACACCATTTCTGGAAACCCTGGTGGTATAGTGATTAAGAGCTATGGCTGCTAACCAAAAGGTTGGCAGTTTGAATCCACCAGATGGTCCTTGAAAACTGTATGGGGAAGTTCTAGTCTGTCGTATAGGGTCACTATGAGCTGGAGTCAGCTTCAATGGCAATGGGTTTTTTCTTTTTTTAACACAATTTCTCAACTTGGTTAAAAACAAAAACAAACAGAAACTTCAGTAAAATATACCTGGGGAGTTACTGAAACCTGTACTCTGGTTACCCAAAGGCCCATGAAATACACATTTGCCAGCAATGGTCCTTAACTAATGGTAAAATCAAACCAGCAAGGGAAGCCTAGGGTATTTTGAAGTGGTTGTTTCAGACTAATACTGTCTACTAGAGCCTATTGATCATTTCATTGCTGTGTTGTGTTACCGTAATTTTGAAATTGACAGAATTTTGAAACTTGATATCATTGTTTTAAAAGGTTTGCCTTTTGACTCCCATTCTTACTTTGGGATGTGGGACAATGATTTTTCCTACTGCAGAGGGAGTTGTAAAGAGAAATGAAAGTGGTAGCAACTAGTGTAGAGAGAGTTGCCCCCTTAAAAATGTCAACAATGAAATAATGTTTTCAAAAGGACTCTTAAAATCACACACTTAAAAATATATACTGAAAAAAGGGTTGTCTCTGGGGCTTCTATACTTTACACAACTCTACAGAATCAATTTAAGAAAACATACAAGCTAAAAACTGAAAGCATGTTCAGTTTTAAAGGTGACTGAGTTTAAGGGAAGAAGTAGTAGTGGAAAAATGCTTGAAGTCAAATTTTTCCTAATGTCTACTTTTGTGAGTTCAGTGAATACTGTAGTTCATTAACCACATTTTTTCTCATATGTTCCTGTAATTCCAACTGTGTGTCTTAGGTTTATGAAGACTAATTGTACAACAAAGAGAGTAAATGAGATGAATTATCAGGCCTGGGGTATGGCCGTCTATTGAAACTTGCCAACTGTATCATGAATCTAGTGAAGTGAACATTGCATTGCTACATTTCTTAGAGATGGTCTTCCACACTTAAGAAATTTACAAATTATTAAAAATATTCCAGAACCTTCCATATTATGTAATATGTCAGTTAACTGCCATATATAAATAAATAGCATATCACTTTCCTCTGACTTCTTGTGGGATAATTTTGCAGTTGCTTAAACCTGAGTAATGCTTGATATCTTAGACTCTAAGTGTTTCTTTTCTCTGATGTATGAGTCTTTGATTTTCATGCATATTTATGCCTGTGAATTACCAAAACAATTTTTTCATTCTGAACTTATGATATCAGCAGGACTTGATGTTCTATACTAACTGACAAATTAGATGCACATTAATCACCAGGAAATTTGCCATCTACCCTCAAATTTGGAAAGCACTCAAAAGTGTCATTTGTGAATTCAGGGCTGTTGACAAAATGAGCAGGTTTTCTTTGCACAAGAGATGATGCCAGGTGCCTGGGAAATTGACATATTGAACCCTACCCATAAGAAAGTATAGAATGCATGAATATAATTTCCCACCTGCATAGTAAGTCCTATAGATGTTCCTATAACAACTTACTCTCCCTCTGGATTCCTATTCCATTAGGTGGCAAATCTTATTTCAGTCAATTTCTGCCATGTATCCTCATCTCGGTTCCTGAGATTTGTCCAGATTCCAAGGGGTAACTGGTATTAAGGCATTGGTAGGGAATGGGGTCAGTGGGGGGAATGTGTGTGGGAGGACTAATCCATCTTGTTCTCAAGTCCTCTGCCCATGCACACATATATCTTCTGGGATGTCCACCATTCCTTATAGCCCCCAATTATGTTTTTCTATAGATTACCCAGAGACATGTTGTGTTCACATCAGTCTGACACCTTAAGTTCTGGTGCTCTCTCTCTCTTTTTGAGGGTGGCAATTATTTTATTGTTTCCAGTTTACATTGGGGAAAGGAAATGGGTCAGCTATGAGCTTTCCAATATCCCAACAACTGTCTAGACTGGCTGTGCCGCTAGGAAGCAGAGTATTGAACATTCCATTTCCAGATTCCAGCCCTTAACCACTGTCTCTTCACTCCCGAGGCAGTTTCCTGTCTCTGGAGAAAGCTCCAGTCTCCTTAAATCCCCTTCTATACATTGTGGTTATACCTTGGAGTTCTCACTATATCCCTATGGGTTTAAGCTTTTGGCAACCAAAATCAGGAATACTTGTTTCATTTCTGTGTTGAGTTCTTTTGTATTCCCTGTGGTGAGGTAATAGGCACAGTTTAGTCTGTCATCCCCGTTTTTCAATAGAACTTTTTACAATGATAGAAATATTCTGTATCTGTGATGTCCATTATGGTAGCCACTAGACATATGTGACTATTGAAGATTTTGATATCAAAGTTTGATCCGTTCCACACACAGTTCCTAAGGAGTATCTTCATAGGATTGCTTATTTAAATTAAATTTAATTTAATTAAAATTTCCACATGTGGCTCATGGCTACTGTATTGGATAGCACAGGTAGGTGATTGAATATAGGAAATGACAAAGAGGAGAAAAATGAAACTTTAAAGAAATGGCTATAATTGCAAAATATCATCTAGTCCTAAAAACATATCTGAGAGCTACAGTATAGCATAACAGAATTCAGTTTTACTCACTGCAACTCAGATTGCTTAAAAAAAAAAAAAAATTGTCCCTTCTTCATTTACCATATCTGATTGGAATTTCCTCTTGTGTTCCTGTATCACTGAGTAATAGGCGGAGATGGGTGATTGGGAGGATAGAGGGTGACAAACTTAAACCTTTAGTTAAAGGTCTCTTCTGGGTAAATAATCAGTCCTTCATGACAGTTCTCCCTTTCTCTTTCAAAGATGGCACCAGGCTGTAGAAGAACGTCTATGGATATGTCTTCTGGTGATAGGGAAGGGACTCCTGGATGCATGCCAATCTCTGGGTCTCTTTTGGTTTCCTATAGACTGAGGCTGGACTGGTATGATGCCTGGGCAATTGCATCACCCCAGCTGTTAATAGTCTATGGCAGGTGAGATGGCTAGTCTTGTCCTCTTGATGACTCTGGCTGTCTCTGTCCACTCCCAGTCTGGTCTCTTAGTTGATAAGATTAAATGGCTGACTCTATCATATTAGCACATATGAAGAACTCTGAGTCTAGATGGATGATTCCCCAGTGCTTTGGAGTATACAAAGGTAAAATAACTGCCTCTGCCACAATAAATGTGGTGGAGAAAAGGAGCCTCATGCTCAGTCAGATATTCTTGGGTTCTCCATTTGCCTATCTGGAGTGCAGTGAATTTTCTTAGCCCCTACTTGTATTTTGTTGCTATTGAGTGGATTCTGACTCATAGCGACTCTGTAGGACAGAGTAGAACTGCCCCAGAGTGTTTCCAAGGCTGTAATCTTTATGGAAGCAGACTGCCCTATCTTTCTCCCTTGGAGTGGCTGGTGGGTTCTAACTGCTGACCTTTCAGTTAGCAGCCGAAAACTTAACCACTGTGCCACCAGGGCTCCTCAGAAAAGAGGACTTGAAGCACTTACTGATGAAAACCAAAGACCACAGCCTTCAATATGGATTACACTTCAACATAAAGAAAACAAAAATCCTCACAACTGGACCAATAATCAATGTCATGATAAACAGAGAGAAGATTGAAGTTGTTAAGGATTTCATTTTACTTGGATCCACAATCCACACCCATGGAAGCAGCAGTCAAGAAGTCAAAAGACTCATTGCATTGGGCAAATCTGCTGCAAAAGAGCTCTTCAAAGCATTGAAAAGCAAGGATGTCACCTTGAAGACTAGGGTGCGCCTGACCCAAGCTATGGTGTTTTCAATTGTATCATATGCATGTGAAAGCTGGACAACGAATAAGGAAGACCAGAGAAGAACTGACACCTTTGAATTATGGTGTTGGAGAAGAATATTGAATATACCGTGGACTGCTAAAAGAAAGAACAAATTATCTTGGAAGAAGTACAACCAGAATGCTTCTTGGAAGCAAGGATGGTGAGACTTCATCTCACATACTTTGGACATGTTATGAGGAGGGATCAGTCCCTGGAGAAGGACATCATGCTTGGTAAAGTAGAGGGCCAGTGAAAAAGAGGAAGACCCTCAGCAAGATGGATTGACACAGTGGCTGCAACAATGGGCTCAAGCATAGCAATGACTGTGAGGATGGTGCAGGACTGGACAGTGTTTTGTTCTCTTGTACATAGGGTCGCTGTTCTGACTCAAGAGGGCACCTAACAACAACAACAACAACAATTGTATTTGGCTGAGGCCCAGAAAGGTAGTCTCTTCACAAGTTCTGTTTATCTGAATCTCCCTTTCCTCCCTTCTAGAGCCTTTCCATTTCTCTTCCTGCCTGGGTAGAACTTCTCTTAAATCTTATTATCAGTGGTTTACAGTAAACATTTATGATCTGAATTGGCGAAGCTTAAATCTTATATTTAAAGGGAACTTTTGGAATTTCTGATTTTCCTCTTTCAGCAAAGCCTGGCTTTCAAGATTATTCTGTCATTGTATAATCATACTTATTTTGAAAATTAAAAGCTGAGTATTGATTTTTTTCTCTTTGCTTTCCTGTATTAAAAATACAAATGGCATAAATAATAATGTTAATAATGCCATCTATGAGTTTTTGAGTTTAAAATGTTTTTATAATTCCTGAATTTTTGAAAATTAACATTTGTCACCTTGAAAAGAAAGACTTAAAAGAGAAAATTATGAGACATCAAGATCCTCATTTACCAGTAAAATAAAAATCACAGCTGAATTAATGAAAGTGTTTGGATAAGGAAACTCCTGAACATGATATATTAGTGCTCAAAGGGCAACAATTACTCATGAGCTTCTTTTAAAAATGTTTAAATTTATAAGGTAAGAAAAATAAATATTTTCACATTTTATGATAAATTCTGAATCATAAATATTTATCTTATCTCTGTTCTAATGATTACAGGTATTTAAATGTCAGTTTCCAACCTGGCTCCAAATTGTTGACTGTTAAACTATTTTAGAAATCATACAGTGGATAGATTCCTCAGTCAAGAAAAGTAAGCCACTTATTTTTGTATTATAGGAGGTCAGTATGAAGCACATTTAGCCAAATTGTAGTTAACCTTGCATGAGTATTTGCTTCAAGAAAGTCTGAAAAGCCCAGATTACTTTGATGTAATTAAAGGGCTTTCATCCTCCCATAAATTGATTCCATTGTGCTAACCCCTTGTTGTAGAGTACTTCTTACTCTAGGTGAATTATCACCTGTGCTGTTCAGTCAGATCAGTCAGTGGGAGAATAATAAAAAGACCTCAGGGGACCGAAAAGAATCCTATGAAGATATTCTCTGAGGAACTGTGTGTGGGATGGATCAAGCCTTGAGATACAATTCTTCAATCCTGATTTTATATAAAAGAAAAAGATATAACTTTGAATATTTGCACATGGAGATAAGTTTTACACCTTTTTTTTTGCTGGGACATCATTTTTGCATTATGGTGGCAAAGAAATTCATAAGCTACTGTTCAATTTATGGTTAATTGCTTCATGGTTAATTTTAGGATGAACCTCTTAAAGTAAGGATTCTGATATTTTTAAAGCTAGAATTTTTTCCATATGGTCTGACTGGTCATCTTTATTGGCAATGCTTTCTTATATTAAATAGTCTATAAGTGGCAGATGACTGTCTTTTCTCTTTGAGCATGTATTTCATTTACATTGTGTGTGCTTTTAAAAATACACAGAATGACTTCCTATGCTTCCTCGCCTCCCCTCATTTGTCTTCACTGTGGGAGGCTACATCCTTCATGATAAAGTTTTTTGGTGTTGACCCATGCTGGTAATTTTGTTATCAATTTCAATCATTTAATGGAATAACAGCTATTTGGTTAGTCATGATGGTGATCATGATCTAGGAAACAGGGATTCCACTGTCCTCAGCCTTTTATGTCTTCTGCTCAGTGCAACAAACTGGACATCACTGTCACTTATTCTGCTAGTGGGTGATATCATTGATTGCCACCTGTCTTTTAATCTTTAGCATTTGGCAAAACAAATATCTTCCAGCATATTCCAGATTGCCCTGATTTCCAGACACATGACTACTTTGCTTTTGAAGATTTTCAAAACAGATAGGATTTGTAATCAGAGGGATTTGACGTTGAATTCTGGCTCCACCAGTTAGTATTCAGATAACTCTACACAGATTATTCAATATATATAAACTTATATTTCTTCATCTGTAATATTAGATTAATAATATCTACCCCTTAGGATTACTGTAAAGATTAAATGGATAGATCAATAGATATGGGTATGGATACTGATGCGGATTACTAAACACAACATCTGGCAAAAATGAAGCTAAAATATTATAACTAATGCCATATGTGTTGGATTTATAACGAAGCAATCAAATCCTAATTATAGGTAGTTCCCAACTTACGACAGGGTTCTGTTCCAATGACTCCATTGTAAGTTGGTTCTGATGTACGTTGAATACTTCATTTTTAAAAAAAAATTCATGATCATTGCCTTTTATTATCAGTATTTTTATAAATCTGATCTTTATCTTTGGGGGTTGGAAACATTGCATATAACCTTACTGTCTTAGTTATCTAGTCCTGCTATAACAGAAATACCACAAGTGGATGGCTTCAACAAACAGAAGTTTATTCTCTCACAATCTAGTAGTCTAGAAGTTCAAATTCAGGGCACCAGCTCCAGGGAAGGCTTTCTCTGTTGGCTCTGGAGGAAGGTCCTTGTCATCAATCTTCTCGTGGTCTAGGAGCTTATCTGCGCAGGAACCTCAGGTCCAAAGAATGCGCTCTGCTCCTGGCACTGCTTTCTTGGTGGTATGAGGTCCCCTACTCTCTGCTCACTTCTCTTTGTTTTTATCTGTTGTAAGATAAAAGGTGATGCAGGCCGCACCCCAGGGAAACTCCCTTTACATCGGATCAGGGACGTGAACTGAGTAAGGGTCACATCACACCCTGGTCCTCTTCAACATAACCCAATCCTGCCTCATTAACCACAGGCAGACATTAGGATTTACAACACATAGGAAAATTACATCAATCACAAAATGGAGGACAACACACAATACTGGGAATCCTGGCCTAACCAAGTTGACACATTTTTGGGGGACACAACTCAATCCATAACACTTACAGACATATTTTAATACATACATACTTACATTAAAAAAAAAAACACAAATCATAAAAATTTACTTCCACAATGAAGAAGAGTTGGACAATGTTAGCATTTTGTCAGTTGCAGTAATAACTCCACTTTTGGAAGGTTCTAGATCATCTGGATTGTCCCTGGGGTTGAGGATGGCATTTCTAGTCAGAAAATTGGTGAGAGTTGTCTGTATGGTCCTTTTCTTTTTTTCCTTCATATATTTTGCAATCACACCTCACTGCTTCCCAAATTTGCCTATCAGCATCCAAGCAATCAGTGTTTGGGTCCATGTTTTCAGCAACTGAAGCCCGTGATTTACTTTAGAAAAAAATCTTCAGCTAATCCTTTCACTATAAAATTTTGACAACTTCTCTCCTTCTTGTTCCTCATTATTTCTTTCTTCTTCAGCATTTCTTTCCTCTTCAAAATACATTAAGTCCTGATCTGTCGGTTCCCCTTCTACGTGATCTATATGCTGTTCCACATTGGCGATATCAAGTTCTAAATTCAGCTTTCTTGCCATATGGATGATTTTTCCACCAATCTCTTCCACCATATTATCCTGACCAGATGCTTGGAGTATATTCAGAATACTCAGCAAATTTTTCCATATCCCCTGCATTCATTTTCCTGTAACTTCCTCAGGAATATGCAAAATTTCAGATGCACTGAAGAATATTATAATTTTTTCCAGAAATCACGTAATGTTACTGTACCTCCATCTATTGCAGCTATTGGCTGAGCAAATGTAGTCCATAGGTAGTATGCCTTGAAGGTGGCGACTGCACCTTGATCCATAGGCTGAATCACAGCTGTCGTATTGGGAGGTAGATACACCAGTTTCACATCTTGATTTAGATCATCTACATAAGGAGGATTTCCTGGGGCATTATCAAGTAGCAGCAGAATCTTGAAAGGAGTACTCTTTTCAAGGCAGTAGGAGCACCCTTCTGGGATGAAACAGTTTAAAAACCTGCCTTTGAATAACACGGTTGTCATCAAGGCCCCGGAGTTGCTCCTGTAGTAGACAGGCAGATTATTTTTGTCAGTGTTTTTGAATGCTCGAGGGTTTTCAGAACAGTAAACAAGAAAAGGCTTTAAATCTAGCAGCATTTACTCCAAACAGCAGCAGAATTCTGTCTTTAAATGCCTGGAAACCAGGCATCGACCCTGCTTCTTTGTGAATATAGGTCCGTGCTGGCATCCTTTTCCAAAACAAGCTTGTTTCATTCACACTGAAAATCTTATCATTAGTAATATGTACTACATACATTGGTGAAGAGTGTAATTTGCTGATGTTAAAAAAAAAAAAAGAACAAAAGAGACGATCCTAAGTGCAGGGATTACCTGTGTATTTTAATTTTACTGAATAGTTTTCCAATTTAGAGCAGTTTTGAATTGAATACTATTTGTGTGTTTGATAGTGAGCAAGACTGGCAAAGGTCAAAAGAACAAGAGAAAAGCAAGTTTTAGAGAAAATTTAAATGAGATAGTAATCATTTAAAAATGTGGAAGTTTGTAATACAAAGAAAAGAAATCTATGAGGAAAGACCAAAAAGTAACAAGCTTAAATCACACCACACAAATTTCAAATGAGTTTTTCATGATAGATATCCTTGATTCATACATATGGTTGTGTATTTCTCTATTTTGTTAGTTTATTTCATATGTTTTAGATCATTTATTTCACTAATTTTTGCAAGCTTTTTGTTTATTTCATTTCAACTGACATCACTGAGTATCTACATGTTGTAGGCATGAAAAAATATTCTTACCTTTCTGGGTGTCCTCTAGTTAGTGATGGGCATAGGTGCATTTAGAAATAAATAATACAGGTAATTTAGAGAGAATATGGTTATTGATAATGAGGTGAAAATATGCCCAAGAAAGAGAGTGCTAGGGAAGTAAATAGGAGAAGTATTTATTCCAACATTCATTGAAGTTCTCCTAAAGAGATAATGATGTGATCTGCCTTTGTAACTTTATAATAAAGAAAGGCAGGAAGGACATAGGTAACTGGCATAGCTAATAGCAACATCAAAGGTGTACCTCAGACCTGTTGACTCAGAATCTTTAAACTGTAGGCCTAGACATGTGTATTATTATGGAAAAAAGTTACCTAGATGATTCTGATGCTTATCTAGGGCTCTTTTTACTTCAAGATAGAAGTTTCTAACTTTTCTGTAATTTTTTTCCCCAGAAAAAAATAATTAAAATGAATATGAAAATTATTATTTTAAAAATAAGCATTTATTTATAATGAATTTTTTTGTACCCTACTTATTTGGATCATAAATCCTGAAACATCCGACTGTACAATGCACATAAGCTCTTCCCTATTTAACAACTTCGTAGGTAACTTGTTCTTTGAATAAGCACTTTACATTTTGCTGACACTTCAGGCCAATACATCTGACCAGACTGGCAGATCTACTTGTGTAAACTACTACCATTGAGAGGAAAAAAGAGCCACGTAAACAAGGTAATTCTAAAGAGTAAACCCAACTAATTTGCTCGTAGAAATTTTCAGAGATCAATATTTCAAATAGCTTTTAGAAAACCATATAGATATAATTCTTGGGATGTAGTGATTTATTCTGAATCCTAGCAGAAGGGGAGGCACCTTCATAGTTTGGCTGACACAAGGTTCAATATTTTGTCATGTATTTATGAGACAACTGAAAATGTATTGTCTGCAGTAGCTGATGGTGGTAGATTGTTTACATTTGTCTGTACTCAGACAACCTCTTCTTTAATGTCCCATAGATTTCTTTGTGTTAAAAGAGTATCTCGTATTTGGGGACCCAAATTAGACCTGAGGGCATGGATACAATTACAAAGAGAATACACACCACAAAGCTGTGAGAGTGAAAATCTAAGAGGGGGGAAGAAGGTGATTGTGCATCACCACCCAAAGCAGTTGAGCAGAACAGCGTGACAGAGGATGCCCATTATGTCCCGTAGTCCTAGGGGTCTTTTGCTCTGTGCCCAGTTTAAGCAGTGTTCCTGGCAGCGGCAGCATGGAAAATAGGAGACACCTGAGCCCACCTCGCCAGAGGAAGGCCTTTAGTGATTCCAGCAGAGGGCAGTTCCACTACTTGTGTACATGGGACCAACCAGTTGGCTTCAAACCAACTCTGACTCCTAGTGACCCCATGTGTCTCTGAGTAGAACTCTGTTCCATAGGGTTTTCAATGGCTGATTTTTTGGGAAGTAGATGGCAAGGTCTTTCTTCCAACGCACCTTTGGGTGTACTCAAACCTTCAACCTTTGGGTTAACACTCAGAGTGTGTTAACCATTTGCACCACCACAGACTCCTGTATATGTGGAGTGCCACCTATTTCAAAGGTATCTCTACTCTTATTTCTATTATTATTATCACTTAAAGTGAAGAAATTTACTAAATGCTGCAGCCATTATTTGGAAATCTATAAAACACACTGACACATGCCTAAATAAATTCTTTTAAACAAAGAGTTAAAAGACAATTTTAGTGAAAATGATATAATCCCACCCTAATGCAGAGCCAAGGAGCCCTGGTGGCACAGTGGTTAAAGTGCTTGGCTTCTATCCAAAAGGTTGGCAGTTCAACTCACCAGCCACTCTGCTGGAGGAAGATGTGGCAATAAGCTTCTGTCAAGATTATAGCCTTGGAAGCCTAAAGGGTCTCTATGAGTTGGGATTGACTCAGCGGTGATGGGTTTGGTTTGGTTTTTGGAATGCAGAGCCAGATATTTTATACAAATAATACAAAAGCATATACAAGTGTGTGGGTCAGCGGGGAGCTAGAGGAGACTTCTGAATGTGGACTTTCATGTGGAGACAGGGCAAAAGTTCCAAATTCAAAATAGCTGTGGCCACAGCAGAATTTTCAGTTAGGAATCTCGTAAATATACTACCAAATATTAATAGTCCTTAACGGCAAAGAATGCATGTTTTTTTCTTATGTATTTTATTTTCAAAACAATCTTTTTTTTTTTTTTCACTAATTTCACTAAAGTCAATAGAAGACAAAAAATCTATACTAAATGAGTTGGATTCAATTTAGCATTTCCCAATCATAGGAAGGGATTTGGAAAGCATGAAGAGATCTGTCTGGTACAGTTTTTCTCTGCTAACTCCTGCTGTTAAAGCAGTCAAACAAAACCTATATTCAGAGCTATTTTAATATTTTTTAAAATGTTCTTCCTTCCTCCCCCTTCACCACCATCTGAATAGTTTCAGCAAAAATAAAAACAAATGGAAAACCCTTTTACAAATCACTTGTTAGTAATCATGGAATTGAGGAAATTTTGGGCATTTTCCCATCTTCGTAGCTAAGATAAAACGTATGTAAGATATTTTAGATTTAGTGTAGGCATTCTACAGAACACATGAAAGGCTTAAATACTCTTTAATGGATATCTTTAATGCCATGCAGAAGTAAGAGTAAATGTAATACCAAAGCATGAAAAGCATTCTTAAATGATTTCAATAGCCAGTGAAACTTGCCATTATGAAACTGTAATTTCTTTTTGTCAGCAAGAAAATGGCCTCTGACTAAGTCTTACAATGTTGAAAAGGGTACAGTATTAAAACTAAGAATTCAATTCCATTACATAGATGTTTCACAGCCAACGACTATGAAGTAATTTCAGAGTAGTGCTTGGGACAAGGCTGACAAATAGAAATCATTGCCCATTCACTCCATTCTTTCCAAAGGCAGCCATCAGTCACCACTGGGGCATTCTTCCCCACCTGACCCCAATGAGGCCCTGCAGTCACATTTAATACAGGGCTCCCAGCCATCACTACCAATTGATCAGAGTTGGCACATTAGGTGAAGCCTACTAGCCCTCCCATTGTTAGTGCATATCCTCATAATTTAATCACAAGGAAAGAAAAAAATTTTTTGTATTTGCAAGGTGTTTGTAGCTATGATTATAGCTCTGCTTCTTATCTGAAATTAACAGAATATCTTCTTGAAAACTTCTTTTACTTAATAGCTCATTTTTATCACATCTTAGTTCAGACCTCTCTTGATTGAGGGCTGCAAAACAATAGAACCAAAGCAGGTTCATTTTTCTCCTGCGCTTTGAAAGCAATTTAAATTGGCTCTTCATTATAGTTCAGCTTTAAAAAAGGGAATCAGAAGTTGCCTAGATCAAATGCCACACGTACATGGCACTAGAAAAATCCTCCTTTTCACAATTATCCATTCCCCAATCACCCTTTAAAGATAGAAATGGTATTTTTGCATACATGAGGTTGTTTTTGTTTTTTTTTCAAAACTAGAGGAAGCAAAATATATTGTACAGAGATAATTGATTCTGGTTAAAAAGAATAGATAAATTGGTTCAGAGTTTGCAAAATTAGATTTTAAATATAGTCTTTGACTGTATTTATTCAGTTCATCAAATTATTTATAAACTCCTTAAGGACCTGAGTGTCAACAAGGCTGCTTGCAGGGGTCAGTCCTCCTGCCCTACAGAGCAGAGCAGGAGAGGGACAAGGAAAGGATCTGAGGCCAGAAGGCACAGGACTCAGCTTATCAATAGACCCCTTCCTTCCAAATGTTAGAGACTATTAATGTTTCAGTCCTGTTTATAAGAATGCGTATAAAACAGAATCTACAATCAGCTAAGGTAAAAGAATCAATAAAGATCTCATGGTAATATTTTTGGGCTTTTAGAACCACTCAAAGTCATTTCTGTTTTCCTGATTGGATCCAGGCTGATGTATTTGACTGTGAATTATAAACTATATTAAGATTTGTTTTATTTTCTGGAAACATTTATAGGTGGTTAAGAATTTATATACTGTTTATGTAACTATTGGCGTTTATTTCCGCAGAGTATTTAAGATATATCTGTGAGTCTTGAAATACTTTGAACTTAAGATTTTAGTAATATTATTAAAAATGTTTAGTAATCATAAGGATTTTTTAAATAATTAGAAGAATTGAATAAAAATAATAAGTGATTATATTTAAAATGTAATATCGTGAATTTACTTTAAAATGCATCAAAAATAGGTAGATTCTCTACTCATGTGGAGCAAAAAAGAATGAAGGAAATCAAAGACTCAAAGAAGAAACTAGTCCACAGACTAATAGCCCATAGGAACCACATCCTCTTCTAATCTGAGACCAGAATAACTAGATGGTGCCTGGATACCACTACCAAGTGTTCTGACCAGGGACACAATAGAATATACCAGATAGAATGGGAGAAAAATGTAGAACAAAATTCACATTCCTAAAAAAGGCCAGACCTACTGGACCAGAAGAGACTAGAGGAACCCTGGAGACCATCGCCCTAAGATAACCTTTGAAGTTGGAACTGAAGCTATCTCTGGAAGTCACCTTTCAGCCAAATAGTAGATTGGCTTATAAAATAAACAGTATCACCTGTGAGTAATGTGGCTTCATTAAACAGTTAACCAGATGAGATCAAACAGTCAACATTTACCCAAAAGCGAAGATGAGAAGGCAAGCAGGGGAAGGGAAGCTAGATCAATGGAAACAGAACAAACAGAATAGAAATAATGAGAATGCTGACACATTGTGAAATTGAAACCAAGGTCACGGAACCGTATGTATAAAAGTTGTTAAAGGAGAACCTAATTTGCTGTGTCAACTTTCACCTAAAACACAATAAAATATTATTAAAAAAAATAAAATGGATGGATGGAAAGATTAATAGGAGGATAGAAGTATAATAAAATGTTAATAGGAGATTCAAGGTAGTGAGTATATAGCTGTTCACTGCAAAATTCTTTCAACTTTGTTCTGTGTTTGAAATTTTCATAATAAAATGTTGGAAAAGTCCAATTTTGCTGATTTTAAAACAATTTGTTCTCTTTTTTTTTTTTTTTTAATACTCAGAATCAATGATTTAGAGCTCCTGATCAAAAATTTTTCTCCTCATAATTTGGTAAAAATTAACAAGGAAAACAAGCTTAAATACAGTTTAAAAAGTATCTCCCATAAACTACCACTATTTTGTGGGTTATCAAAGAACTGTAACTTCAAATTTTTGGTTATATCATCTTTCAGTCATAAAGGCAAAATACAGAATTTAAAATTTTAAAGTTATCATTACTATTCACTAATTTTTGGAATAAATTTTGGATATAATTGGTGACCTTTCCTGTTTCAGAGATTTAGTTGATATTTTTAGAAAATACCTAAAATATTAAATAGAAGGACCCTCATTCATTGGGATTAGAATATTGCCATTGAGATACTCCATTTAAAGGAGGCCTTAGTATGAAGCTTACAAGTGGACTATCGTCAATATATGTTGCTGATACATTTTGAAAACCTATTTGGTCATTTATATTTTACCCACGAACAGCATTTGAACATTTTAACCACAAATTATTATGAAGCACCATCTGTATTTAATTTTAAAGGTAGTTCAGGTTTGTTATAAAATACAAGAAACATATTTCCTGAAATGTTGAGGTAAACATGATATTATTATTAAAGCATCAAGGCTTATTAACCCCAAATATATATTTTTAAGTGTTGTTTTAAAAGTTTTGCCCTGTTTTTAGGTATGGGGCACCTAGAGAATAATGCAAACCTGATTATCATTCTCAAGTGAGCTTTCAAGAGTTCATTAAAAGTTAAGACGAGAACAGCATGCTCTAAGTAGCAGCTATTTTTAACAGCACCAAATTTGAATTCACCTACTTTAAACTGTTTCAGTGTTTTTAGAAAATATTTCTATCAATAACTTTTAGATGATGAATCTTTTGAGGTTGCAGTTCAGTTTCATATTGCAGTGATCTGACATTATTTTTGCCTTAGTAGTTCATAAAACCCCAATTTTTTCACTTCAGAAGCAGCCTAAATAGAGAGAGGGATAGTGTTTGCTCTAAATAAATTTCAAAATGTTCCATTTAATCAGAAGTCCACATAATATATGTTTAATTGTGCTTTATTGTGACAAAAGGCTGCCGAGGATTTTTACCATATGAAAATCTTGCTTTATGGCAGTATTTGTTTCCTACAGCTGCCATAACAAATTACCACAAATTGGATTACTTAAAACAACAGAAATTTATTCTCTCAACAGTTCTGGAGTCTAGAAATCTGAAATCATGGTGTCACCATGGTCCTGTTCTCTCCAAAGGCTCTAGAGAGGAATCTTTCCTTGTCTTTCCCTAGCTTCTGGTGGCTCCAGGCAACCTTTGATGTTGCTGGGTTTGTAGTCATGATTCCAATCTCTGCAGCTGTCTTTACATCAGCCTCTTCTCTGTGTCTCTGTGTGACCTCTGCTCTTCTTATGAGGACACCAGTCATTTGATTCAGGGCTCACCCTAATCCAGTATGATCTCATCTCAATCCTTAACTAATTACATTACTTCAAAAGACCCTATATCCAGTAAGGTCACATTCTGGGGTTCCAGGTGGACTTGGATTTTTGTGGGATACAATTCAACCCACTACAATGGCAAAGGAATCCTTTTAAAAGTAAAAACTCAGAAGTCCATTAAAAAATTAAAATCCTATAATATTGAGAATAATTATATCTCAAATTTAAATAAATAAAACGAGTTACTGAAAGCTATAAATCTTATTAATTTAGCTATATCACAAACTTAATATTTTTTTAATATAGTTACTACTATAATCATCTTGGAAACCCTGGTGGCGTAGTGGTTAAAAGCTATGGCTGCTAACCAAAAAGTCAGCAGTTCGAATCCACCAGGTGCTCCTTGGAAACCCTGTGGGGCAGTTCTACTCTGTCCTACAGGGTTGCTATGAGTCGGAATTGACTTGATGGCAAAGGGTTTTTTAAAAGGATAATCATCTTACCCATTGCCGTTGAGTCCATTCCTACTTATAGCGACCCTATAGGGTAGAGTTGAACTGCCTTACAGGGTTTCCAAGGAGTGATTGGTGGATTCGAACTGCTGACCTTTTTTGGTTAACAGCCGAGCTCTTAACCACTGTGCCACCAGGGCTCCATAATCATCTTAGCATAAATTTATTATAATTAATATTTAGAGAGATATTGGAAAAACATTTTTTAAGATCACAGAGATACTTAAGAATAGTTACCAGACAAAAGCATGTATCTTTTTAAATATAGCTGGCACAGATCACAATCTTTTTCCTTTCTTTTTCACTTTACCTGGAACGCTCTTCTCTTTCACTTGTCCTGTGACTCTTCACTTTTAGGTACCAACTTAATAGTCACTTTCTCTAGGATGATTTCTCTATACCTGAACACTAGTTTAGCTGTCTGTCCTTTTTTTTCAAATATAGTGTTTACTTGTATATTTTCAACACTAGAGTTTTAGCTCAAAGAGCTTAACTTGTAACTTGTCCATGCTCATTCATTACTGTTTGTCTCTCCCCATACAGAGTAGGTACTCAATAAATTAGAAAAATTAGAATAGTTGATTTATGCCCTAAGCTTTCTTTCTCTAAAAGTCATTCTAATGCAAATCACCATTTCAGTGGTCTTGAAAGGGAGCAAACTAATCTCAGGATTCCCTCTTCTTTTTTCTTTTCTTTTTTTTTTCATGCATATGCATGTTTGAAGAATCATGGAGTTAAATAGTTCAGGTTTATAATTCTGTCTGTCTGTCTATCTGTATCAGTCAGAGGCCCTCCAGGAAGCAGTGGACTTGGGAAGGGTTTAATTGAAAAGAATTTAATGAAAGGACTGTTTAGAGATGTGGGCAGAGTTAAGGGGATCAACCTGGGATAGGAAGCACTCAGGGACTAGCAAAAGGAAGAAGCTGTTACTGCCCCCTAGACCCAAGAGGCAAAAGAAAGGAACATTGTAGGAACTGGGGCTTAGAAAAATAACATTTGCGACTCATAGCAACCCCCAAAGGGAGTAGAATGGCCCCCAAAGGGTTTCAAAGGCTGTAATTTTTATGGAAGCAGACTGCCACGTCTGTCTCTGAAGAGTGGCTGGAGGATTCCAACCACTAACTTTTCAGTTAGCATCTGAGTGCTTAACCAGTGCTATGTTTCTGCCCATGTTGTTGTTGTTAGTTGCTGTCGAGTCTATTCTGACTCATGGTGACCCCATATGTTACAGAGTAGAACTGCACCATAGGGTTTTCTTGGCTGTAATCTAAAGGAAGCAGATTGCTAGGCCTTTTCTTCCAGGGTAACCCTGGGTGTGTTTGAACCACCAACCTTTAGGTTAGCAGCCAAGTACAAATCCTTTTTGCCACCTAGGGGCCTTAGATTCACCCATAGATATTCAATTATAATTAAGATTGTTTTGAAGAAAGGATTTGCTGTCCACTACTGTATCAGTGACAAAAGCTGATTTAAAAAAAGAATCTTTTTGTTATGATGCAGCCTATTAGAACCGATTGCCTAATGAATTATATTGAAATTGGTCATAAAACCAAGCTGAAAAAGAGATTAAATCATATCTTGTTAAATTGTGCTCTGTAAATATTTTCCTTCCTAGCTCATATGTATTATATATCCAAATACCTTATGAAACTCCATAGTTAAATACTTTTGTTACAGTGACGTAGAATCGTTTTTGTATGTGGGGATATATGTATTATGTATGTGTGCAGTGTGCGTGTGTATTTGGAAGAGAAAATATTTCAGATATATACAGTTTATCAATATAATAATCATACTCAGAGAAAAACAAGTGAGTCTATTTTTAACTGTGTATCATTTGCTTACAGTTAACATGTCCAATTAATATGAACCAACTGAATAGGCTAAAGTTAAAAATATAGTTTCACATAAGCATGAAATGAATTGAGTAATAATAATTACAAATTATTGAGAAATAATTTTTGTTCTTATTCAAAATAAGGAGCCCTGGTGGTGCAGTAGTTAAGAGCTCAGCTGCGAACCAAAAGGTCGGCAGTTCAAATCCACCAGCCGGTCCTTGGAAACCCTATGAGGCAGTTCTACTCTTTTCTGTAGGGTCGCTATGAGTTGGAATCGACTCTGTGGCAATGAGTTTTTTCAAAATAAATTCATCAAGTGGTTATAATTACATTAACTCATAAATGTTGTTGTTGTTGTTAGGTGCCATCTGGTCGGTTCTATGAAATCGGGTGAATTACACCAGCAATGTAAGGACTGTAAGAGATTAGTTATTCTGACTCTCACCCTCCTCCACCCTGATAGAGAAGGACCCTGCTCAGGGCCTCAGGAAGAATGACTTAATGTTCCCTGTGGTCCTGCTTCACCGTCACCCATAGCTTTTCGAGACTGGCACGATAGGAATATCTAAGTCAGTCAGCAATGGAGAGCTGAACAGGAAGCTCAAAGAGCTTGAGGGGCAAAGGCCCAGTGTGAGAGGTTGGCTGAGCAGAGAGAGTCAAGTCACAGAGAGAAGCAGATATAAGAGCCCATGCAGCCTCAGAGGGAGGGCGAGGGCCAAAGAGGCAGAGAATATCTGGACATTTTCTAGTTCTTTGTAGGCTCAATTGTAGCTTCTACCCTCAGGATCCATGAGATTTTCATGTTTTTTTTTTTTTAAAAAAAAACTCTTTGTATGTGAGACAGGTCTGAGGAAATTTTGCCTTCTTGGTCCCTTTCTTTACAAGAACAAAAAAAATCACGATTTATGTGTTGGTATAAAGAGAAATGGAAACCCTGGCGGCATAATGATTAAGTACTACGGCTGCTAACCAAAAGATTGGCAGTTCGAATCCATCAGGCACTCCTTGGAAACTCAATGGGGCGGAATCCACTCAACAGCAATGGGTTTGTTTTTAGTTTTTTTATAAAGAGAAATAAATAGAATCCAGGCTAGATTAAATTCATTTTTATCCTTCTGAATTTACAAGAAATGAAAAGATTTCCCTGGGCCCCTAGAATTATCATGGGCTCTAGGCCTTTGTGCCTTCTGTACCTAAATGGCTGAGTCAGTCTTGACCAGAGTTTCTTTGGATTATTCCTGACCCCCGTCCTCAAGTAATCCCTACCTGTGAAAATAACATTCTCCGAATAAATTTCTAAAGGACTCAGTTTATCGATGCATAAAAATCTGTAACATCGGTAGAAGTCTGGAACATATCACATTGTTGGATTTAAAAACAAAAAAAAAGATACATCTAATGAAAGAGATCTAGCACATAAAAGATCCTAACCATGGCTATCTGTACTGAATATTTAAAAAGTATACATTTTGAATTATTTCAAGGATAGCTAATTAAGAACAATATAATGTCTTACTTTTGATACATACCAGATTTGAAGCTTCATTTGATTTCATTTTAAAGTAGTTTTCTCTTACAGAAAATTAAGTGAATATTTTATACTTGCAAATGGTATCTTATAAAATTCTAAAAGTGAGCTTGATTAATACCATTGCCTATTATTTATTATCAATCTGTACCTAATGTCATTTTTTAACTTAATACCATTGAAATCAGAAAAAATCATTATAACTCACTCATTGGCACATACACTGGGGTTTTGATTAAAGGAAATGCATTCCACATGCACCCTTTTAGTAAGGGTTTGTTTAAAATGTAGGTTGTTCTACTTTAAAGCTCAATGCTCTGGACATTTTGAACCTTTTGCTTCATTAAATGCATTCATCCTAAAATACCTTTCAATTTAAAACAGGAGATAATTGTAATACCTTGAAGCAAATGAGATGTTATTGCAATAATTAAATCCAAAATGAGATGCAGATACTTCAGACCTGCTGCTGTTTCAGCTAGTTAATAGCAAATAACATTTCCATTGGTCACACTGATTTCTTTCTTTTCCAGTTGAGATGGAGTACTGCATACTAATCGTATTCTAATGTGTTTTGCAAGAGGGAAAATGTGTATTAAGCTCTATCACACTATTTTAGATTAATTTAACTTTGCAAAAATTATAATAACTATATGACATGTTGCTTTCATCCCATACAAATATGTATCATATTTAAGAAAATAATTTAACATAACAATAAGACTACTTGAATACTAAATGCATGTTTTCCCACTAATGAATCTGCTGGTGGAATCAGGGGGCTTTTTATTAGCTTCCTTAAGCTTCAGAAATTTTCAGTGTTTAAAGTGTGCCTCCAATATTTCAGTGAGAGGCGCTGAGCCTGTTGATGTGGATGGCTGTGATGAGAGGAGAAAGCAACTATTTTTTCTGAATCGTGTTATTTGAGGGTGAAGGGGGGAATGGGTATTATTTCCATCAAGAACATAGCACCTATATTAAACTATTAAATCAGGATACATTATTTGTGTCAAACTACATATATAAAAGGAAGTTTCTGTTTAGAGAAATGACCTGAATATAGTATTTCTCTTGAAGAACTACTTCAGGTAGATGAATTTCTCTTTTGGTGAAGATCATTATGCTCTTTGGTTTCTGAGAAGCTGAAAACCACTATGTACTTGACTCCTCATTTTATCCTTGCTTATCTCATTGCTCTTCTGCTTACTTTTAAATCTGACCTTAATAATGATATGAGGAGGAGGACAATAATAATAGCTAACGCTTACTGAGCACTTACTGGGTGCTGTCCACTGTCCCTATTTGGAAAAGTATACTCTTAATCCTCACAACAAACATAAAATGGATCCTCTTATTTGCTATAATTTATAAGCAGAAGCCTTAAGCACTGGTGATAGTGTAACCTACCTAATGCTATACAACTAAGTGGATAGTGAATTTGAACCTAAGTGGTCTAACTCATTCTCTCAAATCCTTCCTTATCAGAAGGCTACAAGGGCTGGCAGGGTAGAAGTGAGGAGAGTATAATCAAAGGTGTAGATACTGTTTTTTAAAAAAGTGTTCTGAATATAATCTTCAACTTGCAGTCTTACCAGAAGAATCAGAGAAATCTCATTCCATAGAAGCCCGTTTCTTCCCTTGATTCTGTTTGATGTTATTAAATGCTTCTGCTCCCATGTTGGTGCTGGATTTCCATTTTCTTGCCCTTTACCTCACCATGGAAACCCTGGTAGTGTTGTGGTTAAGAGCTACGGCTGCTACCGAAAAGGTCGGCAGTTTGAATCCACCAGGTGCTCCTTGGAAACTCTGTGGGGCAATTCTACTCTGTCCTATAGGGTCACCATGAGTCGGAATGGACTTGATGGCAACAAGTTGGTTGGTTGGCTCACCATGCTCCCACCTGTACTGCCTTAACTCTTATTCTGGATGGTTCTCAGTATTCAGCTCCTGCCCTTATTACTAACTTTTACATTGAGTTTGGCATTTCTCAATGTTAAACCATCTGTTACTTGGGTTTATCTAGTCCCTTTCCCGGTTGCTGATGTGCTTTTGCTAAGTAGTTAAAGAAGAGGCAGCTACAGTTTCTTACATCTACAGTGTTTTTGTAACATTTCTAGTTTAAAGCAGATCCTTTTCTCCACCTGCCACGTGAACCTTAGAGAATGAACTGGAAGCAATACCAGTATACCATTGCAGAAACCATGGAAGATTAAGGGACAGCCCTGGCTCCTACCCTAGTTTCAGAGCCTTAGGCTTAGGGATAACTGTTAGCTCAGTGTTTTCCATCACTTCCTTACCACAGGTTCAGGCAGCTGGCCTTCATGGAAATTGAACTTCTGGAGATGTGCCTTGGTAATTTAAATTCTCCATGAGGACTTGCCTTCTACAGTAGTTTTCTTTCTGGACTCCCCTTTCTTCTTCCTTCCTTTCGATTTCTCGAAGTAATCAAAAGACTTTGGTGGGGAAAAGTTAACTATTCTAGTTCTCTTTATGCCTTCCCACCTCTCATATTCTGCTGTGAGTCTCCATTGGAAACCTGAGTCCACTGAGTCTCCATTGGAGCCCTGGTGGCACAGTGGTTAAGAGCTTGGCTGCTAACCAAAAGATCAGCAGTTCAAATCCATCAGCCTCTCCTTGGAAACCCTATGGGGCAGTTCTGCTCTGTCCTGTAGGGTCGCTATGAGTCCGAATCACTCGATGGTGATGAGTTTTTTTTTTTTTTTTTGAAGTCTTCATTATGGTGTGTACATTTTTTTGTTTTTCTACACAGGCCAGATTTCTCCCCACCAGATCTCTGCACTCTTATAGAATGAGGGCAATTGTTGCTATCTTTATCATTTTAGTTCCCAGATTTACAACCCAAGACCTTATTTCTTTCCTCCTGCCAAGGATGTGACCTGCTTGTCTTTTTCTCTTTTATAGTTACTGTGACATTTTCTTTGCTGTGGATTCCTTTCCCCTCCAGAATGCTGGTAAACTGTAATTTGCAATCTCTCTTCTTCCTCCTTTATTATGCAGTTTGCAAAAACAACATGTAAAATAATTTCTGATTTGTGTGGGTTTTTATGGTCAAGAGGTTGGCTGCTAACCAAAAGGTCGACAGTTCGAATCTACCAGCCATTCCTTGGAAACCCTATGGGGCAGTTCTGCTCTGTCCTGTAGAGTTGCTATGAGTTGAAATCGACTCGACAACAAAGGGTTTTTGTTTATTCATAGGCAGGCAAACAGAATTTACAAAACCAGCACATACTGAGAATTATGGAAATGCCAGAGAATTTATAAATATTAGCCACAGTCCTCTGTAGTGTTAATTCGATGAAATGGGAACCAAGCGTGCTTTATAATATTCCCCCTACCTTGATTTTCTGCATGGGTGTTTCCGTCTCAACATCTGTTTTTTGTCAGCTGTTTTTGTCAGCCAGCACAGCAAAGCTGATGAGATTTTAGCCATGGGAAAAGTGAGGTTGGTTTTGCTACTAGGTCAGCTCTTACCCCATCCTTTCCATTTAGTGCTTTTCAGTTTACAGTGCTAACCGACTTCTCTTTTCAGTCTGTATAGGTTTTCTGATTAGTACATTTGTCCTCTAGTGTCATTCATCAACCCAACTTATATCTGTATAGTTACAGGTAACATGCCCCAAAGAACATGTTCCTTACCCCTTGGTAAGTTAAACCTAATTAACATAAAACTTTCTTGAGCACTGAGTACTGTGTCTGGGAAAATACCTTACCTAATGGGATAGGATTGGGAGTAGTTGCTTTTTTGGAGGAAGTATTTTGTTGGAAGTCATAGTTTTAATGTGACCATATTTTAATAATTCCGTTTGTTCTTGGATTGAAATATGCTATGAAAACAAAGATAACTCTGGGGCAGATATTCTTAAATAGTAAGAATTAAACCTCCAAAAATAATGACTGAAACAAGTTATTAATAAATTTATTGACTTCCCAAGTGCACAAAAATTTTTATGAAACAGAAGTTGAGCAGAGGCTTAATTTATGTGTGAAACATCATTATTTTGCACCTTACCTGAATTCAGCAGAGACAAAAATCTTTTCATAAATAAAGACACAGCAATTTTTGGTGCCTATGAATTAGAAGGCAAAGGGCATAGTGCACTTGGTGCGCATAGTACATTTTAGTGCAATTGGGAGTCAATAAATCTATTAATAATATTTTTCACTTCAGTCATTATTCATTTCACATTCATTCTAAACTCATTTTTTTGCATTTTAATGGCTTTGCTACTAACACTAGAATGTAAATGCGAATTTTTGCCTCTAGGGTATTTTATTCCTACCTTGTCAAAATCTCCATGAACCCACGTTTTTATAATACTACCCTGTGCTTTTCAGAAATCAGCAGGAGAAAGAACATGTGGGTAAATGTGAGAGGGTTTTAAAAAGGATTCTTAGAAAGGAGGGCAGAAGTAGAGACAAAGAAGTGAAGAGTAGAGGCGGATGGACAGAAAGGAGACACTGGAGAGCTAGAAGGAAAAATAGGGAGAAAAACAAGAGAGCGAAGTTCAGTAAAATGTGACCTTGGATAGTTAGACCAAGCTGAATGGATTTTGCTTTTCCCCATTTACTTGGGTGATAAACGTCCATAACTTCTATCACTGTTGTTTGAAATGCTCATAATCTAACAGTTAAGAGTACTCCTTTTTTTCCTTGAAAGTAGCTTGTCAGCTTTAATTTTTACAGTTCAACATAAATCTTATCTTACTGAATACTGATGGTTTTACTAATGGATGAAGGAAAATTTTTCTTTTAAAAATTCATTTGGGAACCTTACAGATGTTGGTCAATTTATTATATGTGTTTAAATGCCTCTTTGACAGACACTGGCAGAAAATCTTATTTTTTGTGTATTTTGGATTATTAAGTCTGCCTTTTACCAAAATAGCTGAAGGTTATACTTCTAATCAGCATATATTTCTAACTTCTCAGCCATTTCTTTCCAATCAAATGCAGGTTTATGGTCTAATTAGGTATGACATATGGTGTGAATAACAATAACAAAATGACACCTTGATAGGGGAAAAAAAAGGCTCAAAGGTAAAATGGATTAGGAGTTTTTCCATTGTCTTCAATTTCTGTGAGCAAATCATTCAGAGAATGTTATTCTGAACCAAGTAATCAGAGCACCCACCATTTGTCTTCCTGCTCCCACTGTGAACACTCTGCCTACCTCAGATCTGGAAGATTCCAATTTACTTTTTTACTGGTTTCTTATAGTTCATGCTTTTGAAATCTCCATAATATTTTATATGATAACAAAATCATTCCCAGTATGACCATGGTAGCCATTCTGTCTACTACATCTTGATCTGCCTCTTGGTCTCCCTCTGGCTCTCTTTCTCAGTGACTATCCATTAGTTTCTCAATCAAATGGAACTTTCTGAACTCTATCTTAACATTTTCATTTGCTTTGCCAAAATTTACTTCTATTTTCATTTCCCATTGTGACTCCTCTGTTGTCAGCCTCTTTGTTAAAGCAGATTGCCTTCTCTTTGCCCTTACATTATAACCTCCCTATCCAGTATGTTCTTTAGACTGAACTTTCCAAGGGTATATAACAAAGATTAACTCTCCTTTCATATCTCTCTATCTTTAAATCCAAGTTGAATATTTATTCCTATAATTAGGAATTTGAAATTAATATTTATTATCCCAGGACAGTCTATCTAATCTATCCATCTATCTATGTATCTATGTGTCTGTATATCTGTGTATCTATCTATATACATTTGCCTGTTATTTATGCATATAGTTTTTAATGTATATTATTTGATTGTTACACAGGTTTTAATAGATTTATTATCTACTTTATAGTCTAATAATATTTACATTATTATATATTAACATGTATTATGCATTATATACATATATATAAAACACATTTTATGTAAATGGAACATTATGGAATCATTTTTGTGTATTAGAAGTGAAGCAAATATGCGCTAACTGATACTTCAAGAGTACTTTTTTGGCAACAATCTAAGCCTTTGTACTGTGCTTTTACCTATAAAATGTAAACTCGTAATTACATGAGCATTCAGTAAAATTCTTAAGCTTCTTGGTTATTTTA
The DNA here is from genome assembly GCF_000243295.1 of Trichechus manatus latirostris. Lineage (NCBI taxonomy): Eukaryota > Metazoa > Chordata > Mammalia > Sirenia > Trichechidae > Trichechus > Trichechus manatus. The sequence continues at coordinate 7,030,300 of NW_004444019.1, forward strand.
ATTTGTGCTTCAGACTGTGATTTCTGTTAACAGCCTTGAATTTCAGAAATATTGCTTATCATATATTAATTTCAAACTTTGTTGAGCATTCATCCGTGTAGTCTGCTGATAACCTAGGCAATATTTTTAATTCCAAAAAACAAGAGCATATAAGAGAGAATACATCCAAAACAGTAAGTAGATTTTTATTAATGCAAAGGATTTTTTGTCAAAAGATAATTGTACAAATTGTATAAGTGTTTTTCATTCTACTGAAGTCATACGTCACTATTGTCAGTGTTTACAAAACTTTTATCACCATATGGCAGTAGAGGGATGACTGATGGTGCAGGTGTGCATTAACTACACATAGATTCATATAATTATTTTACCTAATAGCCAATCTGGAAAATAATGATGAAAAATACTGATCAGGTAGGAAAATACAGCTTGATTGAATGCTTTGTATACCACAATAAAATGGCGTGTTGAAAAATTGTGCTAAGGGTGTTTTCAATCTAAAATGTACATATAATGAGGATAAAGGGGGAAAATACTAAAGAGTTTATAAAATAGCAGGCTTGTGGGGAAATAAATTTTATAGTTTGATGATATTGTATGTCTTAGGAATAACAATGAATCTTTTCAAAGAGACAGGAAAATATACAAAACATGAGTTTTTTTTTTTGTTTTAAAATGTCTTTTTTTATATATTGTAGCAAATGTTTTAAAAAAAATATAGACTTTGGAATTAGATGTGAATTCCTTTCTACTTCCTAACACTCCTGGTTTTGTGATTTTTGCAAAGTAAGTTCTCAGACACTGAGTATTCTCATCTATAAAATAAGATTAATATGATCCATGTCACATCTGAGGTTGTGAAGAGAATCAAATGACCTAATGCATACAAAGGTGCTTAGGTCATGGCCTGATCCAAAATAAATCCTCGATACTTAGTAGTTATCTTTTTCATCATTAAAGTTATATATTACAAATTGGACTTTATTTATAACAAAACATAAAGGAGCTTGAGGTTCTTTCTTTCATAGTATATATTTAGGTAGTAGGGCAAAACTAGGAGACCCTGGGTAGTGCAGATGGTTAAGCACTCAACTACTAACCCACGTAGAGCTGCCTCAGAAAACAGGCCTGGCCTCTGAAAGGTCAAAGGCTTGGAAACCCTGTGAAGTTCTGTTCTGCACACATAGGGTTGCGGTGAGTTGAAACTGACTCCATGGCAGCTAAACACAACAGGGTAAAACTTGTCTGATTAGAAAATAATTGGAAAGTTCTTTAGAATTAGTTATTATTATAGCTCTGTGTACTGAGATTGCATCTAAGATTTGGATGTATCACTGGGGAACATAATAGTTTCTATAAGCCTCTAGTTCCATTCAGTTGGTAGCTCTGTAGATTCTTTACCACACATCTGGTCTTCATTTCTATACTGTCTCTATGCCCCTCCTATTTTAGGGATTGTAGTGAAGTGAAGTTCACTGGCGTTTATCAAACACTAGTTATCTGTGATCTTTTCACTTGTTTTCTCTTGCTTTCTCCTCATGGTTATGTTTTCCAGTCAGTAATATTGCCTCCTTTTAAATGAATGAACAATTGACGCTTGGAAAAGTTAATGACTGTCCCACAGTCATGTGACCTGTAAGTAGTGCAGCCTGTACTGGAGCCGAGGTTTTCTCTTTGCGTAGCCTGTGCTCCCACTAGCCTTCCATGCTATTTCAAATATGACAATTTTTTGTAAATATATGAAAAGAAGGTAAGACACCTTTTGGTAAATGTGTGGGCAACTAGTGTAATTTATTTTAAGCATGCTGCCCCGGGGTTTCACATATGTCATGTTAATTGTCACCATGACTCTACATATTTTATTTCCGTTGGTACTAGTTAGGACACTACTGGTAGTGATTAAACACAAAATGGTGTAATAAAAAAAGAAAGTTATTGTTTTATACAGCAAGGTGTCCGAAATTAAGGAAAGGAAAGAGTCTGCAATCTGCAGGATCTTCTGCACTCTTTAAGGCTTTGTGAGTGTTGGTGTAGGCAGCTGGAGTGTGCTGTTGGAGTTTGGGATTTTAATATTTATGAGCATCTACTAAGTGCCAAGCATTTTACTTACATTATCCCAGCAGAGTTGATATTACTATCTAGACTGAACAAATAAAGAGATTGAGATTCAGATAGGTCAAATGAGTTGTTCAAGGTTACACAAATCATAATTGGTAAACTCAACATTCATATCCAGGTTTTTGTGATTCTGATATCTGTGGTTTTTCCAGTGACTACACCATACTTCAGTGTAAATGTGTTGACAATACCTGGAGTTGATCCACTCATCTGCTTAAGTTAAACGATAGGGTAGATTGACACTTGCTCATTTTTCATGGATATATATTTATGTTATATGGACTGTGTATAAGAACAATCTAGTTGGGTAATCTGAAATATTATTAGCCAACCTTATCCATTGTGACTTATTAGTATGTACATGCTCATGAAAGACCCCTGAAGATTTTAAACTCCTCTAAAATTGTGGCCCCATGTTTTACTGGTCCGGTAATACAGACTGTATTTCCCACATTTATTTGTACATGGCTAAAATTTACATCACAGCTTAGTTTTTATTTCTTTTCTGAAAGTGTACAGCAGCCAGCTCATACTAACTCAACAAGAGCTAGCATTTCTTCCCAGTTCTGCTTTCAGTGACATCACATTGATATGAAATGGGCCAGGGTGGGAGTATTTACACCATTGAAATTGGCAAACACTACAAAGCAGACCTTCTTATTTCCTCCCCAGTCCTCACTCCAGGAGAGTGAGTTGTTAAACTTTTACTGGCTCATCACTACTTTTAACTCTTTTAGTAGAAAGCCTGCTGAGTTATTTGGGAGATTTGTGAAGAGTCCGCGTCTAAGCAAAATAATTTACTCTCCTGTTCTCTAAAGATAAGCTCTGACTTTTGGAAACGATTTATTTTCTCTAAGCCTGTAAAGTTAAGATTCAAATATTTTTCTTTACTATAGGATTTATTAATTTCTCTCATGTTTTATTCTGTGAAGAGACCTTGTGATAAAGCTGGCTTTCTTCATTTATCACTTAGGTGCTTATCTTTCTACATGGAATATTCAGCAATTTTCAAGTCCTACCCAGGAATATTTTCTTTGAAATGGTCTTCTTTTTCAAAAAGTGCCACTATATTTTATAACATATTTGTAAATAAATTGCTTCAATTTGCCTCGAACAACCTTTCAATAAGGACAATCTTTAAGGGAAATTTTTACTTCTGCCGTATCAACAGTTTTTAAATGTTAAGCATGCACAACTCTTAAGGTCCTCATAGCAATAGATATATTTACATAATTCAAAGAATTTATAACATTTCAAATTTAGAGCCCCCATTGTAGATGCTAATGTCTCCAACTCAGATTGTACTTAAAGAAAGCCTTGGCATTAAGAATTATATATTTTGGAATGCCATACCATAACAAATTCTGGTCCACAAATGTCTCGGATATCCAAAATGATGAAAATAAAAGTTATTATAGAAAGTCTTCCTGAATAGGTAAAATAACAAATGAATCTTAGTGTAGATAAGTACAAGGCAGTGCATTTAGGGAAAAGTGATTCTATTTGTAAGGCGATTGGCTCCAAGAGAACTCAAGTACTGGGAAAGGGCTAGAAGCACTCAGCTGTTTTTGTTTTTTAAAAATGTAATGTGCTTCTATGGATTAGAGATGTATAGATGTAGATTATAGATTAAAATCTGTAAATTCATATCACTAGCTGTATTTAATGAGGATATAAAAATTACCCTGAATTTTTATTATGATTTTATAAATTAATAAAATGTTAGTGTCTATCCATCTGCCATGTTATATAAACTTCATTGATGTGTCTCAAGAAAGAAATATTGAGAAATTCCATAGGGTGGATGCTTTGAAACTGTGAGGAGAGAGATATGAGTGAGAATAATTAAAAGGAGTTGTATGTTCATTCCTGAAAGCCAAGGCCTGGAAAAGAGAATAACTGATGTATAAAAATTCATCAGTGAATTGATATGGTGAACATAGGCTCATTCAGTGAATTTAAACAAATTACAAAGAGGAGGAGCTTGTTGAAATCCACTTCAAACAAAGAATGGTAAACTTTTGGAATATTTTACTTAAAGAGGGGATAAAGGCTGAAAACAGCTAAAACATTAATTCTAAGACTGTTCAGCTTGTCGTAAATGTTCAGCCTGTTTTAAATGTTAAAACTGCTCAGCTTGTCTTGAATGATTAAGAAAGTATATTTGGAGATGTAGTAACTAACCATCTACGTCAGTGGTTCTCAAATGTTAATGTGCCTCAGAATCACAGTACTGCTTTTTCAGAATGGAGATTTCTAAGCCCTGCCACAACTCTACTGAATTGGAATCTCTGGTGATTGGGGTCCAGGAATCTAAATTTTAACAAATAGTATAGATAATGCAGCTGGCCCGTCGATCACTTATGGAAACACTGGTTTTTATTGACGATAGGAAAGAACATGCTAATATATTTTTAGAAAGCATGATTACCTCCTGCTAATACATGTCTTGGTGCCTCTGTCAGCTCCAGTTACAATAATCTACCTCTTACTCATTGAACAAGTCCTATGCTGTTAAGCCTTTTGTCTTTTCTCAAGTTGTTCTCTCTTGCTGAAATTCTCTTCTCTCAATATTTACTTAATGAGGTCATATTCATCTTTCAAGACCCATTTCATATCTCTCCTCCTATGGGAAATCTTCCCCACTTCTCTCAGACAAAATGTATCTCTCAGCCCTCTGTTCCCATAAGACATTGAACATATTACAGCATTTATCATAGGGTACCTTGTGTCTATATAGAGTTCTGTTCACATAATGTAAGAGTTTTATCTATCAGCTAGATCAAGTGTTGGCAAATTACGGTCTGGGGCCAAAGTCCTGCTTGCTGCCTATTTTATAAATAATGCCTTATGGGATCACAGCCATGTCCATTCATTTACATATTGTTTAAGACTGCTTTTGCATTGTAATGGCAGAGTCGAGTAGTGGCTATAGGGACGTATGATTCTCAAAGCCTAAAATATTTACCATCTTGTTCATTTCAGTTTGCCAATCCCTGAACTAGAATGTGTGCCGTACATAATTAACACAGGATTATGCATTAATTATGTATTTACCCTTAATAGAATGTTTATAGAGATTTGGTACTATGTGAGTTATATAAAATAGCTGGTTAAAGAATATAGAAAGAGTTGGGGAATATATGTTTGTCATACCAGTAAAGGAAATATAAACTGCATTCTTACTCCTGCCTTAGGTGGTTTTTGCGTCTCTGTCCTTGAGTAACTCATTATGCAGTGCTGTCTTATAGAAGTTTCTGCGATGATGGAAAATGTTTTATATCTACACTATCCAATACAATAGCCACTAGGCCCATGTGGCTATCAGACAATCAACATGTTGCAAGTGCCACTGAGGAAATTTAATTTAATTTACATTTAATTAATTTAAATTAATTAAAACACTGTAGTTAGTGGTTACTGTATTGGACAATGCAGATAGAGGGAGAAAATGTATACAGATTTATCAGTCATTCCACTAAAGACAGACTATGATAATCATAGAGGCACAAAGAGCATACAATGAGAATGAGAGGGAGAGGTTAATTTAAGTCATGTTATATAATCTGTAAGAGACCCCTGATGCCTCTATTTTTTTTTTTTTTTTGGTAATCGTTATGCATTGGAAAGATATGTGATCCCTAGTTTTATTTTGACTAAGTACTGTAAGTTTTGGGTGTAAAAAATGATAATTCAATTCCAGAAGTTAAGACTAAAATTTTTACAAAAATAACCTCTTTTCACAGGTTTCCATTTTTTATTTCTGTTGAGTCTATACCCATTGGCGTAGAGTTGATTCCGACTCATAGTGACCCTACAGGAGAGAGTACAGCTGACCTGTAGAGTTTCCAAGGAGCAGCTGGTGGATTTGAACTGCTAGCCTTTTAGTTAGCAGCCTAACCCTTAACCACTGTGCCACGACGGCTTCACTGAGTCTAAAAATAAAAAACTAAACGCATTGCTGTCAAATCGATTCCTACTCATAGCAACCCTATGGAACAGAGTAGAACTGCCCCATTGGGTTTCCAAGGAGCGCCTGGCCTGGTGGATAGAACTGCCGACCTTTTGGTTAGCAGCTGTAGCTCTTAACCGCTACGCCACCAGGGTTTCCCTGCGCCACTATAGGAACCACAAAAACCTCCTTTGGATGGGCTTTCAGCATTTACACTGATTATAATGGCATCAATTCAAAGAGTAAATAGTGCCAAAGAAAAATGTGAAAGAAGGAAGGTTAGAAACACCTAAAGATTGACGCATAATTTCTCCATGTGAATATGTTTGTCTGTGCTGGATTGGGCTTGGAGACTAACCTTGGATTTTTAATTTTAACCTTGTTAGAATTGAATAAAAATGTTGAAAGGCAGGTGCTCTGTGAGATTTACACTGGGTACTGTAACCTCTGGAGGGGTAGTATAACTTATCAAAGTTACAGGTGAGATTAATTGATTATGTTAATATGGTTTCTCCTCTTAAGGTGACAGACCAGTGTTAGAGTCCTGAGTCTATTACTGTTTATAAAACCAAGTACATTTTTCGTAGAGAATCCACCACAGCATATCAAATTAACAAAGAAAAAAAAAAAAGAAAGGGCCTTACATGTTTTCATTTGGGTTCTGTACCCTCTCCTTCCTACAGCTTCAACCATTCCCTGTTCTAAGAATCCCACTGCACCCATTGGGAATACTGGCCTTGCCTCTGTATGCAGGTGCAGGTAGAGGACAGGTTGTGTCTGACATTACCTTGCAGAATCTGGAAAGCAGTAAAACACTCATTGAATATTTTGTTTCACAGAGTTCTTAGAATTGTCCTGCCAACCTAGGTAGACAGCGTCCAGGTTGAAAGGATGATAATGGTCTTTGTCTTAAGTAGTCATTTAAATATGGTATTCAAGCTTTCTGAGAGTTTTTTGCTCTTCAAAATGGGTGGGATATGCATCTAAATTATCTCCTCAACTAGATACATTTAAAATAAAGTGCTTGATCTCCTCGAACTTGCTTCAGCAAAGGAATGGAAGGCCATACTTTAAATGGGTCTACATGTTTTCAGAGGTGGGCAAAGCCTACTATTAACTGAATTCTTATTTTCTAATGGGAACATCTTTAAGTGGGGGGGCGGGGGGGAGAGGGGAGAGAATAAGGCCACTTGAATAACTTTAGAAATGTAGATTAATCATCTCTTTAATTTATCATATTTAATTTCTTTGTGTAGCTACACAATAAAATTTTATTAACAAATATTGATTTTTTTCTGTACTCACATTTTATGAAACCATTTTCATCATTCTTTTCACATGGCATCACCAGGGTTATTTTTTGCATTATCTAACACAGATTTATAATATCACGTCCTATCATGCAGCATAATTTGAATCTATTAATAATTTTATTCCAAGCCACAAATATTCATTTGCATAATGTGAGGATTTTAAAAAAAAAGGTCCTGAGGTACATATTTGTGGGTGCCACTAAATTTTATTGTTATTTAAAAAGTGAGGTTATACTGCCTTGAATAATGACTGAATTTGTCTCAAATTTCTTTTTCTCTTTTTAACTGAATCCATCAGGTTATGTCTGTAAGCATGCAAAACCAGCATTACTTGAGGTCATTTCAGGCTGATGTGTATTCTGCAAATAACAAATCTATTTTTCAAAAGATAGTGATTAGAAATTGCCCCATAGTATGAGAGACTGTGTGAAGACTCAAATATAAATCAACTTCTTTCTTAAGGGTTCACTTTAGAGGGAATCCATTTTGTCTATAATTATTACCTATGGTGATGCTCATTTAGAGATAAGACCACGAAGCCAAAATAATACTAATTAAAAAAAAGGCAAGGAAAAAAATCACAGAACTACCAAGGGGGAAAATGTGTGCAGCAAAAGGCCCCCAAGGGGATAGTGCTCTCCAGGGGGCCACTTTTGGGTCTCCCAAGGGCTTCAGATGGTGGCATTTCTTTAATGAAATTTCATCTGTGGACATGGCTGTACTCAGATAACAGTATTTGAAGGTCTTAAATATATAAACAACTTCTCTTGTTCTGATTTCATACTCAGCGAGCATCTTATAACTTGGCTTCCTATGTGGTTTGTTTATGAAAAGATAATATGAAGATATGACTTGCAAAAAGATATTATGCTAAAAGGAGTCAGTTCTTGACTTGACTAGACCTCATATTTGCCTCTATCACTTTCCATTTTTTCTGTTTTTCCCAGGTTGAGCAGCTTGCCTTTAAATGACTTCTTCTGTATTCAGGTATTAATACATTCAGTGAAATACAGCTAATGTCTACCAATCTCAGAGAGATTTGGCCTCTTTAAGATGACTTTGTATAATCTTTGATCTGCTAGGTGATGGTTTGGCAGTTTACCTCATGTGAGCGATCATATTTCCCTTGCACCAGGAGACTGTAATCCCTGAAGACAAATAATTACTAATTGTGTTCTCCCTCACAAAAGAGATGTTTCTACTTACCTACACACAAGAAAGTCAGATGATGTAAGTTCCCAGGAGTGGGGAAAGTTGATCATCCTCGTTTAGTAGGTATGGACTGGATATACCATATGGATAAAACTTGTATTTGTAGGATTGCTGAGATAGAGTACAACATATAGTCTCAAATATTACTGCTTATTAATTTTTCAGGAAATATTTATTGAGAACATTCTGTGTGCCAGATGCTGTGTTGAATGGTGACTATATAAAGACATATAAGCCAAGTTGCCCTACTATTGAAGCAGTGGTTCTCAATGAGAGCCAGATGGAGAAACTTTTGGTTATTGTACCTTGGGGTAGAGGGTACTGACATCTAGCGCGTAGAGGCTAGGGATGCTGCTAAGTACTCTACAATGCCCAGGACGGCCCCCCACAACAAAGAATTATCCAGCAAAAAATGTCAATAGTTCAGAGTTTGAGAAAGTTAGTGACGTCACTAGGGGGGTGTGAGGGGTGTGGACTGCACTGGGTGACACTATCAGAGGGGATAACGCCAAAATGACTATCTATAAAAATATCCCTGTAGTTAGTTATAGCAACAAAAACATTTTTCTTAGAGGGTGGCAGAATGGATATAAAAACAGGATATGTCTGTATTCTGCCTACAAGAGACACACATTAGACTCAAAGACACAAACAAACTAAAACTCAAAGGATGAAAAAAATATATATCAAGCAAACAACAATCAGAAAAGAGCAGGGGTGGCAGTATTAATCTCTGACAAAATAGACTTTAAAGTAAAATCTACCACAAGGGATAATGAAGGACACTAAATAATGATTAAAGGGTCAATACACCAGGAGGACATAACCATAATAAATATTTACCCACTCAACGACAGGACTCCAAAATACATAAAACAAACTCTTAACAGCATTGAAAAGAGAAATAGACAGCTCCACAATAATAGTAGGAGACTGCAACACACCACTTTCAGTGAAGGACAGAACACCCGGAAAGAAGCTCAGTACAGACACGGAAGATCTAAATGCCACAGTCAACCAACTTGATCTCATAGACATATACAGAACACTCCACCCAACAGCAGTGAAACATACTTTCTTTTCCAACGCACGTGAAACATTCTTCAGAATAGACCACATATTAGACCACAAAGGAAGCCTTAACAGAATCCAAAGCATCAAAGTATTACAAAGCATCTTTTCTGAGCATAAAGCCATAAGAGTAGAAATCAATAACAGAAAAAGCAAGGAAAAAAAATCAAATACATGGAAACTGAACAACACCTTGCCCAGAAACTACTGGGTTATAGAAGAAATTAAGGACAGAATAAAGAAATTTACAGAATCAAATGAGAATGAAAACACATCTTACCAGAACCTTTGGGACACAGCAAAAGCAGTGCTCAGAGGTTAGTTTATAGCAATAAATGCACACATCCAAAAAGAATAAGGGGCCAAAATCAAAGCATTTACCCTGCAACTCGAAGAAGTTGAAAGAGAGAGCAGCAAAAGAAGCCCACGGTCACCAGAAGAATGGAAATAATAAAAATTAGAGCAGAAATAAATGAAATAGAGAATAGAACAATTGAAGGAGTTAACAAGACCAGAAGCTTGTTCTTTGAAAAGACCAACAAAATCGATAAACCATTGGCCAAACTGACAAAAGAGAAACAGGAGAGGAAGCAAATAACCTGAATAAGAAATGAGATGGCTGATATCACAACAAACCCAACTGAAATTAAAAGAATCATAACAGAATACTATGAAAAACTGAAGTCCAACAAATTTGAAAATCTAGAGGAAATGGACAAATTTCAAGAAACACAGTACCTACCTAAACTAACACAAACAGAGGTAGAACAACTAAATAAATCTATAACAAAAGAAGAGACTGAAGAGGTAATTTAAAAACTCACACACACACACACACACAAAAAAAAGCCCTGGCCCTGACGGTTTCACTGGAGAATTCTACCAAACTTTCAGAGAAGTGTTAACACCACTACCACTAAAGGTACTTCAGAATATAGAATAGTCCCAAACTCATTCAGTGAAGCCAGCATAACCCTGATACCAAAACCAAGTAAAGACACCACAAAAAAAGCAAATTACAGACCAATATCCCTCATGAACATTGATGCAAAAATTCTCAACAAAATTATAGCCTATAGAATTCAACAACATATCAAAAAAATAATTCACCATGACCAAGTGGGATTCATACCAAGGTTGAAAACAATCAAGGTCATTAAAAAAACAATCAATGTAATCCATCACATAAATAAAACAAAGGATAAGAAGCACATGATCTTATCAGTTGATGTAGAAAAGGCATTTGACAAAGTCCAACACTCATTCATGATAAAAACTCTCAGCAAAACAGGAATATCAGGGAAATACCTCAGTGTGGTAAAGGGCATTTATACAAAGCCAACAGCCAACATCATCCTAAGTGGAGAGAGTCTGAAAGCATTCCCCGTGAGAACGGGAACCAGACAAGGATGCCCTTTTCAGTCACTCTTCAACATTGTGCTGGAGGTCCTAGTCAGAGCAGTTCGACAGGAAAAAGAAATAAAGGGCATCCAAATTTGTAAGGAAGATGTAAAAGTATCCCTATTTGCAGATAATATGATCTAATACACAGAAAATCCCAAAGAATCTGCAACTACTAGAACTAATAGAAGATTTTACCAAACTTTCAGGGTACAAGATAAACATACAAAAATCAGTGGGATATCTCTACATCAACAAGGAGAACTTCAAAGGGGAAATCACCAAATCAATACCATTTACAGTAGCCCCCAGGAAGATAAAATACTTAGGAATAAATCTAACCAGAGGCATAAAAGACCTATACAAAGAAAACTACAAGACACTACTGCAGGAAACCAAAAGAGACCTGCTTAAGTGGAAAAACATACCTTGCTCATGGATAGGGAGATTCAACATTAGAAAATGTCAGTTCTACCCAAAGTGATCTACAGATACGGTGCAATCCCGATCTATATTCCAATGGCATTTTTTAATGAAATCGAGAAACAAATCACCAACTTCATATAGAAAGGGAAGAGGCCCCGGATAAGTAAAGCATTACTGAAGAAGAAGTACAAAGTAGGAAGCTGCACACTACCTGATTTTAGGACCTGTTATACTGCCATGGTAGTCAGAAAGCCTGGTACTGGTACAAAAACAGATTCATAGACCAGTGGAACAGAATTGAGAATCCAGGCCTAAATTCATCCACCTGTGAGCAGCTGATATTTCACGAAGGCCCAAAGTCCGTTAACTGGGGAAAAGACAGTCTCTTTAACAAATGGTGCTGGCATAACTGGATATCCATCTGCAAAAAATGAAACGAGACCCATACATCACACCATGCACAAAAAACGAACTCAAAATGGGTCAAAGACCTAAATATCAAATCTAAAACGATAAAGATCGTGGAAGAAAAAATTGGGACAATGCTAGGAGCACTAATATGTGGCACAAACAGAATACAAAACATAACTAACAATGCACAAACTCCAAAAGAGAAACTAGATAACTGAGAGCTCCTAAAAGTCAAACACTTACGCTCATCAAAAGACTTCACCAAAAGAGTAAGAAGAGAACCTACAGACTGGGAAAAAAAATTTTTGGCTACGACATATCCAATCAGAGTCTAATCTCTAAAATCTTCAAGATACTGCAAAACTTCAACTACAAAAAGATTAATAACCCAATTAAAAAATTGGCAAAGGATATGAACAGGCACTTCACCAAAGAAGACATTCAGGCGGCTAACAGATACATGAGGAAATGCTAACAATCATTAGCCATTAGAAATGCAAATCAAAACTACAATGAGATACCATCTCACCCCGACAAGGCTAGCATTAATCCAAAAAACACAAAGTAATAAATGTTGGAGAGGTTTTGGAGAGACTGAAACACTTATACACTGCTGGTGGGAATGTAAGATGGCACAACCACTTTGGAAATCGATTTGACGCTTCCTTAAAAGCTAGAAATGGAAGTACCATATGATCCAGCAATCCCACTCCTTGGGACATATCCTAGAGAAATAAGAGCCATCACATTAATATACATATACACACTCACGTTCATTGCAGCACTGTTCACAATAGTAAAAAGATAGAAACAACCTAGGTGCCCATCAAAGGACAAATAGATAAATTACGGTATTTCACCCAATGGAATAGTATGCAAAGATAAAGAACAATGATGAATCTGAGAAACATGGATGAATCTGGAAGGCATTATGCTGAGTCAAATTAGTCAGTCACAAAAGGACAAATATTGTATGAGACCAGTGTCATAACTCAAGAAAAGGTTTAAACACAGAAGAAAACATTCTTTGATAGTTATGAGAGTGGTGAGGAAGGGAGATGGGAATTCACTAATTAGATCGTAGACAAGAATTAACTTAGATGAAGGGAAGGACGGCACATAATACAGGGGAAGTCAGCACATTTGGACTAAACCAGGAGTTACAAAGTTTCCTGAACACAGCCAAACACTTTGAGGAACAGAGTATCAGGGGTAGGTGTCTAGGGACCATGGTTTTGGTGGACATCTAGGTCAATTGGTGTGACAGTTTATTAAGAAAATGTTCTGCATCCCACTTTGTTGAGTCACGTCTGGGTTCTTAAAAGCTAGCAAATGGCCATCTAAGATGCATCAGTTGGTCCCAAACCACCTGCAGCAAAGGAGAATGAAGAACACCAAAGACACAAGGAAAATATTAGCCCAACAGACAGAAAGGGCCACATAAACCAGAGACTCCATCAGCCTGAGACCAAAAGAACTAGATGGTGCCCAGCTACCACCAATGAAGGCCCTGACAGGGAACATAACAGAGAGTCCCTGACAGAGCAGGAGAAAAGGGGGGTGCAGAACTCAAATCATAGTAAAAAGTCTAGACGTAGTGGTCTGACTGAGACTAGAGGAACCCAAGAAGACATGGCTCCAGGACTCTCTGTTAACCCATAACTAAAACCGTTCCCAAAGCCAACTCTTTAGACAAAAATTAGACTGGACTATAAAATATAAAATACTTGTGAGGAGTGTTCTTAGTTCAAGTAGGTTCATGAGACTAAATGGGCAGCTCTTGCCTGGAGGCAAGATGAGAATGCAGAAAGGGATAGGAGCTGGTTGAATGGACGCGGCAAATCCAGGGTGGAAAGGGGGAGTGTGCTGTCACATTATAGGGATAGCAATTAGGGTCACATAACAAACTGTGTATAAATTTTTGAATAAGAAACTAACTTGAGTTGTAAACTTTCACCTAAAGCAAAATAAATATATTAAAACAGATTTTTTTTTCTTAAGCCCAGCTTACATGTATCAATATACCTACAAAGCTAAAACTCTATGCTAATTAAATTTTTCAATCTTCTAATGCACTCTGGACAGAGCTGTCATATTACCCAATTACAATGACACTTGGAATCACGTGGTTTTGTCTTCACGTGCTAGGAGCCTGTTGTTGCCGGTGTTTTTATAGTTTCTGATTTGTAAACTTTTCTGGTGTTTTAGCTGCAATATTGTGGTCATTAGTATTTGTGAACATATATCAACAACTTTGTTGAGAATGAAGTAGTAATTAAAGGAAAAGAAGGGGTGATATACAGGAATTATGATTTACAAGTAACGTTAGTACAAAAAACATTACTAAGGATTCTGTATGGTCTGGTATAGGAGGAGGTCCATGGCGGGGTGACAACATGAGTTACTGCACTGGTTGACACGAATCCTAGTGATACCACTGGAGAAACCCTGCCCCAGGTGTTAGGAAAATGTAAATAAATATTAATATGACATGGTAGTGTCTTTAACAGAGATATACATTGAGAACAGCTTCAGTGAAAATGACGTGTGTTATGTACTGTTCAGGAAATGTGAAGTCCCAATGTACTTTCAAGAGTCCTGTAGATGCCGTGTTATCACTTTACGAAGTCCTGGTTCTCCACATTGGTTGCTTTCAGTCTTTATTGTGCAGATTCTAAATTCCTGACCAGAAATAGAGTTTAACTGCAACATAGGGAATATGGAATTAAATTAGATGTTCAATGGACTTTTATTCACTTTTGGGAATGGTCAACATCTAGGTCAACTGCAGGTCAATTTTCTAAATTCCAATATTTTATTGTCCTAGGAAGAAAATTTATAATTTAATAAAGCCTTGCTTATGGTGAACAACAAGTTTTTCTACGTTCTGGATGCTGACAACATTTTTTTTAATTAAAAAAAAAAAAATCCTTGAATTAGAAATAAGAAAAAAAAATTACAAACCCTATAAAATTTTAATCTGAACTCTTACATGCCAAAATAAGGGAATTAATCACTGACTTTGTCTGTGCCTTTATTTTTAAGAGTTATGCTGGCATATCTAGGCTAGCACATATAACACGCAAGTACAAAATAATAAACAAAACTGAATTTTCTTTAAAAATTTCACTCTTTTTTGTTAAGTTCTTCTGAAGAGCTTTCCCCATTCTCTATTTCTTTAACAACTGTCAGTGGGGGAAAATAATTAACCATTTAGTTAGTTCATCAAGCAAATGCTTAAAACAGTTTGTTAGGTGCTAGGGATATAAATAAGAGCAATATATGATCTGTAGAGAAAGATAGTTACAAATGTTATAACAAAGGCATGCATACAGCTACCATACATACTTGAATTTCTAGAACTGTCTTAATGTTTTAACAATCTGACCTATCCTTTCCATAAATACATTTATGTTTGTCAGACCACATGGCTATGCTACTGGAAGTCAGAGAAACGGTGCTATTGATCACCGTGGGGAGCATAAAAAGGCTTCACAGATGAGGTGGCATTTGAGGTTATCTTAAAGAATAAGTATAAGCCAGATAGACAAAGAGCGGAAGGGGTTAGGATAGTCCAAGCAGAAGTGATGGATTATTGATAGGCATTGTAGTACGAACACGTATCATACATTTCAAAAATGGTAAACTTGTGCTGCTTGTGGGTTTGTTGGAGGAATGGTTGCAACAAAGTTGAAGAGTTCAGTCTAGAATTTGAGAGATATTATAGGATATATAGAAATTTGTAGGCTTTATTCCATACATAGTTTATAAAGCATTGGGAATGACATGATCCAATTTTTGTTTTAGAAAGGTAATTCAGGCAGTAGTTTGATGGATTAGTTAGAGGGAAAACTGGAAGGAGATAAATTAATTAGGAGGCTCTTGCAGTGGTCCACATGCCATAGATATGAATCAAGCCAGGAGGTGATATTATTGTATTGAAACAACCTAAGTCGAGAGCAATTGATGATAACTAAGTAGGTGTCAGAAGTGACAAAAAAACAAGAACTTGAGAGGATGATTCCAAGGTTTTAGCTTGGGTGACATGGAGAATGCAGAATAAAGAGCTTTTGAGAGTAAAGGTGATTATTAGGTGCCTGTGCAGCATTCAGGCAACAGTTGTAAAGACTGATCTGATCTCAAGAGAGAGTTTAGAGTGGTAGATTGGGATTTGGACATCATTACCAACTGCAGGTGGTGGTTCTGATTCTGGGAGGGGATGCGTTAGCACTAGCAGAGAGCACAGAGTGAAACATGAAGATAGTTCACAGAGCCTTAAGGGGATGGTCGAGGAAAAGAAGTCAAGAGTCTGAGATTAAATTAAATTAAATTAAGGGAGTATAGAGAAATTCCAAGGGAGAGTGTTGTCACAAAAATTAAGATGGAAATAGAGGAGGAGTGGAGGATGAATTACAGCGTCAAATTTTGCAGAAAGTCTGAAAAGTCTGTAAAAACTACAAAAGAGGCCTCTGGATTAGGTAATTGGGAAGCTATTATTGATGATGCATTTTTTTTTTCAATAAGATTTCTAGATAGTAACCAGATGGTAGAGTTTTGGCTAAGTGTTGGTTTATTAAGAGTAAGTTTAGTTTGAGTAAGAGTAAATTTATTTTGGATTAATTGTGGTGAAGATTATTTATCAAAAATTTTATGTGGGAAATTTTTCTACAATGATCTTTTTATTTGTTATCATTTGAGTGAAATTTTTTTTCATCCAAAGGTATATATACATACAGAAAAATAGAGGAGGAATACTGGAAAGGACTTTAGAGATTATTTTATCCTGCCCACTCAATTTAGAGAGGAGGAAGTTAGAATGAAAAAGGTTAAGTGTCTTGCCTAATATGTTCACAGTCAGTTGCAAAACCATGTCTAGGATTGGTCTCCTAACTCCTGGTCTGGTATATTATCCATTACTCCATGAACAGAAAGATAGAGGTCATTTCTATGCAGAGGAAAACAAATGAGCTGTGTCATTGCAGAAATGTTCTGCATGGTTTGCCGCCATCTGTCCTAAAACTCAGTCTGGACTCCCAGGAATTGAAACTACTGAGCTGCATTTTAGATGGACTATGTGGATAGGCCATGGAAAATCTTATGTTTGGAGGTTTTGGTGACATCTATATACGGAAGATGGGAGATATAAAATTTTATGACAAAAATAATAACCTAGAGCTATGGAATTTTTGAGGTCTGACTTTGATTTCCTGTTTTGTAAGATTCTGGATGTCTTTGTTGTCTTGTTAGACCTGCTGTATTTTACACATGTTAAAATTCTGATGGAGTATAATAATAAGCATTGCTTTGAGTGGGAGAAAATTATAAAGCAAATAGAGCCCTGGGATGGAAGTCAGGTAACCTGGATTCTGGCCCCCAACTGATACTAACCATGCATCTTGGAACACATCACAGTATCTGGGCCTCATTTTCCTCATCAACAGAATGAAATTATTGGACTAGATCAGGGTTTGAAACTGCAAATTTTTTGAAGCCCCTTACAGACTTGTTTGCTCAAGCCTAGACAGCTTTTGGAATTTGAGTGCCTTTAATCAAGAATGCTTTCTCTTAGGTTACCTTAAGTCCTCTTGTCTTTGCCTCATGTCTTGGCCTCTGTAAGCAGTTGGGTTTGTAATCCTTGATGCTAATTTCCTCTCAGTTTTTGCCATTCAATTATTCTACAACAGAAGGATTCAGAGTTAATAACTCTGTAGAGCCATATGTTCAAAGTATTGATTAATTATGTCAAAATTCTCAAAGCAAAGACCCTAAAACTGTATGTAAGCAACAAAGAACAAATAGAACCCCAGAACTATTTTCCAGGTGTATTATTTGTTAACCATTATGAAACGGTTGTAAACTCCTTGAAAACTAATTGAAGACTAGAAACTAGGAATTTATTTAAAGAAATATATGCCCAAAATGGCACAGCCACTTTTGAAGACCTTCAAGCAGTTTCTTAAAAAAAACATAGGCTTACCATCTGATTGTGCTCAAAGTCATTTACCCAAGTGAACTGAAAATGTATGTCCACATATAAACCTGCACATGAATGTTTATAGCAACTTTATTGATAATTGCCCCAAAATGGAAGCAAACAAGACATCCTTCACTAAGTCAGTAGGTGAACAAACTGTGGTACATTCATACAATGGAGTATTATTCAGCAATAAAAAGAAACGAGCTATCAAGCTGTAAAAAGACATGGAGGAACCTGAAATGCATATTGGTAAGTGAAAAAAGCCAGTGTTAAAAGGCTACATACAGTATGATTCCAACTATATGACGTACTAGGTAAGGTAAAACTATAAAGACAGTTAAAAAAAAAAAATCAATGGTTGCCAGGAGTTCCGGGAATGGGGGAAGGATGAATAGGTGGAGCATGGCATTTTCAGGACAGTGGAACTATTCTTTATGATATTGTAATGATGGACACACTGCATTATGCATTTGTCAAAATCCATAGGATTATACAACACAAAGAGTGAACCCTAACGTCGACTATGGATTTTACTTAACAGTTTATCAATATTGGTTTATCAGTTTTAACAAATGTACCACGTGAATGCAAGATGTTAATGTTAGTAGGAGAAAAATTGTGGTGGGGAGGGACATATGGAACTCTCTACTTCCTGCACAATTTTCATGTAAACCTAACATTGTTCTAAAAAATAGTCTATTTAAAAATAAAAAAAAGAAACATGTATTATTTGATGTAATTAAGGCAATACAAAGCTTATGAGAATAATTGCCCCAAGATGTGAGCAATAGGATACTCTTCCTTGATTGGCTGTATTTAACCACCCTTTCCAACCGACTCATAGTGACCCCATAGGATTTCCAAGGCTGTAAATATCTATAGAAGCAGCCTGCCACATATTCAGTACTATTCCATAAAATTTGGAGAAAGAGTAAAAGATATATACCAAGAAATTTGTGGTGGTTTACTGTAATTTAAACTCCTTTTTTTCCAAAAAATCACTTTGTAGAGTAAGACATGTTCATCATTTAAGGAGTCACTACAATTCTGTACTTTCTTTCACTGGAAATTTCTCAATTTAATTTTGAAAGGCTCATACAGTTTGTCTTACATACAGAACATTGGGGCTTTATGTTCACATCCCTTGGAAATCCAAATATCACATGAAAAACTAGAAAATTGATGCTAGAAATTATTTGTGTGAATTCACTAGCATGTACTGCATCCAACTAGTTGACAGCAAGTCTGGGTAATAAAATGGTTGTCATGTCATTCAGATGACATAAAACAATTCTCCAGAGTCCAACTGAACTCTTTCACCAAAGATGAATGTTGAACTTTTAATAGTTTCTGAAAATGAAATAATCAAGTATTTGTCAGAAACAATATAAATTTAATCTGTTTTATTTTATCTGGCTATTTATTATTGAATTTTATTTAATTTGATTTTTCTGACACTTCTATGAGAATGGCTTTTTACTTGTAAGTTTCACTCAAATTGACATTTTGATGGTTTAGCACATTAATGAAATTCCTAGAAGATAGGCTGTGTTCTTTGAAAAATAAAGTATTGACAGAATACACTAAAGGGACATTTTAAACTGCATTCTGCTTTCCTTTGCAGCTGATAACATATTTGCTGGTGTTTGGTAGCTCCCTAAGCCCTGCTTTCCACTACATGCCCGATGAGATTTGACAATGTCGCAGTACATCTTTCTGTATCTAGATTTATGTATGCAGATTGAGTTCTTGGCAGTTTATGAATACCACAAAACTGATCTCCCATTCTAGCAATATAGGACAATAATAATTAAAAAAAAGCCTTCTGAAACCATGAAGGAGTCTTTTCCACAGGCACTGAAGATTCCAGATCACACCAAGGTTTAATTTGCTTCACAAAATATTTTACTTCACCAAAACACAAATACACACACATATAAACACATATAAAGCACTATGTGCCAGGCACTCTTCAAAGTGACTATATCTCTATATCTGCCTGCCTATCTGTCTGCCTGTCTCTCTGTGTATATACATCCGTCCATGCATCCATCCGTCCCTCCATCCATCCATCCATCCATCTCCTAAATTTTATTTGTTCCAGATAGCATCCCTGTCATATAGGGATTGTTTTTAGCCCTGTTTTACAGATGAGGGAACTGAGGAACACAGAGGTAGGTAATTGCCCAAGGTCACACAGCCACCAAGGGGCAGAGCCAGGATTTAACAAGGCAGCCTGGCCCTAGGGTCCCTGAACCTAACCAACAAACTGCACTGTGTGGCCCTGACTTAAATGAGTGAAATAAGATTTAGAAGTATACTTCCAGGTCAGACAATATAATTGCCAGAAATCCTTAAGCCAAAAATTCTGTAAGGGACTATTTTTTTTTGTTCATTAAGAGATTAACATAGAACTTTGTTTCCACTGGTGAGTAACCAACTAAGATAAACTACTCTGATGTACGCAAGGAATTTAGAGGATCTAAGCGTAGGGTAGCTATGAGTCAGAATTGACTTGATGGCAGTGGGTTTGGTTTTACGTGGTTGCACAATGGTTAAGCTCCGGGCTGGTAACCAAAAGATCAAGCAGCTTCACGAGAAAGACCTGGCGATCTGCTCCAGTAAAGATTGCAGCCTAGAAAACCCTGTGGAGCAGTTCTACTCTGTCATATGGGGTCGCTATGAGTCAAAATGGACTTGACAGCACATAGCAGCAACAAGTGTAGAATAATACAAATGTTAATAAGTAAATTGAGAATATTTTTGCATTGTAATCAGTTAATACAGGGTGGTATTAATACTTCCAGGGAGATACTTTTTTTTTTTTTTTTGGAATTGGCATATATTTTATTTTTTATTTATTTTTTAGCATTTATTTTGTTTATTTTCTAAATTTTTTATTGTGCATTAGGTGAAAGTTTACAACAGGGACATTCTTGTCCCTTCTGCCCAGTTGCCCTGCTCTTGGAGATGCTCTGGGATGGCAGAGCTGCAGTGAAAACTCTCCTTGTTAATTCTCCTGGTGTTTCTGGTGATAATTAGAAGTCATTACCAAGAGGGCCCCTGGATCAGTAATCAGGTCAATATGAAGTCCCTTTGGAAAGTCAAATGATGTGCTTAAAGTCAAGATCCATTCTAAATGCTCAATTTGCCATAAAAATCAGTATCTTATTGTTGAAAAAGTTATTTATTGCAAGACTTTATATATGCTAATATCTTTAGAAACCTTGATTATATTAAGGAAATAATATGTCATCTGAACTCTCCTCCAGATGAACTGAAATCCAAGGTTCTGTATGTGCATGGGGTCCTGAGAACCCTGGCTAGAGAAGCAGGGGGTCAGGGTTGCTTGTGATTTGTGGTCCACGTCAGCAAGGGTTACTGGAGACGTGGCAACCTAAACCTGAACTCCAAAGTGAAGCTGGCGATCTCACCAAGACATCAGTCTGAAGAATCAGGCAAAGGGGATAGAAAACTACTGCTGGAAAGCCTGATGGGCTCTGTGGATGGATAGCAGTCCAGAGTAAGAAGACTCCAAATGATCAGTATGAAGCAGATCCTGGAGGAATTTCTCATGCTTCTGTACATCCATAGCCTGAGTTTTGTGTGAGGCTCTGGTGTGCTAGCACAGGCAATTATGGGCACTGAGCCAACTTGGGGTCCTATAAGAATTCTGGAGAATCTGTTCTCTATGGTAACTACTTAGAGAATCAAGGCCAAAATTTCAATTATTGCTGTGTGGTTGTTGCAATTACTGTTCTTATTATGGTGGCACTTTTCAGAACAGTTAACGTCAGTGCTGTGCTGAGGAAAGCATAGTCAGATAATGGCTTTTCTTCCTTGCTTTACTGAATCTCCGTTTACAAATATACACATTTTTTTCTGTATTCTTAACAGTGTAGATCCTAGCTCTAGAAGCCAGAAATCTTTGTGCCACGTTATAAACTAGTAATGCACTCTTCTTAGCTCTGACACTACAAAGATGAATAAGAAACTGACTTTGCCTTAGATAAGTTTACAATCTAGTAGCAAAACGAGACTTGGAAAAGAGGCAAATGGTATTTAGAAATAAGGCTCTATTTTATTCCATCTGTTCACTTGTCTGTCTCTACCATTAAATAGTGAGATATTGGAATATAGGGCCTGTGTGTTATTCATCTTTATATATCTAGTGCCTAGCACAGTTCCTGGTACATAGAAGTCTGTCCAAAATGAAACCATGTGAATACCTAAACTCTTACATTCAATTAAATGTACAGTAAATTCATATTTAACATTTTAGTAAATTTTTAGCCTTGAATAAGTTATTGGCCATACAACCTCACGCAAGTCATTTCCATTCTCTAAACTTGTAGACCCATCATAAGAGGTTGAGGAACCATCATAAGAGGGAGGATAAAATTAATCCTGTAAGAGGAGTAATATTTTGTTGATGTATACTATTTATTAATGTCTGCAGTGCTATACAGAATCTAAACACCATGATGTTTCTTTCTTTGAGAAATTTGCATTTTAACATGGAATTATGACACTCATCCAGCAAACATCCAATATAGGTCATGACTCAGGCACTGTGGAGAAAGAAGAAAGAATTAGAAAATATGAGTACATAAATATTGATAAATGATCTGTATGGAAGAAATTATAATTTCTTATAAGTTAATTATAGGGACCTCTTTCATTTCTCCTCTTTTTCTTCTTGCTTTTGGTCATTGCCAGACTAACTGTTCTTGCAGGTTTAAATATGGAAGAAGGAAGCTAAAGGGGATAAAACTCAGAGTTAATTCCACAATTTCAACAACTCCGTTATAAAGAGAAGTAGTAGTGGAAGGCACTGAAGCTAATGGTTTAAATGAGACTTGTTAATTATACGTAGCTTACATTTATGCATGAGTATCCTTGTTTTCGATTAGCCATAAGTCTGTAGTTAGCTTTTATTCCAGACATTAATCTACAGATTGAGAAAGTGTTCTGTTCTCTAGCACTACTACTTGCTTTGGTAGATCAATCACAAGCTTTCAGAATTATGTTCAGAAGGGAGGGGAAATATAGTAGCTATTCAGAAAGGCAAGGAAAAACTTCAGGGAGAAAACAAGAAGAAATTAATGATTTTCCTGGACGACAGCCAAAAAAAAATGCTGTTGCGCCAGTTCTGACTCATGGTGACCTCGTGTCAGAGTAGATCTGTACTCTGTAGGGTTTTTCATGGCTGATTTATTGGGAAGTAGATTGTCAGGCCTTTCTTCTGAGGCATCTCTGGGTAGACTCCAACCTTCAACCTTTTGGTTAGCAGCCAAGAGCGTTAACTGTTTGCACAACCCGGGGACTCCAAGCAACTGGTAGGTTATACGTATTGTTTGATCAGGTTTAAGAAACTGTAGTAGACAACCCCAAAAGATAACATATGTCCTTTCTTGCAACTATGCTGAAGATAAAAGAGACTTAATAATGATAATAAGACAGATACATAAATAAATGAGTCCTGGGGTGGAACAACAAGTTAGGTGCTTGACTAATATAGCTGAAAGTTTGACAATTCAAACCCACTCAGAGACCTTCAGAAAACAGGCTTCACAGTCTGCTTCTGAAAGGTCACATCTTTGAAAACCCTATGGAGCAATCCTATTCTGTACACGTGGGGGTTGCCATGATTTGGAATCTACTCTGCAGCAACTAACAACAACATAAATGAATA
Organism: Trichechus manatus latirostris; assembly: GCF_000243295.1. Lineage (NCBI taxonomy): Eukaryota > Metazoa > Chordata > Mammalia > Sirenia > Trichechidae > Trichechus > Trichechus manatus. The sequence continues at coordinate 7,053,876 of NW_004444019.1, forward strand.
TTTCATCTATAATCTCACATCTAATTTTTCTTTTCTCTCAAAAGAGGATGTCTTCTAGCTGAATCTTCATGTTAGTAATTTACTCCAGGTCGATTGTATAGTGTACATATATATGTATATATTTTTTTTTTCAAGAAGAAACTTAAATCCACTAGGGTATGATGTAAATTATTATTTCTGTTTGATTCTTATACAAGGAATATGTGCTGTTCTCTAATGTAATAGTATAAACTATAAGCTGCATTTCCTTATGTTGAGACTAGTAGAGACCAGTCACATCAAAAAGCTACTGAAGGAAGTAAAAGCCTAAAATTTCAAATTATAACATTAGAATATGCTGATATGCATTTTAATTTTCATATGCTTCTGGATTACCCACGTGTCAGTTTGTCGTACTCTGGGGGCTTGCATGTTACTGTGATGCTGGAAGCTATGCCACAAGTATTCAGATACTGGCAGGGCCACCCATGGTGGACAGGTTTCAGCTGAGCTTCCAGACTAAGATAGACTAGGAAGAAGGAGCTGGTGGTCTACTTCTGAAAAAAATTAGCCAGTGAAAACCTTATGAATAGCAGCGGAACATTGTCTGATATAGTGCTGGAAGATGAACCCCTCAGGTTGGAAAGCACTCAAAATATGAAATATACAAATGGAGACATGCTGCCTCCTCAAAGTAGAGTCGACCTTAGTGACTTGGATGGAGTCTAGCTTTTGGGACCTTCATACGTTGATGTGGCATGACTCAAAATGAGAAGAAACAGCTGCAAACATCCATTAATAATTGGAACATGGAATGTATGAAGTATGAATCTAGGAAAATTGAAAATCGTCAAAAATGAAATGGAAAGTATAAACATCGATATCCTAGGCATTAACGAGCTGAAATGAACTGGTATTGACCAGTTTGAATCTGACAATTGTATGGTCTACTATACCAGGAATGACAGATTGAAGAGGAATGACATTGAATTCATCGTCAAAAAGAACATTTCAAGATCTATCCTGAAGTACAATGATGTCAGTGATAGGATAATATCCATGCGCCTACAAGGAAGACCAGTTAATGCGACTATTATTCAAATATATGCACCAAACACTAAGGCCAAAGATGAAGAACTTGAAGATTTTTACCAACTTCTGCGGTCTGAAATTGATCAAACATGCAATCAGGAGGCATTGATAATTACTGGTGATTGGAATGCAAAAGTTGGAAACAAAGAAGGATCAGTAGTTGGAAAATACGGCCTTGGAGACAGAAATGATGCCAGAGATCGCATGATAGAATTTTGCAAGACCAACGACTTCATTGTAAATACCTTTTTTTCAACAACAGATATGACATCTACACATGTGGACCTCACCGGATGGAATACACAGGAATCAAATCTACTACATCTGTGGAAAGTGACGATGGAAAAGCTCGGTATCATCAGTCAGAACAAGGTCAAGGGCCGACTGAGGAACAGACCATCAATTACTCATACGCAAGTACAAGTTGAAGCTAAAGAAAGTTATAACAAGTCCACAAGAGCCAGCAAAGTACGACTTGAATATATCCCACCTGATTTTAGAGACCACCTCAATAATAGATATGATACATCGAACACTAATGATCAAAGACCAGAGTAGTTGTGGAATGACATCAAGGATATCATACATGAAGAAAGCAAGAGGCCATTAAAAAGACAGGAAAGAAAAAAAAGACCAAAGTGTATGTCAGAAGAGACTCTGAAACTTGCTCTTGAACGTCAAGTAGCTAAAACGAATGGAAGAAATGATAAAGTAAAAGAGCTGAACAGAAGATTTCAAAGGATGACTCAGGAAGACAAAGTTAAGTATTATAATGACATGTGCGAAGACCTGGAGTTAGAAAACCAAAAGGAAAGAATACGCGCAGCATTTCTCATGCTGAAAGTCATTTAAAAACACAATTACTAGTCTTAAAGTTGTTGTTCAAGTAAATTATTTTAATTTTGAACTATTTTTAAAAGAAAGTTCTTTCTAGTAATAAAAGCCATAAAATTTGAAATTCAGAAATGAATAAAAAATATAAAGAACCATACTCTCTTATCCTGTGACCATTGTTAAAATTAATGGGGTGGTACTGGAGAGATGGTGAATAAGAGAACTGAGACGAGATCTGAGGAATTGGAAGAAAGAAGTTCAGGATGTCTTTGCAGAGCTTTCAGTTGAGGGGGTGTAGGAGTCAGGCAAAGTCCCAAGACTGTGTGGGAAGTGAAGGGGACGATGAGTCTCCATCCTCACTGTGTATCGGAATCTTTGTGAAACCTGTGATTCCTACTCAGATGCTTGAATTCACATGATCGGTGGTGAGTCCTAGGCAGGGGTAATTTTTAATAGCTCCAGGTATTTTTAATGTGCATCCAGGTTTAGGAAAAATTATTATTCATGGTTCTCAAACTTTGTTCTTCTTGTTGTTACTTGCTATGGAGTTGATTCTGGCTCATAGTGACCACATGAGTGCAGAGTAGAACTGCTCCATAGAGTTTTCTAGGCTGTGACCTTTTGGAAGCAGATCACCAGGTCTGTCTTCTGAGGGAATCCTTTCAAACTTTGGAGATCATTGAAATTACCTGGAGGGCTTACTCAAGCACAGATCGCTGGGCTTCACTCCAGAGTTTCTGATTTAGTAGTTCTGTGGCTTGACTGAGAGTTTCTATTTCTAATACCATCAAAGGTGATGCTGATGATGTTGATCTGGGGACCATATTCTCAGAATCACTCCTCAGCCATCTTTATGAGAATTTTGGTTCTAAGGTTCATGAGAGTGTCAGTAATTAGAGAGGGTACTTTCTCAAATCCTTGATGGTAGAAGGTGGGATCATAATTAAATAAATATTTAAACACACAAACTTGAAAGTAAAGCGAACTTCATAGAAATATTTTGTATTAGAAAATAACTAAACAAATCAGTTGTTGTTAGTTGCCATTGAGTAGATTCCGACTCATAGTAAAACAATAAAGTGAAGGAAAGTTCCTCTTGGGTGAAAAAAATATATGTATATATATATCAGAAAGAAGGAACTATTAATGATTCGGAACTCTTAGTTTCAGAGGAGTATAGAATATAGGTGGAAAGGAGTAAAGACATGTACCCCTCCTCCCCCAACGCGGTGATTTTGAACTTTCTATTTTTGAACATTTCTTTTCCCTTTTTTCTTTCTGAGCATTGCAGACTTAGAGATTATCTTTAATTACGTTCCTACTCCCTATTCATAGTTAGGCATTCACATTAAAAAATTAGCATCTTTCCACTTTATACTGACTATTTTCCGTGCTGGGGATATCCTTTGGCAAAAGTTAGAATCTCTTAAATTAGCGGTATTTTACTTAACAAGAACACAGGGGAACCTAAGTACACAGAGTTCTGCAGTGTTTGAAAACCAAGAGATCTTATTAGAGAGGGAAGGATTTAAATATCGTGGGAGGATCAAAAGTTCTGCCCCTTGTAATGATGTGGTTCAAGTGTTGGGCATGTGCCTGTTCCCTATTCAAAGGCATGTGTGGAATGACAGAATGCAAGAAGAAGAAAAAAGAAATTGCATTTGAGGTCATGAAACTTTAAAAGGGCCATCCATATGGATTTTTAAAATTTATGCAGTGTTTTAGTTTCCAAGGGCTGCCATAACAAATTACCACAAACTGGGAGGCATGTAAGATCTGAAATTTATCATCTCACAGTTCTGGAGGCTAAAAGTCCAAATCAGGATATTGGCCATGTTGATTCTTTCTGAGGGTTCTGAGAGAGAAATTGTTCCATACCTCTCTCTTAGCTTCTGGTGGCTGCCAACAATCTTTGGTGTTCCTTGGCTTGCAGCTGCATCTGCCACCATCCTTATAGGATACCAGTCTTATAGAATTAGGACTCACCCTACTCCAATATTAACTGTGACCTCATGTAAATTTATAACATATTCAAAGACCCTATTTCCAGACAAGGTCATTTTTTTCAAACAAGGTACAGGGATTGGGACTTCAGTATATCTTTGTGGAGGGTACAGTTTAATCCATAACATTCAGAGTGATACTAATATAGAAGAAAAATGGGATCATGAAAAAAAAATTCTGTGAGAAGTGTGCTGAACATTGGAAGATGGTAATGAGAATGGGTAGAAGTGGATATACTAAATAGATGACAAGGATAATCAAGAATAAGGAGGCTACTTGGAAATGTACTTAGATAGTGTATCTGTCACAACAAGGAAGACATCAAGGAAGAAAGAAGAGAATGATGGACTGTCCTTTTAAGAGAATATTTGGAAGAATAGGAAACTCTTAAACTTGAAAGGGTTTAAAGGAATGTGGTATGGAAAGAGGGGAAATCCAGGTTTGGGTCAAGTAAGATTAGACCTGTTTAAGGAAAAGCCAAAGGTATGTATACTAGTTGACTTGAAAGGCCTCCTACCTCATAACCTATTCCTTCTGGTAGGAGGTTCAATACTTGAAGGAGTAAAAGCAAAGTGATAAAAATAGAGAGGTCACACAAGGTCAAATACTACCATGAAAATAACCAATACTGATTCAGACCTTCGAGAAAAAGTTGAAAAATTGAGATAGATTATACACTGAGTCACTCCTAATTTAATATCTTTAAATAGATTCCCATTGTGGTCCATCCATCCATCCATCTATCTATCTATCTATCATCATATCTCCATCTTCATCTTGTTCAACTTTCACTTCATTCCATATTCTATACTCAAGCTATTCAGGACTCATTTTATTTACTAAAAATGTACCTTGATCTTTCCTGCCTCATGGTCTTTGCATATGATCTTAATCTGCTTTGAAGCTATCCACTCAATCTCTCTCTCAAACCATCTTTATCTAGTTAGGGTCACTGGTTATGAGCTCCATGATCATCTCCTTCATAACACCCACCATACCTATGATTATATGCTCAGTGCTATTTTTTTTTAAAATTTTGTTTTCACTTCTAACCCCCAAAATTGATTGAGTTTGTCTTATTAACTGTTCTATGTGGAGTGCCTAGTATATAACATAGCATATGATAAAAAATATTAGTTGAATGAAGGAATAATCAACTAAATTCTAGAAGGAAGCCTATTAATTAAAATATAACATATAGATAGGGGAATCTAAGACATGCCTGATGTGAAAAATATGCTTACCTTAGATTCTGAAAGCCTAGTTGATACTTTCAATAACATATTTTGACTTTTCTACCATGGAGGATAAATTGATGATTTTTTTTTTTAATAAAGGGCCAAAAAAAAAAAAAAAAAAAAAAAACTAACATTGCCATCGAGTGGATTCTGACTCTTAGTGACCCTGTAGGACAGAGTAGAACTGCCCCATAGGTTTCCAAGGAACGGCTAGTGGATTCAAACTGCTGATCTTTTAGCTCTTCACCACTGTGCCACCAACCACCAGGGTTCCAAAAAAGGACCATTTTTGAGGAAATGGAATTAGATAGAATCTGAGAGGATTTAAAATGCATTACAAGTATAGGCTCTTCATATGTATAAGAGAAGAAAACAGGAGTATAAATTAGAGATATAATATATGCCTATTAATATATTGATCAAATGTTTGGAAAGTACCAGGGAGATTATGATAATTTAACAGCATGATTGTTCTCATATTAAAATACATTGGCAATTACAGATTTGTCCAATTGATTAAAATTTTTGGCACTTTTTTAACATGCTCAGCTTTGAGTCTTAACAAAAATTAGAAGGGATAAATTCCATCTTCAAATGTATTCCGTGGAAAAGGCTTTCAACCTGAATACTTGGGGTTATCATATAACCATGCCTTGCATGAAATAGTTATTCATTGTATGCTTAAGGCTTTAGGCTGGTTTTAGTTTATGGAAAAGACAAACTAGAGACTATAGAATCCCATATTAGGGGCAAACTTCTGAAACCTATTTGTTTTTCCTTCCTGTCTTAAAATAGGTAAATGCTTCCATTTTAGTGAAAGTTTTTTGTGAAAAGGTTTTTGTAATTTTCGTAACCCACCAATCAGTGAATCTCCTCTTAAAATAATACTTTATTATCATTATTTGCTTTGAATTTTGAATTGTGGGTGGATAATGACATGACTTTAAATAGTTTATCAATATTTTCTGATGAAATGGACCTATTGAAATCTGAAATAGTGGAATCATTATTGTCCTTATCAGAGAAACAGGAAGTTGGAAAATAATTTTTTTAAGAAAATCTATAATATAAATAGCATTGAATGTCTCCATGAAAAAATAAACATATTTAAACCGTATTAATTTGAACTCCACTTATCTGCAATTGGTGATGTTAATTGACAGCAAAGCTTGTTTTCTCACAATTTGAGTGGCTCTACTAAGTGAACTTAATTAAATGCGAACGTATTACTGTTCTGTGTAAATAACGGTAAGATTTAAATGAGGCCTCTATGATAAAGGTCTCTGGATGGATAAGTAGCAGAGAAGGGCTGGCACAGGGATGCTGAGAATTCCCTAAAACAGAACTTGGATGTTTTTTAAAGGAGCTGTGTATTTAGCGATGACCTAAGGAAAATGAAGATTGAATTGTGCGTTAACAACATGATAAACATAACTAATGTCAATGGATGTTCACGTGAAGAATGTTGCAGTGGCAAATGATTTGTTAAATATATATTTAGGACAATAAAAAAAGAATAAACTTTGAAAATAAAGAGGCAGGATTTCAAATAAGTAATTTCAATACCCTAACTAATATAGATAGCATCTTTGAATTTATCTACAATTCTATAGGAGGTAGGCAAATATTTTTTAATCATTATTTTCACTTTTTAAATACACAACCCAGAGGCACTCACTGCTAATAGCTTATTTTTTTTCTTCCAGTTTGTTTATACATCTTTCACTTGCTTGAGTTTGTCATGTTTAATAGTATAATATCCTATATTCACTAACAGTAATTTTGCTTAATTTTATGTAATAAGACTTTTCCTATGAAATAGAGACTATTACATATGGCTATGTTATATTCTACTTTGTAAGCAAACTATGGTTTACTTAACTTTTTCTTTATTTTTGATCATTTTTTTTTAACTTTTCAGTATAATAACAAATGTGACAAGGAACATCTTCATGCTTAAATCTTTATGTGTACCTCAGATCATTGTTTCTCATAAGTGGAGTTACTGTATTAAGAGTTGTATAAGAGTTCTATGAAATGATCTTTCCTTAACCAGGAACCAGCTTCCCACACCCTTCATAACACTGAGTATTTTATAATTTGTTATTTGGTAGAACAAAAAAATAGTATCTTATATTGTTTTCCATTCTTCTCATTACTAGTGATAATAAATGTTGTCCATATGTTTAAGAGCCATTTGCACATCGTTTCAATGTGATTTCTGTTATAGTTTGTTTATAAATCTCCATTTTAAGTATTAGGAAATTATATCTTACTAGTAAGTATTTTCCCCTCACTGGATGAAATGCACAAGAATGAAACAGACTACATATGTGGAAAGAGACAATGGAAGAGCTCAATATCATCAGTCAGAACAAGGCCAAGGGCAGATCGTGGAACAGACCATCAGTTGCTCATATGCAAGTTCAAGATGAAGTTGAAGAAAATTAAAACAAGTTCAGGAGAGCCAAAGTATGACCTTGAGTATATCCCTCCTGAATTTAGAGACCATCTCAAGAATAGGTTTGACATGTTAAACACTAATGACTGAAGACCACATGAGTTGTGGAATGACGTCAAGCACATCATACAAGAAGAAAGTAAAAGGTCATTAAAAAGACAGGAAAGAAGGAAAAGACCAAAATGGATGTCAGAAGAAACCCTGAATCTGAAACTTGCACTTCAACGTTAAGTAGCTAAAGTGAGTGGAAGAATTGATGAAGTAAAAGAGCTGAACAAAAGATTTCAAACGGGGCTTGAAAGACAAAGTGAAGTCTTATAATGACATGTGCAAAAACCTGGAGTTAGAAAACCAAAAGGGAAGAACATGCTCAGCATTTCTCAAGCTGAAAGAACTGAAGAAATAATTCAAGCCTCAAGTTGTAATATTGAAGGATTCTATGGGCAAAATGCTGAACAACTCAGGAAGCATCAAAAGAAGTGGAAGGAATACACAGAGTTACTATACCAAAAAAGATTTGGTTGACATTCAACTATTTCAGGAAATAGCATATGATCAAGAACCGATGGTACTGCAGCAAGACAGCTAAGCTGCACTGAAGGCACTGGTGAAAAGTGAGGCTTCAGGAATTGGAGGAATACCAACTGATAGGTTTCAACAAATGGATGCAGTGCTGGAAGTGCTCACTCTTCTGTGGCAAGAAATTTAGAAGATAGCTACCTGGCCAGCCGACTGGAAGAGATCCATATTTATGCCTATTCCAAAGAGAGGTGATACAACTGAATGCAGAAATTATCAAACAGTATCATTAATATCACATGGAAGTAAAATTTTGCTGAAGATCATTCAAAAGTGGTTGCAGCCGTACATTGACAGAGAACTGCCAGAAATTCAACCCTGATTCAGAAGAGGACTTGGAATGAGGGATATCATTGCTAATGTCAGATGGTTCTTGGCTGAAAGCAGAGAATACCAGAAAGATGTTTACCTGTGTTTCATTGACTATGCAAAGGCATTGGACTGTGTGGATCATAACAAACTATGGATAACATTGCAAAGAATGGGAATTGTGCTCATGAGGAAACTGTACATAGATCAAGAGGCAGTCGTTCGAACAGAACAAGGGGATACTACGTGGTTTAAAGTCTGGAAAGGTGTGTGTCAGGGTTGTATCCTTTCACCATACTTACTCAATCTGTATACTGAGCAGATAATCTGAGAAGCTGGATTATATGAAGAAGAACGTGGAATCAGGATTGGAGGAAGAGTCATTAACAATCTTTGACATGCAGATGACGTAACCTTGCTTGCTGAAAGTGAAGAGGACTTGAAACACTTACTGGTGAAGAACAAAGACCACAGCCTTCAGTATGGATTACACCTCAACATAAGCAAAAATCTTCACAACTGGACCACTAAGCAACATCATGATAAACGGAGAAAAGATTGAAGTTGTCAAGGATTTCATTTTTCTTGGATCCACAATCAACATCCATGGAAGCAACAGCAAGGAAATCAAAAGACACATTGCATTGAGCAAATCAGCTGCAAAAGACCTCTTTAAAGTGTTAAAAAGCAAAGATGTCACTTTAAGGACCAAGGTGCGCCTAACCCAAGCCATGGTGTTTTCAAACGCCTCATATGCATACAAAAGCTGGACAATGCGTAAGGAAGACCAAAGAAGAATTGATGCCTTTGAATTATGGCATTGGTGAAGAATATTGAATATACCATGGACTGCCAAAAGAATGAGCATATCTGTCTTGGAAGAAGTACAGCTAGAATGCTCCTTAGAAGTGAGGATGGTGAGACTTCATATCACATACTTGGGACATGTTATCAGGGGGGCCCAGTCCCTGGAGAAGGGCATCATGCTTGGTAAAGTAGAGTGTCAGTGAAAAATTCAACGATATGGATTGACACAGTGGCTACAACAGTGGGCTGAAGCATAACAATGATCGTGAGGATGGCGCAGGACTGGGCAGTGTTTGTTCTGTTATACATAGTGTCACTATGAGTTGGAACTGACTCAGGGGCACCTAACAACAATAATAAGTGTTTTAGCACCTTCGGGCTGGAATCAGGATTTGAATTCAGGTGTTCTGTCTCCAGAAATGCAAGTTCATGGCAGTTGCCCATCATACAATAATGATATTATTATCAAGCATTAGATGGAAGGTAAGACAAAGGAATTGAAGGACTATAGGGATCCAAGATGGAAAGCTGAGGCCAGGGACACAGTGGGCTGTGAGATAAGAGTGGTTAAACATAGATCATTTTTCGGCCCTTGATGAGCATGTAATCTAGTGGTTCTCAGTGATCAGAAATCAGCTCACCTTCCTATAAACAATTGTTTCAAATTAAAGCCAAAGAATATGAAACCAAAGTTCTCCTTTTTAACAAATTTATTGAATAAATATTTTTCAAACACTTCCTATGGGTCTATTTTAGGGCTAAGTATACAACAGTGCACAAAATATACAAAAGACAAGAAATATGTGCTCTATAGTGGTTCACATTTTAGTGGGTAAGGGCTGTAAGAAAAATACATTCATCAATTAAATACATAGTTTGCCAGTTGGTGATAAGTGCTATGGAGAAAAATGAAAGATAAAAGAACTTGGGTTAGTAAGAGAGTTTTTAATAGAGTGGTTGGAAAGGCCTGATATCACAGAAGCTGATATTTGAACAAAGATCTGAAGGAGAAAAGGAAGTGTGCCATGCTGATATGTTGGAGTAAAGGGTTCCCATCTGTCTTAGGCTGGATTTTCTAGAGAAGCAAAACCAGTTCAGAGTACAAGTATATATAGAGAGAGTTATATAAAGTGGCTCATGTAGTTGTAGGGGCTGGAAAGTCCCAAGTTCGTGGGTCTGATTGGAGGCTTCTCCTGACTCCCAGTATCAGCAGGTGAGACAGCAGGTAAACTGCTAGCTCAAGTTCCAAGAACTGGAGGTCAGATGAACAGGAGCTAGCTGCAGGATCCAGAGCAACTGAAAACCAGTGAGCCTTGCAAGAAATTCACCTGTATTGGTTGCAGGCCACACCCTCAAGGAAACTCCCTTTCAGCTGATTGGCTGCTCACAACAGATCTCATTATGGAGGTGATTACATCATTAAAAAACTGCAAAACTACATCATAACTTCCAAACCACCGAGGTCCATGGCTCAGCCAAGTTGACACACGTTAACCATCACACCATCATAAAAAATGTCAAGTGGAAAGACATAGAAAAAGAGCATTGATAGCATTTTGATGAAAAAGCAGGAAGGCCATTGTGGCTTGTGTGAACTGAGTAAGAGAGGGCGTAGTAGCAGAGGAGGTCTTAGCGGTAAGGAGAGGGGCACCAGGTGTAGCATCTGTGAGCCGTTAGGAGGACTGTGGGGTAAAGAATTTAACATTACCTGAAGAATTTGATCATTGTCCTTGGTTCCTGAGAGATAACCTGTAACACCTTGGAATTTCCCCAGTGATTGAAGTATCTTTGATGAGGCCTCCAGACCACACCTTAGGGCTTATGCTAATGAGATAACTGACGTGAGGCCTGTCCAGGCCACAAAGACCATACCCAGTTATATTAGTTGACCTCTGGCTGGAGGATGATTCAATCAATCATGCCTATGTAATGATGCCCCAATAAAGGCTCTGGACATGGAAACTCCATGAGCTTCCTGCATTAATGCATGTGGGAGGGCAGCCGTCCTTTTTGGGACATGGAACCTCCTCATTGGGAACCCTCCCAGACCTCATCCTATGTGTCTCTTCGTTTATATACCTTTTCCTATAATAAAACTTCATTCATAATTATAGCATTTTCCATGAGTACTGTGAGTTGTTCTACCCAATTATCAAATCCAAGGGAAGAGTAGGAGTCAGCAAATCAGAAGTGAGGGTGGCCCTGGGAACTCCCAAGCTTATAGCTGGCATGCTAAGGGACAGTGGGAAAACCCCAAATCTGTAGCCAGCAGGCCAGAAGTGATGGTGTCATGGGTACTCCAAGGGGCTAGCATCTGAGGTCTTGGGCAGACTTGGCAGTCTGGAGGATAGTGTCCTTTAACTTGTGAAATCTAATCTAGCTCCAGTGGTTAGAGGAATTAGTACTGCATTATGCAGTTGGTATGAAAAGTGGAATTAATAAATAGATTGCATTGATTTGATCTGGGTGTCAGATAAGTTGGATTTGATTTTCCCAGCAAGGACTTTGTTTATTTTTCTGAGTGAAGTGTGTAACCATCAGACGATTTTGAAGAGAAGAATGACCTTATCTGACACACATTTTAAATGGATCACTCTGGCTGCTAGGTTGAGAACACTTGGGGAACAAAAGTAGAAGCAGGAAGACCAGTTAGAAAGCTATTCCCATAACCCTGGGGAGAAGATGGCGGTGGACTGAACCAAGGTTATAACTGTGGAGATAGGGAGAATGGGTTAGCACAGTGGAGAAAAGAATTATTAGAGTCTGGCTATGTTTTGATCATAGAGCCAAAATAATTTCCTTACTGATTAGATATGGAATATGAGAGTAAGAGAGTATTCAGGGATAACCCTGAGGTTTTTGGCCTGAGTAGCTGTAAGTATGATTTACTGAAATGAGGAAGACTGTGGGAAAAACAAGTTCTGCAGGAAGATTACTACTTTGGTGTGGATCATAATAAATCTGAGATGTATATTTCACTTTCAAATAGAGATGCTAACTAGGCCGTTAGATATGCCAGCCTGGAGTTCAGGAGAGAGGTCCAAATGGAGATAAAAGTATGGGTGTTGTCAGCAAATCAATGGTATTTAAAGTCATGAAACTGTGTGATCTTACCCAGGGGGTGATTATAAACAGAGAAGAGATCTGACCACTCCAGCGTTTAAAAGTTGGGAATATGAGGAAGATGCAACTAAGGAGACTGAGATGGATTGGTTAGTGTGATAGAAAAGAGAGTTGTGTCCTGTATGCAAGTGAAGATAAAGGATTGGATATGAGCAAATGTTGCAAATGCTGCTGTTGTTCAAATACCATGCAGACATATCATGGATGATTGAATTACACATGTTGGTCATTGGTGCTAACTTTTGGTGCAGTTTTGAAAAGTAGAAGCCTGAGTGACCTGACTGAATTGGGTTTAAGGGTAAATAGGAAGAAAGGGATTGTAAGTAATAAGTAAAGATAACTCTTTATTGGAAAGGGGGTAGACAAATGAGTGGAATATTAGCAAGTTATGTGTGGTCAAATGAGATTTTTTTGGGTTTTGTTTTTGAAGTGTGAGAAAGTTTCACATGTTTTTGTATGCTGACAAGAATGATTACTTAGAAAAATGTGATAAGGAACCAAGGAGAAAAAGCTAGTCCTTAAATAGATGAGAAGGGGTGGGATCTGGTGCACAATTGGAGGGATTTTCTTGAAATGGGAGCACAGAGGGAGTTGAGGGAGGCCTGCGTCTATAGGTACAGGTGCAAATAGATAGTAGATATGGTGAGAACCCTAGGAAGCACTTTTTTGCTTGTTTATATATTTGAGTGAAATAGAAGCGTCATCAGCTGTGAGAGTGAGGATGGGAGACGTTGAAGGTCTGCGGAGAGAAGATGTAAACAAGGAAAGTGAATTTTCCTTCCTTTACTCTGACTTTTTCCCTAAAAAAATAAGAAGAAAACAAAGCCATAGTACTAAATACATTCCACATAATGTTTACATATTCACATTGTTATCATTTAATTATTAACAGACATCAAGCTGTCCGTGTAGTTTATTGTAGAGTTTAAACCATCAGTAGTCATTTAGTTTCATTATCTCACCTGTTTGGTTTTAATTAACTTTCTATGCTTTTGTTTAACTTTCTATATGACTGGTAGCAAAAGGTTGTTGCTTGTTAAGGAAAATGCTCATTTAGTATTTTCAAGTGAATAACAACATTCATCAATAACAGGTTCAACGGTAAGCGATTAATGCCGATTATTCAGAACTAGTAGGTCATCCAAACACAGCGTTCTGACTGTATTTTATTTTACACTTGATTGAACCCATTTAACGTTTTCTGCTTTTACTACTTTCTGCTAATCAATAAAGAATTCCTTTCAAAACAAATACCAGAGTATATTTTAGTCAGTGGAAGTTTGGGCTAATTATATTCATGAACAGTATTTGTTTGGGCAGGCGTTTCAAAGGACACTGGTTATGCTAATCCATAAAGTGATAAATAGAAACAAAAAATTCTTATGGGTATTTAAAACACATGAAAAAAAACAACCCATCAGCTTGTGTCATTAAACTCAGGTGGGAATATGACAGAGAGTAGGATTTGAACTAGATACAAGTGTTTTTAAAAATTCCAATTTGGATAGTGAGAATGAATCATAACTTTTATAAAAACCATGACATTATGTGAACCACAATATCAATGTTAATTTTTTACATGTTTTTTATTTAAAAAAGTATGCAATAGTTACAAATTTATCCTCTATTATGTGTTAGTGAATTTGAAAAACTAGTTTTAATGTATCTATAGAAGGACGTCAGTAATTATGGAATTTAAATTGACACACACTCTTTTCTTCCATTTCTCCTATTCCTTTAACAAAGATGAAGTGAGTTTGTGGGAACCAAAACACAGTTGGAGGGGATGTTAGTAGGCTATGTCATTCCTTTGCTTTGGTCCCTCTCCCCTATTTCTCTGTCATGCAGAGAACGATCCACATTTTAGCTGAGGGAATTGGGAAGCTGATCTGGATTCTTACAAGAAAGGAAATATTTTGGATTTTTAAGAAGGAAAGGAAAATAAGCAAAGGAATGCAGGGTGAATTTAAGTTTTTAACGTGGAAATTGTTTTAAAACATTGAAACCGCAGTAAGCCCAGAATGAAAAATGAAGGTAAGTTTCCAGACTGTTGCTCTCAGCAGTTGACATTTACCCAGTGATGAGATCACAAGCTTTATTAGTTACACAGTAGTTAGGATGAAGAGGAATTGGGTAAGATTCCATCTCAGACTGGTCTTCCTTTGACCCGCAGCTCAGGGTGTGCTGACAAAGAGACCTTCTCTACTCATACAATGCTCCTTGATGCGTCATAGGTGAAAGCCAAAGGGACAAAGAGACAGGGACCTTATATACCTCAGGGGTTTAGTTGCTGAGGTGCATAGGAAAAGGGGCAGGGGAGAAAAAGGGAGGTACCCCATGGTGGCAGTCTGTGCTCAGTGTATGTGACAGTTTTGTGGTCATTATCCCCAGCCTTGATGCCATCAAAGGAAGAACATTCCCTCCCCTTCTGAAATCTAAGATTAGATCTTGCCAGCATGCAATTATGTAGTTAATTATATACTTTCCTACTAAAGGAACTAGGGGAGGGGGACCTACTTCCCCTAGGGTACATTCTTACAGTACAGATTCAGTGTAAAGGTCATGCAGGTGTGGAAGAAGAAACTGCTGTCTGATTCCTCTGCAAAATCATTTCTGGAAAGTTGGCGGAAAACCGTTTGTTACTTTGACTTCCACAAAAACAATATAAAGGACATACACACAGGCACACACACACACTTAGACACACACACAGACAAAATAGTGGTATGTATTTTCTACACAGGGCTTACTATATACTTGACACTGTTTTAAGTGTTTTATATTTATTTGTTAATCCTCATGACAATACCAGAGTTAATACTGTTTTCTATCTGCATTGTACAGATCATGAAACCAGAGCACAAAGAAATAATCTCCCCAAGGTCACACAGCTAGTAAGGTAGCAGAACTGGTACTAGCTTTTATAACCACTGTGTCGTGGTGCCTTTTCTGTCATACACATGGAACAGTAATTTAATATCAAAGTGGTTTATTGGTAAGGTGTTTTGAATCCCTGCTGTTAATTAATTACCCATAACCTGTTGCCGTTGAGTCAATTCTGACTCATAGCGACTAAGAAATTTGCTTCTGATGAAATGTTCTTAAAAAAAAAAAATCTTCTCTAACTTCCTTCGTGACATTCTAAATTTAAAAATATTTCATCTAAATGTGAAAATTCTCATTATATGCTGCTTTGGAGAACATGAGAAACTTCATTAAAAAAATCTGAACCCAAATTACTCTGTCGAAAGTTTTGTCGAAGGACTGAGCTTGCATATGTCTCTCATACAAGGAATTTAACCCCCCAAAGTGAAGAGAAACACCACAGCAGCACTTTTCTCTGAAATATAAGAGTTACAATAACAATGTCCTTTACTGACTACTATTGCTTTGCAACTGACTTTTGGAGAAATCGTAGAAAATGAACTGCTTCCCCCCACCCCAGTCTTATCACAAATCATTGCTAATGAGCAGCTTCTTCATAATGTAAAAATAGTTTCAAATTCAGCATACGTTGTAGATTCTCCAAGTCCTAATTAAGCACACTGTTTATATATTTCAACATAAATGTCTGAATGAAGATTTAAGCCTTTCCAATGGCAAGTGATATACATTTAAAAAGAAATCTGACAATTTTTCTGCTTCCTCTGGGATTTAACTCTGACAGAAGGGCAAAGAGAAAAATAAAAACACTATTTACCCTTCTTTTTGAAAATTGAGGTTGATTTTTTGAAAGGTGAGTTGGTATAGTTGAAAGAGGACAGGCTTAGAATAGAAATAACAGGGACCGAGACCTGATTCTGCCTCTCACCGCTGCACCACCCTGGAAAGTCACTTACCCTCTATAAAAGGGGGATAATTAATGCTACTGCACAGGATTTCCATGAAGGGTAAATTATAGTAAAAGTAGAGTGAAGGAAATATGAAAAATTTACCACAATGTGTGGCACTCAACAGGCAATCCCTAAATGTTAATTTGTTCTAAAATATTAATTGAAGTCATAAGGCACCATATGGTGATAAAGTGCCCATGTAAGTTTCTAATTCTTTTTTTCCCCCTCATATAAGAAAATAAACTCAATATAATGCTGTTAGAGTTAAAAATCGTTATTTCATGTGATATGATTGCAAGTGATTTTTTTATTTTATTTTATTTTCTATTTCCAACTTTTTGTATAATAAAGATATATTACTTCTTTTTAAGTGATTGTTTTTATTTTATTTTTTCCCTGTCTGGAATTTGTAGGACTTCTATGCTTATTCTTAGAATTCAGTCAGTGTATCAGATATAACTAGATATGTATGTGTTTTCTGACACATATAGACTAGAATTTGAGAGCCCTTTCTATTTATAGAATCACATATTTCTTTCGCTCAGAGACGTTTACTTCTGTTATATGTTTAGCTTCGGCTTTTTCTTCCTCTGTTGCTTCTTTTTCTGGAATCCCGTTATTTGAGTATCAGGTCTCCTGGACCTATTCGTCAAGTTCCTTATCTTTTCCCTCATGTTTTCCTTCTTCTGTGATTCAGGTCTCAGCAGTGACTGTTGTCACCTTCAGTTATCTCCTGATTTCTTTAGTTGAGAAATATTTTGCTCCTTCATTGTTTGTGAATATCCAGAAGATCATTTTAGTGGTGCATTTGAAAATCCTCAAGTGCTCTGACTGTTTTTTCTGTGCAAGATGTTTTCTGACTCCCTCAACTATTCTAGTTCATCAGATGTGTGTTCTGTTTGTTTGGGCTCATAGTCCTTTCTCTGTGAGCTGCTGGATGCGTGTGTGTATATTTTTTATTTAATCAGCTCTGGTCAGCTTTTTAGGGTATTCTAGATACAGGCAGTCTCACAAATGGAGGAAGGAATTCACTAAGGAGAAAATACAAACGCCTGACAACATAAGAAAAGAACCTGATACTTAGTACTTGCCAGGGAAATGCAGATTGGAATGAGATCTCTCTTTACACCAACAGGCTGGCAGAAATTAAGAACCACAGAACTAACACTTAGGGCATGGAAGTCTACTTATAAACTACCGGTAGAAATGAGACTTGTTATAGCCTTTTTTTGCAAGGCAATCTGGATGTGTTTATTAAAATTTAAGACACTATATATGGGTATATGTATATATGTTCATATGGGATTATATGAGCATGGGGGGAAGTGGCAATAGATATACAAGATTTTTACCATAGATAAAGGGTGTGAGTATGGGATGTGATTTGACAAGTAGGAGTAGAGGGAGATGGGGATGGCAGAGCTAAGACAAAAAAGAAAGGAAGAAAAGATGTATTTTATTTTATTTTGGAAACTTCCTTCTTACTCATTTTTTTTATTACAAAAGAGAGCATTATCACTTAAAAAAAAGATATATATGAAGTAAAACGTGAAAGATGCCTCCACCTCTCTTACTCCCATAGCCTGTGGGTTATGCTATTTAAAAATCATTATGTATCATTCTATCCTTCCACACAATTTTTGTGCATTATATACATATAAATCATATATATGTATACATATATCTCTCTACATATTTTATATCTATATATCGAAATCTATTTAGAACTGCATTTTGAACATACTTGTGTGTGTATATATATGCATGTATCTAAATCTATATTTAGAAATGCATTTTGAACATACTCATAAATATGTGTGTGTTTATATATATACAAAATATATATATATATATGTATACATGAACCCTGGTAGCATAGTCGTTAAGGGCTCAGCTGCTAACCAAAAGTTCGGCAGTCCGAATTCACCAGCCACTCCTTGGAAACCCTATGGGGCAGGTCTGCCCTGTCCTATAGGGTTGCTATGAGTCAGAATCAACTCAACAGCAATGAGTTTGGTATACATAGGTCATCATTATTACAAACTAATAAACAAACACAAAAGGAGATATGTGTTTGTAATGATGATGCAGGTGGTGGTAACATTATAGGCAACGTTATAGGTATTAACAGCATACTGTTTAAAAGACACAGTTTGCCATTTTTCTGTGGATGGGCATATTTATTACAAAAACTGCTGCAGTGAACACCTCTGTACAAATTTTATTCTGGATTCATTCTTAGGAGTGGAATTCTTGATCATAGAAATGAACATTTACATTTTTTTTCCATTTTTGAAAAATCAGTACTGCCAAATTACCCTCCATATATCTTGAGAATGTCCTTTCTGGTATATCCTTGCCAACACTGAATAATAAAATAAATTTCAATGTTTTATCTGAACACTTAAAAATTAAGAATGTTTATAATGCAATTTTAATGTATTATATTATTATGTTAATTTACCTTTCCTTGATTGCTAATGAGATGAGAATTTTTTCCTTTGTTCATTAGTGATTTGTAATTTTTCTGGGTACTTCTTGTTCATATCTTTAGCCAACTTCTCCCTTTTTATTCTTGTTATTGTCTTTGTCTTCTTAATTTGCAAGAGGTCTTCCTGTAAATTTTGTTTAGAACAAATTTCAGTATAGAAATTCTTGTGATTTTTATGTAATCAAATAAACTGGAGTTTGTTTGATAGTATATTTGATATTATGTTGTAATTAGAAGCCTATTTCTCATATTGTAGTAGTGCTTATCCCATTGTGCCTTGTAATATGCATGCTCTCTCAATGGCCGTTTAGCTCTTTCTTTGTTTGGTTGTAAAATTGTTCTCATTTCTACTCCTTTATTGTAGAACATTTTATTCTTCATCTTTGGTATTTCTCTTTTATTTTTTCTTCTGTAGTTTTTTTCCATATTCTTGAAAGGCCTTCGCTTAATTTCTTTAGTAATTTTTTTTGGACTCTGTAATCCTTTTAAACAAACATTTTTCTTTTATTTAATACTCTTTGAGGCTAATTTGATTTTCACATCCTCTAATATTTCATTCCATGATATTAGTCCCATAGTCCATTTGCTTTCCCTTGTGTATTTTTGAATTTGCTCACTTATTGTGTTGTTATGTCTTTTGGACAGAATATATCAGTCATAAAAGCAGTAGGCTCAGAGTCATCTTATAGCTTCAATAAATTGCTAACTTGTTAATGCAGTATGCACTAACAGTGGCTTACAGAGTTTGAATGAGGGTGATATGAGGCAGTGAGCACCTTGGAAACTAGAAAATGAATTGCCCTCAGTGAATTAAATTATACAGTCAAATGTAATGCATGAAATCATGAGTGTGTGTGTGTTCATGTATGTGTGTATGTGTGTGTATACACATAAACATATAACTTTTTTAATGTAATTCATGTTATATATGCGTATATATATACGTTTATATATATGAATATATATACACACACACATACTATGCCTTAGATAAAAAAATATTTTCCCTAAACCCAAAAAGAACTTCTTCTTTTATGCCTATGTGAACAAAGACTGTTGCTATGTAGATAGAAGAATAGGCTTGTGTACGTGGCTCTGTCTGTCACTTCTCAGAGAGCAATGAATAAGCCATGCATGCATCCTGAGTAGGAAATGTAGTGACATCACTCCAAAGATAAACATTTATGTAACATTATGGCAGTTTGTGGTAGTGGATCAGTTGATTAAGAACTCTATTGAAGTCTGTAGTCAGATGGCATATTTCTTAATTATTCTTTTCATCCATTTGATATATAGGATGCATTTTCAAGTAGCAGAAGGAACCTCCTAGCACTGACTCAGAATCTGAATATACCATTTCCATATACTTTAGCATAACTCATCGAAGTTCTTTAAGTGGAACCATTTCAGCCAATTTCATTTGCAAATTTGGCACTAAACATGGAGTAGGGAAGAAGGTTGATATGAAAGTGTGAAATGGGAGACTCTTTGAATAGTTTATAAGAGATTATGAAATTTAGAAATAGAATTATCTAGTCGATAGTTTTCTTGGCAACAAAATGCCCACAGTCCTCATATTACCAGTTGGCAAAAGTTGTCATTAGCAGTATTAGTATTTCATTGGCAATATTGTGGTAAATTAGTCCCATATTGTAATGTTGAATAAAAATTGTTTCAAATAACTACATCATGATTCAGTTTTATGTCAGTGTGAATCTGTCCAATAACACTGGCTGTCAAGAAAAAATGTTGTTAAATTCCATAAATCAGCATGGCTTAATCACTGTGATTACCTATTCTAACATTTTTGCAGCAATAATTATTACAGAGTTGCAGGATACATAAAGAAAGGACTCTGTAGCATTCTAAATCAAGGGTTGTGACTACTGATGAAATAAGTCAAAATAGTCAAACACAGAGAAAAGCCTCTGTACCTGGCATTATAGCAGCATTTCTACACATTTATAAGGCTGTTGATATTCATATTGATGACTACTATACCACAAGCTCCTGCAGCCCTATTTGAATCAATGAAAAACTAAATTGTTTATCATAATTTAGCAATTAAAGACTTCATTGTATTCTAATTCTTGTATAATTGGTAACCTATGTACAACATTGTTTTGTTAACCAGAATATTTGATTAATGAACATCCATTTCATGACCATACTGGATAATTAAAACAAAAATTACATTAAAATTTCAGTGGCTGTATTATGGAACTGGGTTTATTGCAATTCAAAGACAAACATTACTGCCATTAACATTAGTATCTGCATATTTTATGGTAAGAATAAAATAGTATTGCTCTAAAAGGAAGCAGCAAGGTTTAGAATATTTTATATTTAAGTTAGTATTAAATCAAAGATCTTTCCTTAAATAATGAATTTTCTTGTGATTACTAAATTACTATTAAAGCTTTTATGTATTTGTAGACTATGCAATATCGAACACACAGTGTGAATCTGTGTGATATGGGGAGTAGGGTGAATTTTGGTTAAAGAAGAAGATACTCTTTCTGAGGAGATAAACTGGTCTGTGAAACGTGATGGAAGACTAAGCAATGAGTGTTCAGTGAAAGGCCAAGTAAAGTCTTCTCTTCTGGAGCCTCAGAGCAGTTGTATCTAGTACTGAGTTGTAATCATTCCTGCCTGTCTCTGGCATTTTCTATTATATGGTAGATCCTGGATTTAGGTATGCTTAGTGCAACAGGGGTACCCTGTGTCCACACCTGGAGGAGCAGCTGTATAGGTGGAGGAACAGCATCCTGGGTAAGAGAAGCCACACTCTACTGGCAAGAGACAATTCCTAGAGTAATGAGACAAGAGCCTTAGCAACTCAGGGCAGATGGGCGGAAAAGGTGAGTGCCTCTTGGGAGTCTCAGAAATACATGGAAAAAGGAATGTAGGAAAGGGTTCCTGCCATCAGGCATGCTGTGACCTAGACGGTAGTTGTTAAGGCATCAAAGGCTGAAGGCTGAGGTCTGCAACATTTCAGTTAAAGAGAAGTGCTTTAAAACTGTACAAATTTTCTGTCTTATATTATATACATCTTCTACCAACCCACACCACCTCTCCTCCCTCTGCCCCACCCTGCCTCATCATCCACTGCCCAATGGTAGGCTTCAAAACACAGAGCATAAGAAGTTTTAAAAATAAGGCAGAGGTGGAAGAAGTCTTTTCAGTATAATGAAACTGCTGCTAACAACCAGGAAAAAAAAAATTGTTTATGAACAAAGTTATAAGAAACTTTTTCAAAAATGAAAATTAGTTGAGCAGTTTTTGATAATGTATTGCTGTAGTGCAAGTATATAGAATGCTATATTTAATAACATGGGAAAATAAGGGCTAATATATTCAATTCATTTATGCAAGACCTATATAGACCAAAACACTGGTGCTGATAGTCAATAATACATATGCCCTAATATGCTGATGCTAAGCAGAGAAATAAGTGTCCACCCCATCTTCCTCTTGTGCAGTCACAGTCCAACCTTCAGGTTTAAAAAAAGAGAAAGAGAGGGAACCCTGAAGCTGCAGAGATGTAAGTTCATGGAGAAAGGAAGATACCTTTTAAAAAAGATATGTTATTATGTAAAACAGTTGTCTTCTCGATATTATAATACATTTACATAACCAAAAGCTTATTAAATTTCAACCCATATTAAGGGAGCATTTTGCCCTCAAAAAACTCATAATGCAACCTGGGAAGAAAAAGAAAAGCTGACCATTTTTACAAAACGTATTCTATTCTCACTTCCCCTGTCAAAATTGGAGTCTATTCACTGCTAGACAATCCTGTTTCATACATAGACAGAACATAAGTTGAAGAGACATATTGTGATTATTTTAATTATTAAGTATATATGATTATTTCTTGAGCACAGACTTTGTGTGCAACCCTACTGCACATCCTCTGTCTATATAACATACAGTGCTCCGAGGATGTGATGCAGTTATATGAATAATTGGGAACTAATTACATATTTCCTGTAATTCTGTGTTAATTCAATTCAATTATCATTAGCTGACTATTCATCCCACATCAGCCTATGCCAGATACTGTGGAAAATAGAAAAAGACATTTAAAAGAAAGGTTTCTACTTTTTCAAGAACCTGTCATTTAATTGGATAGAAACTTGTGTATGAAAGAGTCTGAGGTAGTTCGTAAAGCCATTATAAACAAATGCAAGATAAACTTGCATTCTTGGAAGACAGTAAGTATTACAAGAAATGAAAATTGGGATATGGAATTAGTTTATTAAGAAATTATAGAAACTGGCTCAGCTGAGAGGGCTTTTCAGTTGTGGTAGAATATTCCTGAAATATGGTGGCATACATTAACAAGTCTCAGAAGTACATACGCTGAATAAAAAATATTTTAAATGAGAAGGTGCATCAGTTGATGCACAGTCTTGAGGGTCACACTGAGTTGTCAGGATTAAGTTCAAGAGGCAACATTATAAGTTTTTGCTTCAGGTAGAGCAGACACATTACATGTTTGATTGCTTGGTTGATTCATTAAAAAATATAGCATTTTAGCATATAAATCTGGCAGAGACTTGCAAAATAGTTTAGTGATGGAAGAAATTAGGAGCAAACTAACTTCCAAGAATCAAACAAGCTTTGGTCCATAAGAATGGATCCAGCCCTGACAATCATTAAGAAGTTTCTGATGGAAAAGGAGATATGTTCAGTTTTAACAGAGATGGCCTTCGAGGTAGCTCAAATGAAGCAGAGTGCCTGTGGAAGATAATAATGGTATGAGCCTGAGTGGATGACACCATATTATCAGCATTTTCGTAAAAAAATTAGAACAGTTACTATGGAAAAAACAGCATCATAGGTGATAAGGGTAGAGTGTGGTATATAACATACTATCCATGCCTTAGAGGCAAACAGAATTTGTACACAGAAATATCAACAGCAATGAAAGGTTTCACCTGCCAAGTAATTGTCAAATTTGTGTACCTTTTCACCATAGGAGATTGATTAGAAAGTCTTTTGGACAAAACTGGACTTGAGATGGGTCTTTAAGGAAGAGTAGGAGAGAAAGTGGAAAAAGGAGGTGAGGAAATTACCTAGGTCACCTGGGTATCTGCAGTTCCATAACACCAGAAGCTTCGTGCAGGGGATTATTAGGACATCAGACTGGAGAGGTAGACATAGAAATTTGGAATTCATCTTTCCAGCAAGGGATGCCTGTGGAATGTTTTAAAATTTAAATGTGATCTGAAAACCGTTGTTTTGGGGAGATACAGTTAAGTTTGTGTTATTTGACTGGAGGATAGAAACTGAAGGCAGGCAGACCAGGTACCACATAATTATAAAAGTCTAGGTGAGTTTCTTAGTAGTGAGAGATTAATAATAGGAATACAAAGAACAGGACAGATTAAGAGACATAAAATATAATGCCAGTAACTGACTGGAAGTGGGCAAGGAGAAAGTAAATATATATATATGTGTCAATCATTTCGTAACCTGTGTGTTTTTGAGATGATATACTGACAAAAATAGAGTGATCTGGTGCTGGTTGGAGGGGGGTGGGATATCCCTAAGACAACACAACAAATTTGGTGTGAGGCCATGGAAGGGTACACAGTTGGAAATACTTAATAGACACTTAGAGATGTAATTTTTGATAACATAGGGTCATTTTAAAAGAGGATTTTAGACATTAAGTCACTTTAAACAAAAAGGATTTGGGGATCCAGAGAGGCTGCATTATGTGAGACAACAGCTGTAAATGTGAAGTAAATATAAATCCAGATGGTGTGTGAGATCTGCAAAAGAGTGGGTCCCTAGGGAAAGAGCATAGTGTTACCTGGTGGCTTGGATCACTCATGTAGTGAGGAAGCAAGAGGGTAGCCAGAAGTTAGAGATTAAAAGTAAGGATAAAAAATTTACCAACTGTTTTCAAGGGCAATGCATGTTTGTGTCTCATGTTAATCATGATTTAGGCAGGATAGACAGTGTTATCGCCATGTTAGATTTTGACCAAAAAAACAAACCCATTGCTGTCAAGTCGATTCTGACTCATAGTGACCCTATAGGACAGAGTAGAACTGCCCCATAGGGTTTCTAAGGAGTGACTGGTGGATTCGAACTGCCGACTTTCTGGTTAGCAGCCAAACACTTAACCACTAATTTTTGCTAGTCTCTGAACACTCTCCTTTCCTTCCGGTCCTGTAGTTTAAACCAGTTGCCATCAAGTTGACTCTGACTCATGTGTGTCAGAGTAGAACTATGCTCCATAGGGTTTTCAATGGCAGAGTTTTGGGAAGTAGATTGCTAGATCTTTCTTCTTAAGCGACTCTAGGTGGATTTGGTTAGCAGCTGAGCATCTTAAATGTTTAGAGGAGGGGAATCTTAGAGACCAACTTTAGAGATCTGAGGGAAAAGGAGTTTGGACAAGGGCAATCATCAAGTGTAACACAGAACCAAGAAGTTGTAAGGGAGTCCATCCTCTTTCCTGTTTATTCTCATAGCATGCTATGCTTTTATCTACTATACCGTTAACATCTTGGTATTTTGACTGTTTCTTCTATGCTGGTGAACTCTGGATGCATGCAATGTATCTTATTTGTATTCTTTTCTTCCCAGCATTTAACATAACACCTGATAGGTACTCAGAACATTTTTATTGATGACTCACTATCCGCAAGATACTATTTGAGGAGAATTGGGGAATATGAAGTATATAAAATAGAAAATATGGTTCCCGGATTCAAATAAATCATAAACTAAATAAATCTAGATGAGACTCTCTTCATTTAACAGAAGTGCTTATATGTGTAAGTTGTGTGTGAAGGGTAAGGATTCAAGGGAAATTTGAAAAGCCACCACTCAAGAAGTGAAAGATAGGCACATGGATGCTCTATCTGAGAATTCAAAAAAAAAAAAAAAAGAGAAGAGGACTGAGGATTAAGCATGAGCAATATTCTAGAATGGCAGGGGCTGTGGAGCAGGTGAGGAAGGAGACATGGGGTGATGTCATGAGGAAGAAAAATCAGACAGAGACAAAGAACTGAAGATGATGGACAAAAACTAGACAGGTAGAATATAGCAGTATCAATAGAAAGAGAATTCTGAAAACATGGAATGCGTATCTGTATGAGTTTGTGTGTATGTATGTGTTTGTGTTTGAGTGTGTTGTTGAGCAGATGTATAGACAATTGTATTTGACACAAAGATATGGAAATAGAAGCTAGTCGAAGGCTCTAATGAGAGTAGGACAGAGCAGTAGGGTCAGAAAAATTTGTGGGGTAGAGGCTTTATTTTCCCCCAAGTTACTTGTTGATATGATATAAAAAATATAAAGGAAGGAGCCAAGCAAGGAAGACAGCAAAATGGCATTGTTGGTGAGGATAATGAGTGAACGGACACCTCAGGAGTAAGAGGTGAGGGTTGGGTGTCCAGGCAGTTTGGGCCTCACCAAGCAGGAAAAGAGAAGAACACGAGTTAGTAGTGATACTGATTGACCTGGGGGGGCGGCTCTAGGAATGTGCTCACCATAGATTAGATGGTCTGTCTGGATTTTTATGGAGATTTAGGAAGTAAGGCCACCTGCTGAGAATGAGGTTGATGCAGACCAGAAGAAAGAAAGATCAGTTGAGAACAGCCACTCTGTGGGAGGAGTTCAATAAAAGATGAATAAAGATGTTGGAGGTTTGAAGGAAGTCAAAGATCAGCACAGGGAAAATAGAACATTCAGTATTTGAAGGTAGGAGGGAAAAAACCACAACGGGGAAAAGTTTCAAAATATTTATGATGGAAGAGAGAAGCGTGGGAGCTAATGTCTTGATTGACAGGAAGTGGAGAGGTCTCAGGCACGGGAAATATTTTCTCAAGAATTTTATTCAGGGCATTTGCTTTGTAATACTGTGCCTAAGACTTGCCATTTTTTGACAAATGTCATTTTGTTTTGTGTCCACCTTCTGATGTAGGCATGGTCCATTTGTGAGCTTTCCCCTAAAATCCAATTTTTTTCAAAAACGTACTTCTTTTAAGGAGGATAATTCTCTGGTAGAGTTAAAACCCTTTTGCCTTTTTCAAGGCCCTGTAGAAAGAGCTTTTAGAAAATGTTGATGTATGTGTTCTCTAAGTCTAGAGTTTCGATTAATGGGCATGTTGGCATGTTTCCGCTTCGTTCACCTGCTGGCTAACTCAGCTCTGGGAAATCTCTTCAGGTCAAATTAAGGGTAGAGGACAGAGTACTAATGCCCCAGGAGATGGCTGTATATAACTTCCATTTAAATGCCACCAATGAAAAAATTGCCGTGGTTTAATTTAAAGCATTTGGTTAAGGAGAGAGTTACTTTGTAATTGAATAACACTGCTTCCTTCCTATCTACCCCATGGGTATGAGAGTTAAGAACTAAAACAATTTAGTAAGATAATATTTCAAGTGCATACAGTACTTCCCTTCCCATACACAGAGCACTTTAAATCCAAGGGAAATTGTGTGCATAGAGGCAATATAGAAAGCTAGGCTTGTGGAAGAAAGCAGTTGTCTAAATACAAACACAGAGCAGCAAGCAAAAACACCGTTTCCTTGATTTTGAAACCCTTTTGAGGTGAATGGCAATGGATTAGTTTCCTCTAGCGCAGGTGCTCACTCTACTGCCGGCCGTATTCAATACCACAAAATCACTCAGGGTATACACAGGCTTCCTGTGCTACACAGAGACCAGATGGGAGCTCGGGGTCGTTTTGTTTATCATATGGCCTCTAACGATGGAGGAAGTTGCCACAAGGAACAGAGAGTGTTTAATTCCAAACCCCTTGGTATTCTAATAGTTGCAGATATACTGTTTCTGTACACAACACATTTTTACATTTATGGAATGATTAAAATTTTTCGGGTATGGTGTTTCTCAAGGGGTGATAATGGACATTTAATCACATAACATGTGCCTTCCATTTGTGAAATATTTTGGAGCGTTCTGTTCTCAGTGCTGTTGTTACCTGCTCCATTTCTCATGTCTGTGGCACTCCTCCTTCATTTCCCTCAGAATGGCTGTTACCCGTCATCCGTCTCTTCTCACATCTTCACACTCTCTTCCCTACACCCCAGATTCCTGTTTCTCTGTAAAGTTAGAAGCCATTTGTTGAGAATTACTTCAGCTTCCCTCCAATTCCATTATGAATTTATGTGTATTCCTCCCTCTCTTTCTTTCTATTCTCTATTGAAAGAAGTGCCCTAGCCTCTTTCTGAGCATAACCTTTTTTGACCAGGTCTCTGTCCTGAACTTAAGGTTGTGATTCTCCAGTTGCCCAGGTGTGTGACATTGTTGTTGTTAGGTGCCGTTGAGTCAATTTCGACTCCTAGTGACCCCATGTAACAGAGTAGAACTGCTCTATAGGGTTTTCTTGGCTGTAACCTTTATGGAAGCAGATCACTGGGTCTTTCTCCTATGGAGCTGCTGGGTGGGTTCAAACCAGCAACCTTTTGGTTAGGAGCCAGGTGCTTTACTGTTGTGCCACGAGGGCTCCTAGTATGAGCATTGTCCCTCCTGAATTTCTTATTGTTGTCTTTTGCTCACTCCCTGACACTTCCTTCAACTCTATATGGATTCTCTATTTTCCTGTACTTTGGAAAAAGATTGATTTCATTTTTGGACACCGTTTTTTTCTTTTTTTGCTAAACTTAACCTCTGATCATGCCTGAATGTCAGCAGTTCTCTTTTCTCTACCCCATTGATTGTTTGGACTAATTTCGTTCTAAGTGTCATTCTCCACTAGACCACTGATTTGAAAATAAAATGCCTTTAGCTTTTGAATCTGTAATTTGGCTAACTTATCTACCAGTGCTTTTAATCAGACGAGTTTCATTTCTCCAGTACTGTGCCATTCACTTCCCTAAACTCTCCTGAAATTTCCTTCTCACCCCTTCACAAGCTCTTTATCTGCAAGCCCAGGAGATGCTTGAGTCTTCTCTATCCTTCTAAGCAAAACAAGAAAAAATAAAAACCTTCCTCTAATCTTGCTTTCTTCCTTCAAATCAACATCCTATCTGTCTTTGTCTTTCTAGAAAGTTACTGGAGGATCATGACCTTCACCACTTCTTCTGCCACACCATCAGTGTTTCATTCCTTTACTGTCTGGCTTCCATGGTAACCACTTATAGAAATTATTCTCTAGTGTCATCATCAACGACCTCTAAAATTGTTGAGTTCAGTGTCTGTTCTACTTGACTCTTGTCTCTACTTAAGCTTTGATCATAAACTCCTCATTAGATCTTCCTTTTAGAGTATCACTGATGGGAAGCACCATGGACAAAGTCTAAAAATATGTGGGCTTTGGAGACTCTAGTAGTATGTGACCCTAGGGGAGATATTTAATAGTTCCAACGTTCAGTTATGCACCATTGGAGGATAAATTTTCCATGCTTCTTTATTATTAAGTTTAGAGGTAACAGGTATTAACATTTAGCAGATTTGGGGTACATATGAGGAAGTCAGTAAAAAGTAGATAGTATACCGATTCCTGATACCACCAACTCCACCATCACCATCACTACCATCATCTGCATCATTAGCACTATTACCATCACATCATCATCACCACCATTACCATAACCACCATCATCATCATCATCACCCTTATTATTTGATCATAAAGGTTCTCTCTAGTCCTATTTTTATTCCCTTTCTCATGGGACTGCATCTGCTTTTGTTAACAGTAACAAAAGGATGGTAACAAACACAGCTTTGAACAATACAATTTCATTGTGTCACCCTTTTTTCTAAAAATTTCCAGTTGTAACTCAACTCTTCCTAATATGTAATTTATGTCATCTGTGATATTCAGTCTTATTCTAACACATTCCTGTATACGCCCCATGTTTAAGTCACAACAGATCACACGCTTCCAATTTTGTGCATGTTAGTTCTTGTCATGTCAGCCAAAAATGTTATCTTCCTATGCTTCTCCCCTCATACAGTCCAGCTGAAACATTGTCTCTTTCTTTGAAGTCATTCTGCAGCACCCAGTTGAAAATGAGTGGTTAAATGTTCCTCCTACTGCGTTCATGCAGCACTTTTTACAGCTTTATGGTATTTATGGTATTTTACTTTCGGTATAACAAGTTTACTTATATGTCTGTTTCATCACCCTCCTCCCAAACCTAAAAGCTGCTTGAGGGTAACCACAGTGTTTCATTCATTTTTGAATTAATCAAAACCAGCTTTGTACCTCAGATGGGTGATTTCAGAGACTGACAGTTTTACGCATACATGCATACAAACGCACACATTTCCAAGGACGTTTAAATATAGCAGGTGCCCAAAGTACGAACTGTTAGGACATGAACTCCTCTAGGTTTAAAAATTTTGAAAGATCATTCTGACTAGAGAGAGTAACCACGACAAAATATTATAAAACAGGCAACTTGGCTAGACAAGTCCTTACCTGCTGAGAAAATAATAGATGCTGAATTATAAAATATCTGGGTTATTTAAATATGTATTTTATTAATGATTTGTGGCCCCTTTATTATATAGAGTGAATACATATTCACAGCCACTAAACAAACATCTATTTTTCCATATATTTAGGGCATAATTAAAAGAAAATATAATCAATATATCCTAAAATATGTTAAGCTCCTTTGCTGTATATTTATCAGTTCAAAAACATTTACATATCCCTGTGAACTTTATTCTTTTCTGTGCTCAAAAGATAATTCACATAACCTTGCAAAGCAAAATGTGAGCTCTTTACTAACTATACATATCTTTGCCAAAATCCTTTTGTTTCAACTGTCTCTGTTAATTCTAATCCTGGCCTCTTTTTACTTTTAATATAGGACCTATGTGTACAACTTTTGGCCATTGCTTTCCTCATTTTGGAACTGCTCGTACATTCTGACATGGCCTAATGGTGCTCACATAGTCTTTATATTAAATTGCTTCTTTTGTGTCCAGAATATTTCCAGAAAAAGTATTTCTTTAATGTGTGTATTCCTTAAATGCCATTGCAACTTAAGTACAGAATTTTTGTGTGTGTTAATTAAAATTCCCTCAATGTGTAAAAAAGACCATTTCTTTCCAGAAAAATCAAACAAACTGGGTCAACTGAAGGGTGAGAAATGAGGACTATTGTTGAAGAAAATGAATCTTAATAGCACAAATTCTTTCATTAGCGTCATATAAAATTTTACCTAAGAAAATCTCATAGATTTTTGTTCATTAGCTAAAGTAATACCTTAATTATTTGAAATTGTTTCTTTTATTTCATTTTGGGACCATACTATACCCTTGGTTTCATTCTAGGCAATGTATCCTTAACATGGAAAATTATATTTAATTACCTAATTTTCTAATTAAGCTCATTCTTTTCTATTATTGTCTTGATTAAAAGCATAATATATAGGCAGAAGCAAACAATTCAGTATATCTAAGCTTTTATAATTTATATTATGCTCACCATTGTATAAAAAAAGTCATTATTAGTTGCAAATGACGCTAGCTCCTTGCCATTGAAGTTGAAGTGAAAAGTTTTTGGTAAGTATTTGAATTACTCCTGAGAATGGCAGACACATACACATAAACACACCCACATATCTTAAGAACATTTGTACCCTAGAGGTGGTTGTCATATGTTTCAGCAATAGAGATTAAATTCCTAGTAGTAGTTGGGTAGATATTTTTCCTAATAGAGAAGCTAAAATTCATTAAAAATGAATTAGGAATGTATGTTATTGTTGTTAGGTGCCATCGAGTTGGTTCCAACTCATAACAATCTTATGCACAATAGAAGGAAACACTGCCTGGTCCTGCACCATCCTCACTGTCTTTGCTGTGTTTGAGCCCATTGTTGCAGCCACTGTGTCAATCCATCTCATCGAGGGTCTTCCTATTTTTTGCTGACTCTCTACTTTAGGAATGTATAAAACCAAAACCAAACCCGTTGCCATCCAGTCAATTCCGACTCATAGCGACCCTGTATAACAGAGTAGAACTGCCTCATAGGGTTTCCAAGGAGTGGCTGGTGAATTGGAACTGCTGATCTATTTAAGCCTTATTAAAGTGAGATAACTAATTCATCAAGTATCAAAGGATTACTTAGAAAAGAACCAAATAAAATGACACTAGTAAGTATTGTTTACCAATAAATTTCAGAAGCTACGAAAGCAAGTCAGTGCTAAAACTCAGGTCCAACTCATCTTGCTTTTGGTTGGAAGGAAAACACAAACATAATGTCTACACAACTCTATTAAATTAAATACTGGCTGCTGGCAAAGAATCTGTGAAGTAGCAGCTGTCCATGTACGTGGACTGCACCCCTTTTATTATTCTAGCTAGAGAAAACATGCCATTTGCCAGGGTAAATTTTCTCTCAGCAAAACGTAACTGGATATGAATTCTAGCTAGACATAATGTCCAATTACTGAGCCTACTACAGGACACTATAATAGCAGCATGTCCAGTTCTCTGAATAAATTTGTCAGCTTCATTTAACGTGGGATTTAGATAGGTGGCATATAATGGAAAAACAAAGCAAAAATATTCAAATACTATAATTTATCTTTTTGGTAAACTTACAATTTCTAAAATATGTAGTCATTATTTTTAATCTTGCTGTCTAGCTCAATAGCTTGGACATTTCTCTGCTGAAAAAATAAAGTCCATTATTTTGACATCCTTCCCTTCTACTTCCTACAATGGATGGTCTTACTCCTTGTTGGCTGTCCTAAGGGACAGGAGAGCTACTTACAGAAGTAAACAGTAGCACAATTTCTACAGTCCCAATTCAGCACCCAGAGCCTGCTAGGGAAGTGAACTTTCTCTCTCCTAGTCTGTATTTGAGAGGAAGCAGAAAGAGAGGGAGAAATAATAGGTAGGTGATGGTGGTGGTGGTTGTGTGCTGTTAAGTCAATTCCAACTCACAGCAACCCTGTAGGACAGAGTAGAACTGCCCATGTGGTTTCCTAAGCTGTACTCTTCATGGGAACAGATTGCCAGGTCTTCCTCCTGTGGAATTACTGGCCTTTTGGTTAGCAGCTGAGTGCACTTAACCATTGCACCACTAGGGCTCTTTAAGAGGTAGGTAGTGCCCTAAATATTATTCAGCAGACACCTTTGGGTGTATATATATACACATTTAAACACACAAATGACCTAAACTTTATTTTGTTCTCTCTTTTGACTCTACCCAGGTTTTTCTTGATACCTCCTTTTGGGCAGTCTCTGGCGCACCCAGTTTGTGCTGGTTACTTCGGCGCCTAGATTAGACCTGTGCATCCATTGGTATTTCTCGTGAAATGTGCCAGTGTAACATAGATTGTGGCTTGTGTCCCCAGCAGCCTTGTTCGGGGTCTGTGCAGTCCTTCTCTGATTTTCTTTGATGAATGTACAATGTATTATTATGCTATGATCCAAATTATGCACGAATCAGACATTTATTTCCTGTTTTATCACATAGGATCTAGCTGGTGTTAAATTGACCTATTTTCTCATTCCCTTTTTCTTTAGTTTCTGCTCTTTTTTTTTTTATTGTGCAAACTTATTTTCCCTTAGATTAAGTATTTTAAATATGAAAATGCTAATATAGATTACTGTCAGATTTTCTGTACATCACTGTACTCTCCTGTCCTCCAAAATGATAACTGAAAAATAGAAAATGTGATTATGAGTATAATTAGATAATGTTTATATTAGATTTGAGTTTACCTGAGAGATATTGTATATGTAACATTTTTATATATAAGAATGACATATTATCAAGTATAATGATTTCGACTCCACCAGGCGCTCCTTGGAAACCCTATTGGGCAGTTCTGCTCTGTCCTATAGGGTTGCTATGCGTCGGAATTGACAGCAACGGGGTTTTTTAGTTAATATACTTCAATATTGGAGAGATTGACCATGTTCTTGGATGGTAAAACTGAGTAATGTGCACATGTCACTTATTTCCAAGTTATAGATTTAATGCAGTATTTTTTTTTTAAGGTCTTCTTCCTCATTCTCTTCATCCTTCTTCTCTTCTGTCTTTTTAGATTCCTTCTCCTTCTTCCTCCCTCCTTCTCCTTGACTTGTTTCGCTCTTTTGCTCCTCCCCCTTTTTCTTCTCATTCTTCTATCTCCCTTTTTATGAGCTCGTAAAAGTAATCCTGGAATTTATACAGAAGTGAAAACAAATGGAAAATAGTGTATATTTTTGTTGGTAAAAAAATTAGCAATGATGAGCAACTTGTTCTACTGAGTGCTAAACCTTACTGTGAACTCAGAATAATTAAATTAGCATTGTACAGATAGAAACATCAAAATAAGGCAAAATAAATCCCTCATAAGCCCAAGTGTGAATGAAAATACACTAAGTGAAAGATATGGCTGAATAAATTATTTAATGAATCAAAGAATTGTTGAATAAATGAGACTGGTAAATTAATTATTTAAACAAATAAAGTTTAGATTTTCACCTTTCACCTAAGCATGAAAGTACTGAAATAAATCATAAACTTACTAGATAAATTTCAAATGCTATATGAAACTTTAAGTCAAATAATACCTATCATATAATAATTGGTAAGTAGAACACAAATAAAAATTGCAAAGAATAGTTACGAATAAAGAAATAACAGTAATAATAATAATAAAACAGTTGCCACTGAGTCAATTCCAAGTCATGGTGACCCAGTGTATTTCAGAGTAGAACTACACTTGATAGAGTTTTCAATAGCTGTGATCTTTTGGAAGGAATCACCAGGACTTTCTTTTGAGGCACCTCTGGGTGGATTCAAACTGTCAACTTTTGGTTAGTAGCCAACTGCTTTAACTGTTTGCACCACCCAGGGACACCTGTAATAATAATAATAGCACCTATTATTTACTGAAGCCTTACATTGTTTCAAGAATGTTAAGTGATTTACATATAGTATCACATTTAATCCACTACGAATTATATATTATAATTTCCATAATCTTTAGGTGAGGGAAATAGGGTTTATAGATTCCAAGTAACTCACAAAACTCAGAGTCATAATTTAAACCTTGACCTGACTCCATACATTTATTTCAATATATTCCTGTATATGGTCATTTTGGTTGTTTAAATTTAATAGTTGGTAGATTTTCTAAATGTGGACCATCATTGGAAAAAACTTCCCTGCCTATGATATATTTGTTTTTAAATATACCGCTGGAACAGAGGTTTGAGTTAATTGTGCTTCATCGTTCACAGTGTTCTCTGAACATTATTGATCCCTGCAAGGTTCTTATTTAATTCATCTGTATTTATAAGTTTGATAAACTTATAATTTTCTTTCTATATGATATCTTGTACTGTCCTAAGATTAAGATTATACTAGTTTCATAAAATTGGATACCTTTGCCTCTTTTTCTGTACCATGGAACATACTATATAAGGATTATCTATTTCTTGAAATTATTATATGTATATATATATATATATATATCTCACAAAAGCTCTTTCACAAGGCACCATTTTTTAGGAGATTTTTACAACAATTTATTGTTCTATTCATCCATTCTTTTTATTCTTCGGTCAATTTTGTAACTTATATATTTTGGTATACTTACATGGTAACCCTGGTGGTATAGTGGTTAAGTGCTGTGGCTACTAACCAAAAGGTCAGCAGTTCAAATCCACCAGGCACTCCTTGGAAACTCTATAGGGCAGTTCTGCTCTGTCCTAGAGGGTGGCTGTGAGTCACTTGACGGATGGCAGTAGGTTTGGGTTTTGGTATATACTTACATATTTCTAGAAAAAAATGTTTCATTTAGATTTTCAAGTTTATTAACTTATTTTTAATAATAGCTTATGTGTTTTAAAATCACAAATTTTTATGTATTTATACTATTTTACATAGTCTTATATGTGACTTGTCTTTTTATTCTTTAGTCTTGATAGATGGTTTTCTGGTTCTTTTTCAAAAATTGAGAAATAATTTTGTTGACCATCTCAATTGTATTTTTTGTTGTTGGTTTCATTTCTATTTCATAGTATGAACTTTTTAAAGGTTGTAACACATATTGAGCATTGTTTCATAGAGGTTATGCCAATTTATACACACAAATGCTCTACATATAAAAGTGCATAGTTTCTCGTATGATACCATTTCTGGATCTGTGTATTCTGAAGATATATATTTTTTAATAGCTCTTATGAGTAATTCTAATGTTAGTAATAATAGTAATTCTAAGTAACAGTTAGTAAGATTTATAGATCTTGTTAGTACATAATTTAATGAAAAAAATGGTATATCATTTTTGCTTTAATGTGATTGCTAAGACTTCTTAGATAAGGTTATTTTGAACATAAATGTATATTTACTTGATTTGTATTTTCTTGATTGTTTGAATAAACCAGTTCCTCTTAAAGATCATTGTTAACAAATATACTAATTGATCTCAGTCACTGAAAAAACTTTTTTACTTCTTCTCCACCCCTCTTTAGATACTTCATAATCACTATTTCCGCTTGAAAAGTCTCCAAAAGAGACATAACTATGGAACATTCATCTTTACAGAGAAACATTTTATAGCTTATTCATGCTGCAAATACATAGTATCTGTTAATGATTAATACACAAATTGACCAGTGTTGTAGAGATCAACTCACAATGAAATCTGGATAAGGAACATTACCCATTTTTAATATACTAGTTTATAATCCATGGTTCCCAAGAAAATTGTATCAGCTTACTCTTCTTTGTGCTTCTCATATACATTTTGACTACATAAAGTCATATTTTCTCATGCCAGGTGAAATAAATTTTTTACATATTTTCTCTGTTCTTCATAACTATAGATTTTCTTTAAAATTAAATCTTTTATGAATGGTTGTAGCTGTTTTATTGATCAATAGCCTGGAAGTGGTGGGGTAAGCAAAGCATACTGATTGGGTATTAATAAATGAACTAAAGAAACAGAAGATTATGAGGGAAATTTTGCCATTCAAGGAAACCAGGTTTTATTTAAAGCAGTTAAGAGGATTTTTTTTTTTTTTTTTTTTTAAAGCAGTGGTACACTGGAGCTTGCTTACATTTAAACATAGATTCAAAAGGATGAGGTGGAAAGTAGTAGGCTGGGAGGATGGGTGGTAAGAGAGAATGAACTTCAGGGATAAGGAAAGCAAAAGATTTAAAAATACACTAGATCAGACATGTTAGTGAAGTAAAGGGGGAATGCTAAATATGTTAAATATATAAAACTCTGTTATTGGAAGAATTTTTGTATTTAGTCATTTCCAGTGTTCCATTTGGAATGCTACTTGAATAAAATAGTACGATAAAATTTAAAAATAAAATAAATCTTTTAAAGCCTCTTTATTTTTAGCTTCTAAATTATTTTAATATCTACCTATCATTGATATAGATATAATTACTACAGTATATCTGGCTCTTTTTTAAGATTTTAATAATAAACTAATTAGAATAAATACATTATTACATGGATGTACACAACAAGAAATTACAGTTAAAAATATTTTAAGGACAAATATATACACAATTTCTCCCTTATAAAAAATAGTGTAGTGTAATTCCTTACTGTAAAAAAAAGAGTGGGGTTGTTTAAATTAAAAAAAAAATTAACTTTTTACTGTCGAAAGCTATAATAAAATATCAAGGCAGTTATATTTTATATGTCAGTGCATTTTAGGTGTTGGCATTAAATAAAAAGAAAAAAATAAAATTGGAGAGTTTTAGTAAATACAGCAGTTCTATCATGAAGCATGTATCATGGAATAAGAGAACCTGTGTTAAAATCTCTTCTCTTGTTATATTTTAGAATATTTTCCTCACACTAAAATTTCTTCCTCTGGAGCTATAACTGATTTTTTTCTACAATACCTTAAATACCTATTTGAGCTATTTTGTGTAAATATCTTTTAGTTTAGAGAAGGCAAAAAAGGATAGAGATGTATATTAATAGTCACAATGAAAAAGAGCATATTTTTAAAAAGAAAATCCAAAACCTGCCAATTTTTTGTCCCCATTACAATTATAAGCCTTTGTATGTAAAGAAAGTAAATTCACTTAAAACATGGTATAGATAAACATATAGAAGATATTTAAAGGTTTGTATTAGTACTCTACGATAAAGCACCATAATACATTGGAATTATATTGATACAAATTTTAATCTACTATAATCACAGCATTATTGTTCTTGAAAATAGTAAATATCCAAAATTAAGTTCTCTAAATTTTATTAAAACAAATGGAACATATGAAAATATTTTCTCCTGCCCTATTCAGTAAGGGAATTTCTGAGACAAAATTTTAAAACTGTTTTTTGTTGAACAAAAAAGCATTGTACTCAGCGAACTTATATTCCAACAAGGGAGACAATCAATCATTCAATAAATAGCTTATTTCTAAACTCTTTCTTCTCTTACTCAAGATGGGGGAAGCTGAGTATTCTCCCCACCTCCCATTTTAAGAACCACTGAGAGAATGTGCCAAATTTTAAATGACTTCCTATTGACATTAACTGAAGCTGAATCATAAAAACACGACACCACACATCTTTATGCTTCCAATATTTTGAATTACATTGGCTGTCTTCATTTTCAGCTGACAATCACTGTCTTAATCATCCTAATAGTATGAAAAAAAATCTGCATACTTTGTTTACTCTTGTTTTGTACATAAACCCTAGTAATTGGATTCTGAGACTCCATTGTCATTTTTATCCCAGAGCTCTTACTGATTATTTGGCCAGTAAGACAGGCACTCTGGAAGGAGTACATTAGGGAACAGCAACATTGTCTGATAAGTGGTTGCCAAAACCACGGATGTCGTAATTTTGGTAATGCACGTCTCTGTCTTGAGTTATAAGGTTAGGAATATACAGAAGCTTTTCTCATCGCTTTATGTATTATCAGTTGCCTTTTTGCCTCTTGTTAACATCTGCAACCTAATACAGACAAAAGAAGCAAAGACAACTGAAACTTCTGAAGGGACATTTAGAAGACTTTTCTGTTTTTTACATGGTACACAGCCTTTAACACCACATACACCAGCAGTATAGATAAAATAATTAATTTTCTCCTTGTTCAGAGAACTTGTTTCTAAAATGGGATGGTGGTTATTTGCATGGAGGACTTATGTTTTTCCTGTCATTCATACATACCTCCATTGTGTTTTGAAAAAGATGTGAGAACGTTTAAAAAGAATACATGAGTTTGTCCTCACAGTTTGAGAATATAACCCATTTTAGCTAGCGCTGTCATAACAAAAATACCACATATGGGGTAGCTTTAAAGAACAAATTTATTTTCTCACAGCTAGAAGACCAAATCAGGGTGTTGGCTCTAGGAGGGCAGTTCCTTGGCATTCTGTGACATTCCTTGGTTTATAGACTGTTCCTCGCATAGTCTCTCTCTTCCCTGTATGTGTCTCCATGTCTGTTTTCCCTTTTTATAAGACACCACTCAAAAGAGATTAGGTTCAGGGCCAACCCTACGCCTCTGTGACTTTATTAACAGAAGAAAAGAAAAGCTCATTTCCAAACAGGGTCACATTCACAGGTACAGGGATTTGGATTTCAGTATATTTTTGGGGGGACACAATTCAATCCATAACAATAAAGTAGCATTATTTTTTAGATTTCATTTTATTGTAGCTAGAAGAGTCTTTATCCAATAGCACCAACCCATTAATTGTAAACAAGAAGAATTATAAGTAAGTTTCAGAAAGTTGATTGAGGTGGGGCTAGTATTGGAACCTTACATTGTTATCCTTGCGAAGTGGCATGAGATAGTGGCTTCACGGGGAGAGCTGAGCCTGTCCTGCAGTCAGACACACCTGGCTGCACAGCCTTCATCCTTTGCTTTGAGACATTGGGGAATTTACTCATTCATTCAGCAAATATATATTTAAAAGTTCCTTATTAGGCAAAAATGTTAGCTACTCTCTTAAGCCACCTCTTAGCATTGCTATGAATTGGGAGAGGTGGATGTGCCACGTGACTGGCACATGGTTGGTAGTAACTTCAGGCTCTTTCTCTTAGTCCATAAATCCTAGGTGAAAAGTCTCTCGTTTTCATTAAATGAAGAGTACAGCCATTGTAGTAAGTTATCTTAATACTTAATTTAAACGTTTGCTATTTGAACTTATTTTTCATGAGGAAATGTTTCACTTTCCAGATGTCGGTTGTTGGTGACTTCAAAAACAAAATAATTGAACTCAGAAGATTTCTTTCTATTTCTTAAGGGGCTGAAAAGTGAGAAGTAATGAAATCAAATGCTCAAGGTATACACAAAATTCGATTCAATTCACCGTTTATTGAACATCTGTAGTGTTTTGGAGACAGTGCTAGATACTTTAGGGGTATATAAACAAGACATGTATATATGCCTGTATGTAGACTACATTCTAATTGAAGAGATTTAAATGTATGTAACTGATTGTATTGTAAAGCCTGATATGATAATAGCCATTTTCATCCACTCGTTCATCAATATTTATTGAGCTCCTGCTCTGAGTTACACACAGGTTGTTGTTGGTACTGAGAACACAACAGTGAATGAAACAAAGCATTGTACTCAGCGAACTTATATTCCAACAAGGGAGACAACCAATCATTCAATAAATAAGCAAGTTAATAATATAATGTAGTTTTGATTTCCACAAAGAAAAATATAGTGGAATAAAGTGGTAAGAACGACGTGCCCCGAGGTGCTATGTTAGAGTGGCTAGGGAAGGGGCTGTTTGATCACCTTGCATGGAAGTGGAAACAAAATGAGGGACCCAGATGTGTGCATATCATTAAGAGCAAAATTCCAGAGAGAAGAAACAGTAAATGCATATATTGTCTTTAATATTTTATATTATAATGATAAGGAACTTTTATATGGCATGTTCTAGG
The DNA here is from genome assembly GCF_000243295.1 of Trichechus manatus latirostris. Taxonomy (NCBI): domain Eukaryota; kingdom Metazoa; phylum Chordata; class Mammalia; order Sirenia; family Trichechidae; genus Trichechus; species Trichechus manatus. Next base: position 7,094,464 of record NW_004444019.1, read on the forward strand.
GCCAGCAAGGAGGCTAATGTAGCTGGAGTTGAGTGAGAGAAGGCAGAGTTATGAGACAGGTCCGAGAGCTGGCCAGGGATTGCATCACCCAGGGCCGTGTGGGTCATGATAAAGAATTTGGGTTTGATTATAAGAGTGAGGGGGATCCACTGGAGGGCTCTAATCAGGAGAGCTTTGAGATCTGATTAAATTTTAAAACAATCACTCTGCTGCTGTGTGAGGTATATTCTGTAGGAGAACAAGGATGGAAGTGGCACACTTAGAAGGCTATTGCAAAGGTCTAGGGAAGAAATGCTCATAACGTATATACAATAAAGATACAACAAACTGTTAACCTGAGCATTGAGTGGAGGCATTATCTTATTCTGGCAGCAAATGTTGGGAAGATCTTTCTTTTTATTTTACTTTTTAGTTTTTTTCCCTTGGCAGCATTTGAAGTAGTCATTGAAGATAAGTAAACTTTGGGCAAATTAAAATGAGGTAGCTGGATTTCATGTAGGTGGGATGTTGTAGATAAAGGCAAGGAGCCTTTAAATAAATATATAGAAATTGAGGGTGAAGAGGCTGTTTTCTAGGCACAGTTGTTATCAGACTGCATGGGGTTTTGAGTGCTTCCTAAAGAGTATGGCCTTCTGAGGGAGTGGGAAACCATTAACAGCTGTTTACTGCTTGCTTCTATTTATAAGCAGAGGACTACTGTGAGAAGAGCCATACTTTAGGAATGGAATATTGCTCCACCTGCACTTTGTAGGAGGAATTGGAGTAGGAGGGAACTGAAATCAGGTAAATCAGTGTGGAAAGTATAGCAATACTCCAGGCAAGTTAGGACTAAGATTGTAATGGAGAAGAAGGATGTGTAGCATTGCAGAAGTAAAACTGAAAAGGCTTGGCAGCCTAAGGTGGGTGCAGTGGAAGGTGGTAGGGATAAAAGATGGGGAGGACTGGAGCTGCTTCAGAAGTTTTGAACCCAGGTAAGCAAAGGGATGGTGATGCATTAAGGGAAAGATGGAAGATGGATGGAGGAGGCTGTTTCTGGAGCTGGGACAGGCAATTTCAGATTTACATCCTGTGGCATTGATAGGGATCTTTGCTTGAATATCCAGGAGACTTATGCAGCTGAGAGCTGGATTTTGGAAGAAAGTGTGAAATTCAGGATGCAGATTTGAGAGAGAATTTATTTAGCATTAATAAAAGGGTATATCTGAGACATGATATAAAAAGAAAAAAATTGGCAGTGATGGATTATCCTGTTGTGTGCTGTCAAGTCGATTCTGACTCACAGTGACCTATATGATAGAGTAGAGATGCCCAATAGAGTTTCCTAGGCTGTAATCTTTATGGGAGCAGATCTTTTCTCTTGCAGTGTGACTGATGAGTTCAAACAAGCAACCTTTCGGTTAGCAGCCGAGCACTTAACACCAGTAACCAGTTCTGAGAGATTTGTGTTCTGTCTGGGAGGAGGGATTCTGAAACAGAAAATTTTTGAGGCAAGGGCGATTTCAGTTGTTTAACAGAGTAACTTGAACAGAAGACAGTGAAGTCTATGGAATGGTGAAAGGCCCATGGCTGTGGCTTTGCCTGTAAAAATGGGGATAACAACAACCTTTCCTGTAGGGACAAAATGAGATAAGCTCTATAAAACCCTAACTTCCATGCTTTCACAAGCTACTTGCTCAAATAACAACCACAAAAAGTTAGATTTCTCACCTCCACCCACTTCCCACTTTAATTCTGGGCAACATTTCTCAGTGGCTCCTGATGTGAATGGTTGATCAACAGGAGTTAAGATGAATGAGGACCCAAACGGGCAGTTAGCTCCTTCTTGTATTTCTTTAATGTGAGAGAACCCTCTGGGGTGGGCCAGGAGCAGGGAAGTGGCTGCCTCCATGTCTCAGGAGCCATGTGTGAGCCCCCAGGCCTCTGCAGTCACAGGACATGGCCCTGGGAGTGAGAGCAGGACAGTGCCTTCTTTCAGGGAGAAGACAGTAAGGCAGGAACTTCAATCCTGTGTGCAAATGCCTCCAGACAGCAGCTGGCAGAAAAGTTTTTGATGCCATACTCCCTGACAGTAGCCCCCAAGTTGCATGCTTATCCTTGATGGCCAAGATTAAATAAATTAATATTTATAATGTACTCAGAACAATGACTGACGTGGAGTAGGCACTGTGGAACTGTTTCAAATAAAATAAGTAACCATGACTTCCTTCTGCTCTGTGATTTCAAAAATAACAGATAAGAATAGCAAGACTCCATTTTGTGCTTTTTATCTTCTTTTATATGCCAAAGTCAGAAACTTCTCTGCTTCAGCCACCATCAGTTATGACTTAACCCTGAGAAGCTTCCTCTCTTCTTTTTCTCAATTCGTGTTGAGTTCACTCTGGCTGCCAAAATAATTTTTCTTTTTTAAAGAAATACACAGTTGATTTATCATAAATATATTTTATTCATATAAATAAATAATACAAATAAATAATAATACAAATAATGAATACTATATGCTGCTCACCAAAAGATCAGCAGGTTCGAATCCACCAGCTGCTCCTTGGAAGCCCTATGGGGCAGTTCTACTCTGTCCTATAGGGTCTCTGTGAGTCAGAATCGACTCAGTAGCAAAGGGTGGTAGTGGGGTCATTAAATAATACATTGCTTTTATGTTGTCGTTTTTTAGTGGTTTTGGAAATAAGAATTTGGGGGTCAATATAAATTCTGCTGTTTCACATGGCTCAAAGTTTTCCTTACATGCTTTAGTGCATATAAAGTGCACACTCAGTCAGGATCCAGAGGTTGTTGCAAACACAGACTCTCTGTTGCTGCTTACAGCTTCCCTTCTTCACTTCTCCTCATTTATTGGACAATTCACTACTTAATAGCACCTCAAGTTTAACTGGGTATGTAAAATAAAGAAGAAAGGGACTGAGTCTTGTCACTTTTATTCCTGATGAGCAACTCTAACAAGAACTTTAGAAGTCATGATATTAAAAAAGTGCATGCAAATTTAGTCATTGATGCCCTGTCTAACCCTCTACCCTAGACTACTGAGGAATGGTTAAAAATAATGGAATAGTTTCACTTGCCCAGGGTGGCTGAGGAACCTGAAGCATGGATGGAGTAGTTGACCTCTCCAAGTTCCTTTCAGCCCCTTGATTCAGTAATTTGAATGCATAATTTCATATGCATTTATTCAGGAATATGCACACCCAGACTCCTTTCTGCTAAATGCAGACTCCCACTCTCTAACACTGGAGAGAGAAACCTGCTAACTGACATTTGCAATTTAGGATGGCATTGTGTGGGAGAGAGAGTTGCCAATCATTTCTGCCAACATCACCCTCAAGGGAAGTCTCAACGAGGCTAGCTTGGTCCAATTAAAAGAAGCAATTATGAGGAATGTAAAGTAAACAAAACTAAGAAAATTGATATTACAGATTATAGTGGGAACTCACAATGAAAGGCTGTAGTCCTTTCGTGCTGCATTTGCTTCTAAAGCTACTAATCTTCTTTGATTTTCTTGAAGATTTTCATATGAAATAATCAGAAAGAAATCATTACACTTTATTTCATAACATAAAAATTCACAGTAGTGGAAAAATTAGAAAGCTCTTTACAGAGATTTAATTAGGTCAGATTTTTACATGGCCTTTGGGTTAGGAAAAATGTATAAAATATTATACTGTGACCCATTTAGCTTCTTGATTATAGAAAATATTGCAAAACAGTCTAACAGACCTACATTTTTTGCAAGTTTGAATGAATAATATATGAAATCTGCTTCTGTGTTATAATATAATCCCACTGTTGTAAAATGCAGATTTTGATAAGTTGCATCTTATTGCCTTCCCCTATGTGCAGGGGTTATTGAAGACATGATTTATCAGCAGTGATATAGATCTCTGAAAGCATAATGATGGAGTTTTTTTTACCAAACCAACAAACTCTGCCAGGTTAATTGACCTTAGTACTTGCACAGTGATGCAATGGACAAATATCTGTAGAGATTAATATTTTGATTGTATTGCTAAATAGAATAATATGCCTGACCCAAAGTTCTGGGAAGAACGTAGAAATATTTTTTCCTAAATCATGTTCCTGCCCTGAATGTCTCTATACTTTCCTCATGCAAGATCAACTTATATTAAAAAGCAAAAATACAAATGCATATTACCTGCCAGTGTTAATAAAAATTATCTGTGATAGAGGTCACACGAGCAAGGGGAAAATCTCACTGGACACATGGGAAATGATGGTAGATGACTAAAAAAGAAACATGCTCTTCTTTAATACTGGAAAACTGCCAGTGGGGTCAAAGGGTATAGAGAGGGATCAGTTTCTCTTTCTGGAATCTAAGAAAACTAGTAAATATAAGCGTGGTATGCTTAACATATATGCATGGAAAATGTCTGAATTGTCTCTCAAAAGTATTTACAACTGAGTCTCAACTGAAAGAAAGAAGGTCAAGAGGATTCATACACAGACATGTACACAGAGTCTGCTTCAAAAACATTAATTTGAAAACTGAGGCCAAATTTTGCTTTAGCTGATGTGTGGAGCATGCTGGACAATGCTATCTTGATAAGCACAGTAAAGTAAAACCATCCCAATCTAGTAAGCTAAGCACATCCTTGAAACAGTGAACCAACAAAGTCCGCTGATGCCAAGGCAGCATCATTTAAGTAGATAAAGGGCTACCAGTGTTGATTTTACCCATTCTTCTCTTTGGAACTGGCCCCTTAGCCTGTCATGGACATCACATCAGGCATCCTGAAGTAGATGCTATTTCATTAGCATGACTTACTGCCAGCAAATGACATGGTCTTGGAGCAGAGCCAGGCTAGTGGCATGAGAGATGTGTTAAAGATTCTGGACTGGATTTCCCTAGGGAATGGGTGAGAACTGTCTAGTCTAGTGCGTGGTGAAGGCTGCTATGAGAGGCAGATGGAAAAACTTCATACACCCTATGTTGTTGGGCATAACTAGATTTTAGTATCCCTTTATCACCACAGAAAGACGATCCCTTACAGCTTGTTCTTGTACGTGTATACTGTCTCATGTAATTGTACCAGCAATGTGTTATGCCCATTTTCCAAATGAAAAGTTTGAGGCAATTTTTAGCTAGAAGCAGAGGCATATTTAGAATACAAACCAAATGCCAATAGTGACTAAACCACAAACCTGAACACAGTCTATGTTTTGTGGATTTGTTTTCAATTCTTACAGTGTCACGTATCAAAAGCTTAGATTAGTCATCAAAATATTGTTTTTTAATTCAGGCAGTTCCAATTGTTTGTTTTTTAAAAATGTTTGCAGAACACTTACGATGAGTTTGTACAAAACTCCTACACTTCATTTCTTATGGAACCAATCTGCATATTTGTCAGTTTTTCCCATTTCAGAAAATACCAGAATTACATACTTCTGCATCCAAAATCCCCCCCCCACCAACATTGTCTTTTTCTGTCCTGATGTGGGACTGCCATCTGGTGGAACAGAGAGGGCACTTCTGCTTCGGACTTAACCAAAATTATATGATCAGGGTTTCTCAGTTAGGTTTCCAAAGGATTAGTATAACAAGTGGGAATCCTGTCTCTGGCTTCACATGGAGATGAGCCCACTGGGAAGAACAGAGGCAATGATAATGACTATGACAGCTGACATTCACTAGGAGCTGCAGTAATTATGGTGAATGATGAATTGGCAAGAAGAGACCACACACTCAATTTTATTAGGAATACGAGTACCAGTTGCAGTTAATTCAATTCTGACTCATGGTGACCCCATAGAGTAGAACTGTGCTTCACGGGGTTTTCAATGGCTGTGATCTTTCAGAAGTAGATTGCCAGACTTTTCTTCTGAGACACCTCTGGGTGGACTTGAACTGCCAACCTTTTGATTAATAACTGAGCACTTGATAGTTTGTGCCACCCAGGGACTGACTGCTCAATTTAATTAGTCAAGATTAAATATATATATATTTCTAAATAGAAGTGTGTGTTTGTGTGTGTGTGTGTGTGTGTGTGTGTGTATGTATGTATATATGAATATATAGTAGAGAAAATCACAATGGGAAGAAGGCAGCCTCAAAAGCCAGAGCAGATGCAGCAGAGTTGCCTTTGTCCCCCTCCACCGCATACAAACACGTAGCCCCATGCCCATTCCCTAGATGTGCTAACATGGGCACACACTACCCATATGAGTCTGCCCAAGCAATGTGGAGTTTCTAGATGTGGAAAAGTTCATTCTTGCTCTGTCACAGTCTAAATTACACTCAGACTGAAGTCACTACTGCTGACAAACCATGATCTGCCACATGAGGAAATATTCACCAACATTTGGAGGACCTGATGTTGAACCAGAGTTAGTACCAACCATCAGTGGGTAGCAAGCAGAGTCAAGAGTCCCGATCTTTCTGAATAATATGCCTGCTTCTGCATAGGAAAAAAAAAAAAAGTTTCTCATGTGCCAAACACTTTGCCAAATTTATGTAAACTAATCACATACTTCAGCATACTATTATTTTTACTCTGAGGCATAGAGAGGCTGAGAACTTTCTCAGAGTCACACAGCATACATTTATGCAACAGATGATGCACTCCTGGCAACTTTTTACATGTAAGAGAAGAAATGAGAGAGCAAGAGTCCATTGACTTGTTACTTTTTCTACTTCTTATTGAGCTATGCCTATGTGACACAAGTAACATTTTGGAAGGGAATAAAATCCCAGCAGAGAGACTAGGAGCCCTAATGGCACAGTGGTTAAAGTAATCGACTGCTAACGAAAGGTCGGTGGTTCGAAACTACCAGCAGCTCCGCTGGAGAAAGATGTGCCAGTCTACTTCCGTAGAGATTTACAGCCTTGGAAACCCTTTGGGGTCAGTATTAGTTAGAATCAACTCGACAGCAGTGGGTTTAGAGACACTTTGCTATCCGCTAGAGCAGTTTTCCTAAGAGTATGTAAGTTTCATTGAAAATAATGTCTTTCAAGTTGAAGCATTCCATTGTATCAGAGAAAAGTATGCATGCTTGATTTTCATCTGGAGGTAAGCAAATAGTTTTGTAAAATTACATGACCATTATTCACTGTTAGAACTGGGGTTCAGGCACCATCTTAAATAACTGCAGGAATACCCAGACTTGGAGTGAAATCGCTGAGATATCTACAGGTACATCCCCAAACATCTTCATAATTAAGAACTGTGCTGTTTGCCCAAATATTTCTTTTTCTGTTGAATCCTCAAACAGGCCATACATGTAGACTAAGAGGTAAATATTATGGGAAAATAACCCAAAATCTTATGTTTGACTCATAGATCTATGATCTGTCATTCTGAAAGCTGATGTGGAGGATTTGATGACTAGTTGTCCTTGAATGTTCAAGTCGATGACGAAACCTGGGGGCAGAGGAGTTTAAATTACTAGAAATCCACGGCCAAAAGAAAGGAAAATAGAACATCTGCCAAACAGTAAAGTAAGTCAGGAAGAAGATGACAACACAGCCAGTGCATAATATCTTGACATTACGTTTGTGCAGTGATTCAAAGAATGCATGAGTATCTTAGTTATATGGCAGAGTGAGAACCATATTTCCATTTTAATGTAGACAGTCTTTTTATGGCTTGCAAATTTTACTCTTCAACTTTTTAATGGATTCTTTCTGGTGTATTATACATCCCTTCAGGAGTCCCTGGGTGGTGCAAATGGCTAAGTGCTCGACTGATAACCAAAGGTTGGTGATTTGAACTCACCAGCCACTCCTAGGGAGGAAGATGTGGCAGTCTGTTCCTATAAGATTACAGCCTTGGAAACCTTATGTAGCAGTTCTACTCAGTCCTGTAGGGTATTTATGAGTTGGAATCGACTCGACTGCAGTGGGTTTGTGACTTTGGTTATAATTCCATTTGGGAATGGGTTGTCTTTGCTGTTAATGAGCACAGGATTAATGTAGGGTGTGTTTTGAGTCAATCTCTTTTGAAATATAAAAGAGATTATACAAGCAGGCAGGAAGCAGAGACAGAGGAAGAGAGATGCTAAGTGACGTGAAGATCACCCAGGAGCAAAACCTCAAAAAAACCAAGGAGCTTTCTCCAGATCCAACAGAGAGAGAAAGACTTCCCCTAGAGCCAGCACCCTGATTTTGGACTTCTGGCTCCTAAAGTGTGAGAAAATAAATTTGTTAAAGCCACCCACTTGTGATGGCTAGATGACTAAGACAACGATTATACAAATTTAAAAAAAAAATTTTTTTTAGCCATCATTGTCTTGATCATTTTATTGTGCCCAGATAGCTGCTTTGCAATATGTTCTAACTAATTCAGACTTCAGAAATTTACTTAAAATTTGAATTTATTAAGCAAACCCTTGCTATCATTTTTTTATGTTTTGCTTTTGTTTTATTTGCATTCTTCTCAAATAAGTGAATAACATTACCTGCCATTGCATGAAGTCTAGTGGAGTTTAATGTGAATGCTGACGTGAAAAATTAAGACTTGGAGCGAAGTCTAAGATGGCTGTCTTCCAAGTGGTTCCTGGCCTTCAGTAAAATCATAATTTTCACTGTTTCTATCAGTGTCTTCTGACTTACAAGCACATAAAATGCTTCTTATGCCAAACTCAGTGGTCGCTTTGACTTTGTGCTCTCCTTTATTCTACCATGTAAGTAACAGGCCTAGTATCATTAGAAGACATTAGTAGCTTTTAGAACATTGCTACTATCGAGCAATGAAGCTAGGTTGATCATTTGCAATTAAAAATAATAAGAGCAAAAACTTATATTTGTATAATAGTTCATAGTTTCAGAATGCTTTCATGTAAAGAATTTTCCTTGATCTTAACAAGAACAAGAAATAGAGTAAATATTTTTATCTCCACTTAAGCTTTGTGGGTTCCTAAGACTATAAAGGTCATGCTCATTCATTGAAAAAACTTGCTTCATTCATTGAAAATATCCTGGGTTCAGCCAGAAAGATATATTTATGCCAGATAAATCACTAGAGGAAATTTAATATGGAGAATTTAATATGAATGATTAGAATTAGATAGAAGAGCAAAAAGAACAACTGGGGGAGCTGAGACAAACCTAAGGTCAACAGTCACAAGCAGCTGTGCCACCATGCCTAGGGCTGGACGACAAAGCGAAGAGATGAAGTTATTGGATCTCAGGAAGTAGAGGTACCAGGTAGACTGGTGCTGCCCACTGGCCAAATCCAGCTGGAAGCCTGTTGACAAGGGAACCTGGGAAACATAGTTTCAACTCCCCAGCCAGTCCCCCTTAGATATTCCAATTAGAAGCAGGGAAGTGTAAAGATCTGAGAGCAAATATGCCAAATATTGTTGTGCCATGTGTACTCATTTTTTATAGACATACCACTTGGTGTAGCATGTTTTTGGGCGTGATGGATATGGATAAAATGGATGTATCTGCTGTGAAGAAATTCTCAGACTTATAAGGCGACACTGTCATATAAACAACAAAACTGCTATCATTATTAATGCTGATAACGTTGTTACTACCAGCTAACATTTTTGAATACTACTTATAAGGCAAGGAATTGTAATAAATGATTTACATGTATTTTCTCATTTAATCCTTTGAGTTCAGTTTTTATTATCCTCATTTTACAGAAGGTAAAATTGAGGCTTTGAGAGGTTCAGTATATTGCCCAGCGTCACATAGTGGATAGCCAAGATTCTGAGACAGTCTAACCCTGGAATCAATACTCCTAACCCTACCTTAAATATAATCAAGTGTTAGAAGTTCTAGGATTACTTCTGTGTCCAGGACTGTGATGGTTAAGGTTGTGTGTCAACTTTGCTGGGCCGTGATTCTGAGTGGTTTGGCAGTAGTATGATGTTGTGATCACTTCCATGATGAGATTTGATATAATGTAATCACCTCCATGATGGGATCTGCTGTAAGTAGCCAGTTAGTTCAAAGGGAGTTTCCTTGGGTGTGTGGCCTGCATTGACTATAAATGGACATTCTGGCAAGGCTTGTGGCTTTTGCTTACTCTGAATCCTGCAGCTGGCCCCTGTTCATCTGACCTCTGGTTCTTGGAACTTGAGCTAGCAGCTTACACGTGGTGTTGCCTGCCGATCTTGGGTTTCATCCATCTTTGCAGCCTGTGAGCTTGAGTCCTGCTGTCTGACCTGCTGATCTCGAGTTCACCAGCCCCTGTGGCTATGTGAATCGAGAGAAGCCTCTATCCTGACCCACAGACTTGGGACATTCCAGCCTCTGCAATTGCATGAGCCAATTCCTTAATATAAATCTCTCTATATATATATTTATACGCTTTACTGGTTTTGTTTCTCTAGAGAACCCAGCCTAAGACAAGGACATAATGTAGGTACAGAGGAAGAAGTGACCCATTTTGTCTCAGTGGGCAGGAGAGACTTCAGAGGAGGCAACAAACACACTTAAGTTGAACTTGAAATGTGCATTAGAGTTTCTCTGGGTGAACAAGAAAGGCAAAGGAGGTCAGGGCAGAGTAGCAGTATCAGCATCCAGCATCGCATAACATTTGCTAAGAGTCTGATAAGCTTGGCTATCTGCAGGGAATCGAGAACTGTTGGAGCACAGCGTGGGAAGAGGGCTTTTGGTAAGAGAAAAGGCTAGGGAGACAGGAGCCAACGCCACATCATGCTCAGAAAACACTCACGCTCTAAGAGAGTGGGAAGCTGTTAATGATTTTGTGCTGTGAGGGATCCTAATCAGTTTTGCTTTAGAAATACCACTTTGCCTGCAGAGTTAAGGAGCTATAATGACATGCTCATGAAGTACATGGTTGTTGTTCAGGGTAGCAGGTGAATGTCAGAAGAATGTCCTAAAAAAAGGAACTTGGATTTAAATGTTATACTAGTGCAGTAGAAATACCACCAGCTCCAACCGAATTTTTACCATTTTTTTCTCAACTTCTCAATCATGGAAAATCAGTATTCTTGACAACAGTTTGATGACATTTGAGAGAAGGCTTCAGCTATAAATGCTTGATTGGGTCCTGTCTTAGTTATCTAGTACTGCTCTAACAGAAATACCACAAGTTGATGGCTTTAACAAAGAGAAATTTATTCTCTCACAGTCTAGGAGGCTAGAAGTCTGAATTCAGGGTGCCAGGCTTTCTCTGTCTGTCAGCTCTGGGGGAAGGCCCTTTTCATCAATCTTCCCCAGTCGAGGAGCTTCTCAGCGCAGGGACCCCAGGTCTAAAGGACACACTATTCTCTTGGTTCTTGTTTCTTGGTGGTATGAGGTTCTCCTGTCTCTTTGCTCACTTCTCTCTTTTATATATCAAAAGAGATTGGCTTAAAACACAATCTAATCTTGTAGATTGAGTCCTGCCTCATTGGCATAACTGCCTCTAATCCTGCCTCATTAACATCAAAGGTAGGATTTACAACACATAGGAGAATCACATCAGATCACAAAATGGTGGACAACAACACATTACTGGGAATTGTGGCCTACCCCAGTTGACACACATTTTTAGGGGACACGATTCAATCCATGACAGGACCCTTTATTAATTTGGCTCAAAATTAAAATGATATCTGGATAAACATAACTATATAATTTTATAAGGAACCTTAGTGGTGCAGTGGTTAAGCACGCAGCTGCTAACTAAAAGGTTGGTGATTCAAACCCAGCAGCCACTCTGCAGTAGAAACATGTGGCAGTCTGCCTCCATAAAGAGTTACAGCCTTGGAAACTCTATGGGGCAGTTTTACTGTGTCGTATAGGGTCTCTATGAGTGGGAACTGACTCAATGGTAATGGGTTTTGGGTATATAATTTTACACCAAACCAAACCCAACCCACTGCCATCAACTCAGCTCTGACTCATAGCGACCCAGTAGGACAGAGTAGAATTACCCTATAGGGTTTCCAAGGCTGTAACGCTTTACAGAAGCAGACTGCCACATCTTTCTCCCACGGAGTGGCTGGTGGGTTCCAACCACCGACATTTTGGTTAGCAGCAGAGCTCTTTAACCACTTCACCAGCAGGTTCCTGTATAATTTTATACATTATCATAAAACTTTCCCATATATTTTTACATATGATCCTCACATAATCCTGTGATTTTAATAGTACAGTTCTGTTAGTCACAGTTTGAAGGTGAGGAGAGGGAGCAGCAGAAAGACAAATTATCATGATAGACCTATTAACATAGCAGAGCCAAGACCATCAACTAGGCCTTTGTGTTCAATCCATTGTTAGGTTTGCATGTGTTCACGGATCATCTTGATCGGAGTCAACTTATCTCTCATTATTATAATTATGTCACATATTTATTTAAAGAATTTAAATTTTTATATAATTCCTATTCAAATTTTTCTATATATTGTGTTTTCCTTTTATATCTGCATAATATTTATTTCTTCTCAGTGATAGATTTTCTAATGGATTTACTTTTTTCTGTTGACAATTGTCTACATCTCAGAAATGTCACCAGTCAAGTTTATCAATTTCTTTAGTAAATAGAAAGCTATTCAATACTTTTATAAGGGCTTTAAACTTAGCTTCACCTGGTATCCGTTATGTTGTATGGAGCTGTAGAGGTAGAAAAGCGTTTTTGGTCTGCTCACTAACAGATGAAAAGTTATTTTTCTACCTTCTTTGATTTTACTTTCTTGTAAACACTCATTTGAGTTATACATCATCTGTATTAAAATTGGTAGCTTTGTATCAGCAAAGCAGAAAGAAGTCTTGATATTGAAATAGTCTATTTCCTTTTCTTGTTTTCTTTATTTGTCAAAGAGTTTAATAATGTTTGTTTCATTTATTTAAATGTCAAAACTCTGTAGTTTACTGCCACAGTGTATGATTAAAGCATTTTGGGTGAATGGAGAAGAGTAGGGGAATGGCTGAGTTTAGTTATGTTTAATAACCACGTGAGGAAGGGATGAAGGAACTTCTGATTTGCATAGAACTTCATTACTTATTTAGCACAGTAATTTAGTATTAATACAGTTATATTGGAATTGATGTATTTCTGAATGATAGAAGAAAACAAATCTTAGATCAATAAATGGCAACATATATCTCTGTCTTCTTAGTTTCCTTAGTAATATCTTCTTCTACCTGGTCCATAAGCTTTTATTCTGAGAAAAGAGTAAAACTTGTCAGTATCTTGATTCTAAAAGAAATATTCGTTTATGTCCTTCCCACCTGTGCTGATATGCACATATATCCACAGAGAAAATCATGACCATGCAGGTGAAGATGAGAAACTTCTTCTTTCAAAAAAAGTATGTATTTGTGTGTGTGTGTATATATGATATAAAAAAAAAATGAAGAAAATAAGTTTATTATTGCTTGTTATGTTGCTTTTATGCAAAATTACTGTTTAAGAAAATTCACTTTCCTACTAGGAAAGTATTCATGCTGGGTCATGTATAGACACTATAGATTCTTTGAGTCAGAAGACAAGTTTCACTTCCAACTGTGCAATTAGCTAGCTGGCAGACTTTGAATGAGGAAAGTATGCCTCATTTTCCATATATGAAATGTGACTATATCTTCCCAGTGTAAATAGTTTTCTTGAAGATAAATTAAAATATAACCCACAAGAGACTTTGATGAGCAAGGTGTATTTGTTATTCAAATTACATGCTTGAAATTACTTTTATGCTTTAATAAGGTAAATTGTCAGTCAGTTCAGTGTGACAGTATAGAAACTTTTAGCCAAGCCAAGGCTATTTTAACAATGCTTGTAGGCAAATTGAAGTTATGATTTAGAAAGCTCTAAAAGAAAAGTTCTAGGAATGAAAGCAGAATCTAAAGTCTGAAAGATCAATGCAGGATTGAACAAGTGGTCAACCAGAGCAGTGTCAGTAAAACTCGTAGCTTATCCAGAGAAATAATTTTTGTTAAGAAAACATTTGGCTAAATAAATTTGAATAAATAAATAAATATTTTCCCTTTTTTGACTGCCTCTATACCCCAGGATCTTGACTACACGAGTTTTATAGGGTACTCCTAAGCCAGGGATTACTCAAGAATTTATGTAGGGGAATATATTTGTGAGAATGACTGACTAAACCCATGCTCCATAATGGCACCTGAATATAGTGTATTTGTCTACATTAATAAGTAGAACCCGTGACATCCCAGTCAGAAGTGTTTACATTCAGATACCTGAGCCAATGTCTGCGCTTACCCCATGGGCAAGGTGTAATACCTGTATGACCGAGAAGACTCTGCAAAATCACCCTTGCCAAAATACAGTTGTTTAGACTTCATGGATACATAACTATAATTAAGTTGAGGGGTAAATCACAAGTGAGTGTATAAGAGGTCTTCTAGGCTGTTTATCTTAGGGTTACACTGCTGCATACATTGCATCTTTCTGGGCTGATAGCTGGGTTTTGATAATTACAAATTTTTTATTTATTATTTTAAGTCCCACAACCTGCAGACCACACAGCTTGTCTGTATATTTAATGTTTTACCAAGTTTACAGACTTCAGTGTATATCTTTTGTATCCTTTATATATATACAGATAGGTAGGTAGGTAGGTAGAGAGATCTATATATAGATATGTGTGTGTTTGTGTGTGTATTTATGTTATATATATATATTTTATATCCACAGATTAGCCCTTTATCTGCCTAGTCCAGTATAAATTACTTGTATCTCTGCATGAATTTGTTCTGAGGACATTCATAATTTTATTTGGGTTATACTCTGTATTTTGAATTTTTAACTGGCTAAAATTATCATCCTATATAAAGAAAAGTTTATATTACTTAGAGTCCCATTCAGGATTGAAGAAATTCATCATATTTTAAATCTGAGAATTATATACAGTTCGTGTATTATTTACTGCCTTTACATCTGTGACAACGTGAGCTTTCCCACTGTCATTATCTCAAGATGCATGTAAAATTGTCTCTCTAGAATACTAAATGTTAAAAATTTCCTGTGCAATTTGGGACTGCTATGTGAGAAGCAGTATTTCAGCCAAATATGGGTTTCTTACTGTCTACTATATAACCAAACCAACATTAGGGCTGCTAAATGGATAAATTACTTACGTATATAGCAAATTTTATGTATCTTTTAATCTTGGAAGTGATTCAGGGCTATAGCCAGAGCCAATATGTAAATCAAAATATAATCCTTTCGGAGTAAGCCATGTTAGTTAACCCCGCTCAGTGTTTTGATAGCATATATCTAAAATTTATACTAACCTCTAAAAGTAGATCAATAAAATATAAGAATTATTGAAACTATAGAATCAGTTTGAAATGCAAGCCAATTCATTTTACTCTTCTGCAAATTGAGATGCAACCTGTGGAAGAAATTTATGCTGTGGTAATAGTTAGAGCATATTGAGCTCATATCATGTGCCACTTTATATGCACATATTATTTAAAATTCACAGCAACTGTATATAGCAAGTATTAGTATTATTCCCAGATTACATATAAGATGAGGCTTAAAGAAATTTTGTAATTTACCCAAGATGTGGCAACTAGCACATCTGCAATCCGGTGATCTATTTTAGTGTCTTTATTCCCTTTCCAGTTCAGAAGGAAATTTAAGAGCTGCAGTGATGAACCATGTCTATTAGGAATAAAGTTCAGTAAGAGGCTTCCTTAGGGATTGAAAGTTCTTCTGTACAGTTAGCCCTCTCTGAGAGAGATCGGAGTGGAGAAGGGATCACGGAGGTATTGGAGTTCAGTGGGTTAAATCCAGCTTGATTTTTTTTTGTATATGACTGTTAACTATGGTCAGAGAATTTAAAAGTTTCAGTATCAGGTACTGGTAGATTCCCAAGATAACAGGATTAATATTCTCTCCTTCAAGTCACATAAATAAATAAGAATTTTCTTGATTGACTTTCTGAGGGATATTCTATGAAAAATTTCAGAAATGTCAACTATCATTTTTAATCACAAATTTGCAAACTCTGAGATTATGTAAAATACTGACTAAAGCCATAGGTACATAGGTGGAACCAAGTAATGGAACATTTTAGTAAAACTTTGATGAAAATGAACACATGTGTTGTCTCCTGAACTGTCGAGTGTGTTTGGTGATTTTAGCAATTAAGTGGTCTTTCAGGTATATGTCATTGAAAATACATCACTTCAGCAATCACAAATTTTCAGTCTTGTAATTAGTCTACAGCATTTCAACAGAAGTCAGATAAAAATAGAAAATTAAAGTTATCTTTGAAGAACACCAGGTAAATGAAATTATTCTAGAAGAAAAAATATATCTTGAAATAAAATATATACTATAAAAAGGTAAAGTATAAAATAAATGAGATTTTTCTTTTTAAATAAAAATTGACTAGACATTCAAGAAGCTAGAGGTTGCTATGAAAAACACAGAAGCAATTATAAATTTCCTTTTAAAGTAATCAGATTCAAATATACAGTGATAAAAATGCAAATCTTAATGTGCACTTAGCTAGCTAGAGGTCAAATCAGTGTTTTTTCTCAAATCAAAACATCAGAATTTTTCCTGAGTTAAGTTTTATTTTTTAAAGGTTGAATATTTATGGGGTAACTAAAAGCTGAATTTTTAAGAAGTCCTTGAAAAAGGTTAAGCTAAGTAAGAAGTAAACAAAATATTCATGAATGGGCTTGAAGATGTCTGTGAATATCTTTCATTAAAATACAAAGCCTATGAATATGGATCTAAGTTTGTTTATTCTGGGGAGAAAGTTAGTACCTTTCATCAGATTTCCATAGAAGTCTAAAACTCTCAATAACTATTGCCCTAGAATAGTATTTTTCTTTTTTTAAACCTGTCCATAGGCTAGACTGGCTTGTAGACTTCATACTTAATGTGTCCACTGGCTTTACATAAAGTTGTAGAAACATAGACTCATAGAATTTCAGGTCCCATCATCCTGACTCTCTTCTGTTTTCACTGCCAAGTCAATGATAATCCTGTGCTTAGGAATCACTGGCGTGAAAGGAGGAAAAAAGCTTTGGAACCAGGTAAATTTGAATTAAAATCTTTCTCTGCCACTTGGTCAGGTTTCATAAGCTTTGTAAATCTCATCCTTCCTTATCTGTGATGATAATACTCATATATCATAGATCGTAGTGAATTAAATGAAAATACTACACACACATACACTCACATATGCACTGTATTTTTATGCAAATAATGCACACCTTCTATGTCAACTGCTCCCTCCCCCATGAGATATTTTCATAAGCGGGCTATGTTAAGTTTTTCACAGCACCATGTAAAAAATAATTGGCATAGCAACTTTTATGAAAATACCTCATGGGGGGAGGGAGTGGCTGGCAAACAAATGTAGAAGGCACATGTTATTTGCGTAAAAATACTGTGTTTGTGTGTGTCTGTGTGTCACTTGACATCTAGGTATAGTTCCATATTAGCCCATTCTCTGTTTTACTTATTTATGAAAACATTCTTCCATACACTGCACTGACTGGAATCTACCTAGATGTAATTTTCTCCCAATGCTTCTATTTTATAGTCTTACATTCATGAGTCTAAACTCTTCTGCCTGAAAGTTCCTCCATTATTTCCTAATATGGTAGGATTATAACTTTCCTCATTATTCTTGTCATTTTTTTGAGATAGGAATATTCATATTTTATGCCAGAGTTTCTACAGCCATTCTGCCAGCAGTCTTTCCAAGTGATTTCCGAAAATTTCCTATTTTGTCTGAGAGCTTCATTTAAGCACTTTCTGAACACGGATCTTCTGGGAATATGTTTGCCCCATCTTTGAGGTTCACTGCTTAGGTCTCCGTTGTCTTGGTGACAAGGCTGCTATTATGGCCCAAATTCAGAAAACTGTGAAATGAAATGTTTGTTTCTGCAGCTTCTGACGCAGTCAGTCCAGGGGATACTCTTGCCCATTCATAATAAGTTGGGCACAATTTTTTCTGTAAATGAAAACAGAATCGGTCTGGCAGAACATAAGGTGAAACTTCTTAGGTATACTTTATAGGTCTCCTCCATGGGGGGGGGGTGAGGGGGTGGGAATCAGTGTAAGAGAAAAAACATGATACTTAGGTATGTATTTGTATCTGTGCTATACCTCCTCCTTTGCAAAATCAAAAGAAAAATCTCACAGGTGATGGTAAAAGCTATTTGAAAACATTTCCAAAAACATAAAAATATTTGTTTTCCTAATTACCAAGGTTTTTTGTTTTCCTTTTGGGGGAGCAGAAGGTACATCCTAAGGCTAGAATGTCTGATTCTCCTTATTCAAGGCCTATCTAGCAGTTAAAGTATGCCATGATTCAGAAATGAATGAACCATGATGATAATCCATTACATTAGTCATTCCTGTATTCATTCATTGCACGCACATGCATTAGGCATCTAACATAGATCAAACGCTGTGACAGGAGCTGCAGGTTCCTGCCCTCCAGCAGCTCACTGTCTAGTGAAAGAAGACGGACATGAACAAACAAATAAGTTGTGGAAAAGAAACTGCACAGAAATGTTCAAGCCTGCCTGAGATGTAAGGGAAAGCTTTCTGGGAATATTTTTCATCTGAGTTTCTGCAGATGAAAAGCAGGAAAAGGGTGGACATTTTAAGCGAAGAAGCTGCATTGGCAGAATTGAAAAGATCAGAGAGATCCTGGCACACACTGAACCCTAAGCCACCTGCCCTGGCTGGAAGGTAGCGCTCTTCTAGCTCACTGCAACATCCATAGGAAGCTGGGAGGACACCAGTCATCTTCCCATCTTACAAAAGTGGGAGTGGAGGTTCAGAGAAGTTAAAGGCTTGGCCATGAGGCCACTATTTAAAAAGTTAATTTACTGACCTTGAACTAAAGGCTTCCAGGTTCTGGTCGAGTGATTTTGCCACCTCATTAAAGGCTTCTGCTTGTTTTGGCTATATAGAGATGACCCGTTCACCTCTTCGTCAAGTCCTTATCAGATTTTTATTTGGGTTATTCTTCAGTCATCTATGTTTTTTTATCCCTGTTGGACAGCAAATATTAAACAAGGAGGCTGAAACCATGTAATGATGTTTTCTTTGCTTTCCTAGTAAGCCATTTAAAAGTGTTTCAGTTTGACTGGTTCTAACCAGTTACCAATGAATATACCCCTGTGTCTTTTCTATTCTTACCATGTTTCCTCCCTCCTACTTGTGCTTTCTTATTGTGACTTTTCCATTGTCCTAGTGTCTAGTTTGAAGTCATTTTTCTACAAGATGCATTTTAAAATTAACGAGCATCCTCCTGCTACCCACTCCCCAGCAACAGACTTGTTTTGCAAGTCAAAGGATGAAAGGTTTAAATACAATTAAAAATAAACTTATTAAAATAGATGGTTAATTGAAAAACAACTAACCTATACATGACACTGTAGGGTCACTATGAGTTGGAATTGACTTGATGGCAATGGTTTTTTTTTTTTTTTTTTTAATACATGATGCAAGTTTATGAAAGTACATTTCAATTCAGTTTGGCAAATATTCACATATTCATAAACCGTTCTAGGTCTTCATGTAGAGGGTTAGGAGAGGAATAAAACACTGTTTCCACCTTAAAAGGCTTCTCAGGTTAGTAGGGGAGAAAGACATTTAAGCAAATGAATTGGAATACTGAATACAGAGTTCAATAGTAGAAGCACATTTAAATATAGAGATACCACGGAAGAGAGAGTGACTCAGTTCGAAGAGTAAGAAGAGGATCAAAGTTGGGTCTCAAAAGCTGTAAAGGAGTTTTCTAGGTGGAGAAATTCAGTGGGGGCAAGTTATTCACAGAAAAAGAACAGTCTGTGCAAAAACATTTAGGGGTGAAACACCGTGGGTTGTTTAGCAAAGTGAAGTCCCTCAGCTTATGTAAGTAAGCATCAGGTGGGAAAGGATGAAGAGAAGAGGGCACTGGTAAGACTGTAGCCGAAAGGCCTTAGATACCTCACCTGATTGCTTAGACTTCACCTTCTGGGAAGACAGTGGAGTGTTTAAGGCAGGACAGATATTTAAACAGATTTACAAAATAGAAAAAATAAATACTTTTCAATTTAAGACTAGATTGGTGAGTAGGGGAAGGGAGAAAGAGTAGCAAATCTAGAGGTAAGGAGACTAATTAGGAAATTGCTACAAAATCCAAAAAACAGAAAACAAAATATTAAAACAGATACACTCATATGTTCAAATGGCCAACAGACACATGAGGAAACGCTCGCTATCACTAGCCATTAGAGAAATGCAAATTAAAACCACAATGAGATACCATCTCACCCCGGCATTACTGGCAC
>NW_004444019.1:7115816-7174960 GCF_000243295.1 Trichechus manatus latirostris
TGTTAACCAATGTCATAAAACAATATGTGTACTACTGTTTAATGAGAAACTATTTGTTCTGTAAGCCTTCACCTGAAGTACAATAAAAAAAAAAAAAAAGAATCCATCTTAGAAGTGAGGATAAAAAAAAAAAGTATTTAACTGTAATTAACATTGCCCACAAGATAAGGAATGCAAAATATATATTTTTTTAAATTGCAAAAAAAAAAAAAAAAACGCATACACTCACAAGCATAAACTAGTGACTCTTTGAATCTAGGTAATGAGAAAGACAGAGCCCAAAATTACTTCCAGATTTCAGGCCTGAAAGGCAGACTAAGAAGTAGCACCACCTACTGAAACAGGGAATAGAGAAGAAAGAGGTTTTCGGAACTAACAACCATTCATTCATTTAACAAATACTATTATTTACTATATGCCAGTATTATCCTAAGTTTCATATTTACAGAAAATAAAAATTTCCTGCTGTTAGCTAGCTTATATTCTATATGGAAAACAGATACAGTAGTCTCCCCTTATCCACGAGGGGTACGTCCCAAGACCCTCAGTGGATGCCTGAAACCTTGGATACTACCATATAGTTTATAAATTAGGCATAGTAAGAGATAAACAACAATAACTCATAATAAAATAGAACAGTTATAACAATATACTGTAATAAAAGTTATATGAATGCGATCTTAGCAAACTCAGCGTTTTTTTTTTTTTTCCCTTTCCTTATTAAGTTGAGAACTTTCACCTTTTCACTTAAAGGAAGCACTTTACGGCTTCTCTTTGGCATATCTGAATTGCCAGAATCACTACTCTTGCTCTTTGGGGCTGTAGTTAGTAAAATAAGAGTTACTTGAATACAAACACTGCTGTACCGTGACAGCCGATCTGATAACCAAGAGGGCTAAGTGACTAATGGGCGGAGAGTGTATACAGTGTGGATACACTGGACAAAGGGATGATTTATGTCCTGGGTAGGATGGAACAGGAAGACGAGATATTTCATCATGCTACTCAGAACAGCGCTCAATTTAAAGCTTATCAATTGTTTATTTCTGGAATGTTCTGTTGACCCTGGGTAACTGAAACCATGAAAAGTGAAACTGGGGATAAGGAGGAACTATTGTACATACAAAAAGAATATATAATTCTATATAGTGTTAAGAGCTATGGAAAAAACAAAAGCAGATAAGGAAATAGAGAGTGGCTGTAGGCTAGGAAGGTTATTACAAGTAAGATAGTTAGAAAAAAGGCCTCTCTGAGAAGGTGACATTTATTTGGAAAACTGAACGAAGCAGACATCTATGTGAGGATCTGTGAGAAGAACATTTTAAGTAGACAGATCGAGGACGACAAACTGTGAAATAGAAATAACATTGGCATGATCTAAGCAAGAAAGACTGTCAGCTGGAGTGGAGAGAGCTGAAGACGGGGATGGCTTAGGGAGTGGCAGTAAATGAATTTCAGAGGTAGGCAGTAGCCTTGCAACAGAAAGGAGCCTGGATTTTATGCAGTGTGAGATGGAAACTCTGAAGAGCTTGACCATCGAAGTGATATGATTTATGTTTTTTAAAAGATCACACTGGTTGTTGAGTATAGAGAATTGATTGTTTAGAGGCAAGAGTGGAAGTGGAGAGACTCTTAAGAAAGCTACTGTAGCAGTTAAGGTGGTATATGATGGCGTCTTGGATTAGAGATGTGGTAAGGAGTTGAGGAGTGGTTGGAGTCAGTGTATATTTCAATATTTTAAATGGAGGCTTTGCTGATGGATTAGTTTCAATGTGAGGAAGAATATAGTCAAGGAGGAATACCAGACTCTTACTCTGAGCAGTTAAGGTGTGGGAATAGCAAAAATTTTAGAAAGTTTGGAGGAGGGAAAATTAGGTGTTTGTTTGGATACATTAAGTTTATGATGCCTTTTAGACATTCATGCAGAGATGTCAGGTAGGTAGTTGGATATATTCCTCTTGAGTTGTGAGAGAGATCAGACTGGAGATAGAAATTTGGGAATCATCATCATATATGTAGCATGAGATCACCTAGATTGGAGGAAGGGAGCAGATGAGAAGGAGTGGAGACCCATTGAGCCTGGTGGCATATGAAAAGATCAGGAAGAGGAGGGCACTAGCAAAGGAGAGCTAGAAGAAACAGTAAGGGAATTTTTGGGAAAAAAAATCTTACCTGTGAATTTAGTTAGAAAAATATTATGTGAAAGAAAGCCTGGTTAACTGTGTCAATTTCTGTTGAAAGGTTAGATAAATTGGACATTAAGGTGTTGCAGTGTTTTAAAAATTAACAGGATTCGACCTCTTAATAAACTGAAGAACATTGTGCTCACAGGAGTTAAGATCTGTATGTCTAAAATAATTATGCAAAAAGAAAAATATTACTTTAAAATAGGTGCAAACAACTGTTGTGGGAGCACAGAGAAAGAGGTTAAGTATGTCTACATGGGGGAGAAGGAGGATCGGAAACATGAGGTTAATAAACAGCCAGCATCAGAGCCAGAAGTGCCTTGAACACAAACTGCTTAGTATAAAAGCTTTATTCTAAGACAAAATGAAAGGGATTCTATGCTGCTGATGAGATGATGACCAAAAATAGTATCAGTTTCCTCTGGCTCCTTTAGCTTGTATATATATAGGGCTAGTGAATGTGGCTACCATTAATTTCATTACTTTACTTGCTTGCTGCCCATGTATGTAATGGAAAAAATTAAACCTCTTCCTTTGCTCTGTGTTACTTCTAGGAATTCCATGAACATGGGTTCATCAAGTACTGTGTTCTTAGCAGAAGTGTTTCTCTTTGCTACTCAAATCTCTTTATTTTTAGGGGCACTAAGCCTCACTTTCCTTCAGTTTGGGATTACAGCCTTTTTTTTTCCCCAAAGACTTCAAACTCAGAAGAAAGAGAATGCGTCTACTCTGTCCTTTCCAGCGTTGATCTCCCTCTCAGTTCTCGACCTCCATTCCCAGGTACCAAGAGCACAATACACATTCTTTCCTTCATAAGCCAAAGAAGGGAATCCTCCTGGAAATGCATAAATCACGTCTTTTCCAGTCTGTCTCCCCAGCTTGCCAAATGTATCCATACATGCCTGAACCACAGCAATGGAAATAACTTAAAATTAAGCTAAACTCTTTGCCTCATAGACTGTGAGATTTAGTGGATATTGAAAGTACACAGTAATGAAGCAGATTTTAAAAAAAAAGAAGAATGGTATCTTACGAGTTTAGACAAAGGAAGGTAATAGTCCAACTCCTTTTTTGCACTTCAGGAAATTGAAATCCAGTAGGTTTAAGTGATATATCTGAGGGCACAAAGCTCAAGTTGGTAGAACTCAGATATGAACCCAAGTCTCAAATCCCAGACTTGTCTAATACAATAAAGTATATGTACAAATGCCACAGTAACTAAAGTTTGAATACATTTTAATTTCTTCTGTTGAGTAGGTAGATTAATTTAACTGCACTCTTAGAAACAAGGGCATTATTTGAGATGGGAAGTGAACACTGTAATACGTGGATGTGTCATATTACAGATGCAGAAAGGAAAGTACAATGCTCAGTTGATTTCTCTTTGTGTTTTTCAGGTTCAAGTTGTATTCATTTGTTGTAATATAGAAGCAGTGATATACTTTTGAGTACACCTACTGAGAGGATGGGGATCTCAATAAGTATTGACAAGGAATGTAAACTCTTTATATTTAGTTTCTAAAGGCTCATGAACGCTATGGAGAATAGCTTGGCACAACAAAATATTCAAAATGACGCGTGTTTACTGAAACATCTGGTCGGTTGAAATGCAAATCTAATTGAACTAATCATTTGATTAATGAATCAGCTTAATCAGTCAAACCCATGACTGCATGTAGATAAAGTGAACATCAGAGATGTTAGAATGTATTTGTGTAAATGGCCAGAAATTAGATTTTCCACATAGGTTGTTAGATAATACAGTCTCTACCAATCCAATACAGGTTCCACATTGCTGCTGGAGTTACCTTTTTTAAACTGTTTAATTAATTCTTTTATTAAAAATCTTGGACCACAACTCATTTCCCAGAAAATAAATTTTAAACTCCTTTATATGACAGCCCTTGCCTTCTACTCCCCGTATCTTTTCAGGGTCATCACTAGCACCTGTTCCTCATCTCATTTCTAGCCACATTTTTTTTTTTAAATATTCTACTATCTACCTTCTTATTGAGCAACTACCCCATTTTATTTATTTTTATTTTTATTATTTATATATTTTTTATTTTTGGCCTGGATACACCACACACTTTCTCATACCTGGGCCTTTATGTTGATCTCTCTTCTTGGAATTGCTTCTCATTCTTCTCTACTGGTTGAATAGAATGCTTCTTCAAAGGCCCAGATCACATGTCACTCAATCTAAGAATCCAGTAACTGCTGGTTGGCTACATTAGAATTTATAATCTCCATATTCATGGTGTGCTCCAAGCTACTCAGCTTTCCCTTTCGCTATCCATAGTTGCCTACTTTTAGCATTCTCCAAAGTATCAAATTTCACCACCCTTTTTTTTCCGCTTTCCAGTCCTACTACTGTTACCTGCCATTCAACAGAAGACCTTGTCTTCTAACTCATTGAGAACTGAGCCTATTGAGGGTGAACACCAAATTCTCTCCCTGGACCTCAATACAAAAAAACAGAAAATGAAAAAAAAAAAAACAAACTCATTGCTGTAGAGTCGATTCCAACTCATAGCCACCCTACAGGACAAAGTAGGACTGCCCCATAGGGTTTCTAAGGAGTGGCTGGTGGATTTGAACTGCCAGCTTTTGGTTAGCAGCCAAGCTCTTAACCATTGTGCCGCCAGGCCTCCATCTATCCATAAATTTCACTCCAGCTTCCCTCTCTCCTACCAAGGCACAAGTATCACCTTCCAAACCTTCCACCAGTGCTTTTGGTCACATTCCTTCCCAATGGAGATTTTGGCGTATCTTTCTCTTGTATCTTCAGTATCTTTTTTTCCCATTATCTCCTGCCTGTCAGCCTACAATATACTTTTTTTAATTTCATTGTAAGAAAAAGTGTTTTCTTACATCTCTGTCTCTTTTTCAAACTACTGCCATGTTGCTTATTGCTTGCCTTTTGTTCATGACCAAATGTGTGGAAATGTTCATTGATTTGCATTTCCTTCCTTCATTTCCGTTCATTCTTCCACTCCGTGCACTCAGGTGTTAACTCTCACAGCACTACTGAAATGGCCTTGGAGTCCAAATCAGTTTTTTGTTTGTTTTTTTTTTTTGTTCTAATCAATGGTCTTTTCTTTCTCATGCTCATTGTACTTCACTTTTCTACAGCATTCAATACTATTGAATACCTGTTCTTCAAGAAATACTATCAACTCTTAGTTTTTAAGAATAAAGAGTTTTCAGAATCTTCTACTTTTCTGGCTTGTTTTCTGTCCGTTAGGAGCTCAAGGCTTAGTTGGAGGACAGATCTGAGAATGTCACTCCCTTCATGAAATATCAGTAGCTCCCCATTGCCTGCAGAATAAACTTCATGACCCTCCACAGGCTGTCTAACTTCTACACTACCTTTTTCATAGTCACGCCAGGTCTCCAAAATATCATGCACATTCATACTTTAAGACCTCAGTTTGTGCTGTTGCCCTCTGCTTAGAATGCTCTTTCATACTTTTCAACTTGAGAAAGTCATGCTTATCTTGCAGTTATCTCCCAAATGTCATCCTCACTGGGCACTTTCCCTGATTCTTATGGGAAGAATTAGCAACTATCTCTGTGTTCCCTTAGTACTTTTTATTTATGTGCCCTAGAATTTTTCAGTATATATTTACTTTTCTCTCTTATCCATTACGTTATTTGCCCAATTAGGTTAAGGTCTATATTAATTAATATCTACATTCACATATCTTAGTATAGTATACGTGATCACCAAATATTGGTTTATTTGAAAATGATAGTCTTTCCTTCATCAAATCTCTTTAGTGAGGGAAATTCTGTAATTTCCTTCCATATAACATATCTCTAAAAGCTATTAATAAAAATAAACTGTATAAAAAATTTATTTCTTTCTGCAATTTAAATAATGAGTTTGGAGTAAATAGGAGATGAGCGTTGACTTTTCTTCTCATAATTACTACAAAATTAAATACTTTAGTCAATATTTTAAAATATATTTTCTCAATGTTTATTTTACATGTCAGTCATTCAATTAATACTAACTGTAGTTCCTGTTTTCTGATCTTTCATAATCTGTCATCTCTGACTTTTCTCTGATTTCCCATATTTTAGATTTGTGTTCTGAAAAAAATATATCTTAAAATGTATTTATCCTCTTAAGGAACTACATATTAGAGTGTCAACATCTTACAAGTACATTATCTCCCAACAATATAGATTGCTCACCTGGTAATTTATTTATTTTTTCAGGCTAATATTACTTTATTCACTTTCTTAAGCTCCATTTTGTTAGTGATTGTAATTGAATGGCTTAGGGAGTCCAATATGAGGCAATCTGTGTCCTATTTTACCTTAACTCATAGAAGAACCTTCCATCCCTCAAGGATTCTGGAATTCTTCTCATCCACAGAAGTCCTTGAGAGCAGAGATGAGAATTCATACTGTCTACAGCCATTGAAGAGTATTATTTATATAATACTCTCATTCTGTTCACTATGAGTTGGAGCCAACTCAGTGGCACCTAACAACAACAACACAGCCATTGAACCGTGGAAGTAGGTGTTTAGAGTCTGTCTTCACCAACAGGATTATACTGTTCAATTGGCAGTGACTATGTCATATGTGACTGCATCCCCAGAGCCTGGCATCAAAAACCCATATCTGATTTGTTGCCATTGAGTCGATTCCAACTCATGGTAACCTCATCATGTGTTGCAGAGTAGAACTGCTCCATAAGGTTATCTTGGCTGTAATATTTATAGAAGTAGATAGCCAGGCCTTTCTTCTCTGGCACCACTGAGTGTGTTCAAATTGCCAACCATTTATGCCACCCAGAAGCCAAGAGCCTGGCACAGTGGCTGCATATTATGCATGTTTGTAAATGAATGAATGAATTATTCCATAATATTCATTTTCCACACTTAAACTCATTACATTATTTTCCTGTGTACTTTTAGGATTATCAGAGTGTTTGCAAATTCAGTGTTTATGATTTGACTCAGCACTAAGTATTAGAGTTAAGAAGAATTATTTTTTAATTTCCAGGGATTTACTTTTGTCTTTTAAAAAATATTCAGACCTCATGACATTGTCTGTAAGCATAATATAAATACAATAGTCATATGATTACACTTTCAAACTTTGAATCTGAACAATGTGACTCAGATAGTCACAGCCAATATTCTCTTTTTATAGTCAATAGGGATCTCACCCATTTACCAGATGTCCAAAAATAAATGACCCCTGAATATGTGACCTACAAGCATTTTTTTATTGTACTTTAAGTGAAAGTTCACAATTCAAGTCAGACTCTCATACAAAAATCTATACATACATTGTTATGTGACCCTAATTGGTCTCCTTATACTGTGACAGCAGACTACTCCTTTCCACCCCTGATTTCCTGTGTCCATTCAACCAGCTCCTGACCCTCTCTGCCTTCTCATCTTCCCCCTGGACAGGAGCTGCCCATTTAGTCTCACATAACTACTTGAGCTAAGAAGCACACTCTTGATGAGTATCATTTTATGTCCCGTAGTCCTGTCTGATCTTTGACTGAAGAATTGGCCTTGGGAATGGTTTTAGTGTTGGGCTGACAGAGAGTCTGGGGGCCATGCTTTCTGGGGATCCTCCACTCTCAGTCAGACCAATAAGTCTGGTCTTTTTACTAGAATTTGACTTCTACACTCCACTTTTCTCATGCTCCATCAGGGACTCTCTGTTGTGTTCCCTGTCAGGGCGGTCATTGGTGGTAGCCGGGCACGATCTAATTCTCCTGGTCTCAGGCTGATGCAGTCTCTGGGTTATGTAGCCCTTTCTGTCTCTTGGGCTAATACTTTCCTAAGCAAGTATTTTAATACTTATAGATGATAACTTTGGATTGACACACCTGATATCAGAATTTATTTAGCTTAGACAACTTTATAACAGGATCAATATTATACACACACACACACATACATATATGTGCATATACACACATATAAAAACTTTCACACTATCAGAACCTAATAAATCACAGGCATTAATTTTCTACATTCCGGTCCTGATCACTTCTGTAACACTAAGTTGGAGACTTAACATATATACAGTTTTGTATTCTTTGTATTCACAGATTGCCAGAAAGAATTGTCCATGTTGCTAAAGTCTTTTAAATTATTATTTTAATGGTTGCATAATATTCTAGATACTTGATATTATAAAATTTATATAATATTCTCATTAATACAGTGTTTATTTAAAAAAAAAAAACCATTACCTGAGTTTACTATAGGGATATAAATCAGCAAGCAGCTTGAATTTAAAAAGACAATGTACTTGTAATTCCACTTTCCAGTGATAGTAACTGTTAATGTTGGAGTATATCCTTAATATGTTAAATATCTAGCTATCTTTCTTCCTATATATACAAACGTTTGCATATAAGTATATACGATGTGTATGCTTTTTGAAATGTGACCATAGTATACATAATCAGAATATACATTTTATAACCAAAAGTTTTAATAGCATATTTTGACCACTTTTTATATCTATATATCAGAGTTACCTGAATAGTATTTCATTTTTGTAGTATACCATAATTTTAGTGCGCTTTCTTATTATTGCACTGTTGTTTATATGTAAGGTTTTGCTATTTTAAATGATGATGCTTTCATATTGTTACACAGTTGTCTGGTTAGTTACTTTGGAAATATTCTTAAAACTGAGTTAAAAGTATGCATGTTTTTTAGGGTTTTGATAAGTATGGACTGGATAACCTCAAGAAAAGGCTGTGGAAAGTTACAGTCCCAACAGCAGTGGATGTAATACAGCTTACCCCTTTTGAACATTTTGAAATTACTCTTTTAGTAAATATTGATGAATTTGCTTCAACATTACAAAATATTTCAAATAAAACCCAGTTTTAGTTACAGATAATGTGAGATAATGTATTAAATATATTCCATCCAGATCACATTAAAAAAATATATTATTTTTTCTTAACATGACAGTGATTAGTGATATATTCCCTATTTGTCAAATAATCATAATTTCCAAAGTAAAAATAGAGACAGCATGATAATGATGCACAGACAGTGGCATTCCAATTATCAGTAGCTTCTAGATGACTTTTTTGAAATTAAGCATTTAAAAAAATACGTAAGCATTATTCCACTTAACTGAGAAGTCTGAAATCTGTAAAATATTTAAAAAAAAAAAAAAGAGTTGTGTTCTAGGAGATGCTGTGCCACTTTATAAGTGGAGCCACTGAAAATAACTCTGTTGGTTAAAGATGTCATTAGTTAATGTTTGCAAAGAGTTCATGGAGGGAGAACTATGAAAACATTTAATAAGTATTAATTTCACATTTGATTTTCCTGACTTTAGTACGTGGTCACAGTGGATTTGCTGTGCCTTTGAGAAAACTCTAAAATATTTGTAAAATTAGTTCAGTAAGAATATTTCAAGGCCAAACCAAAACCAAACCCATTGCCATCGAGTCAATTCCGATTCACAGCGACCCTGTAAAAGAGAGTAGAACTGTTCCATAGGGTTTCCCAGGAGTGGCTGGTAGATTTGAACAGCCCACCTTTTGGTTAGCAGCTGTGCTTTTAACTATTGCACAACCAGGGCTCCATTTCAAGGGCAAATGAATCTAATTTCATTTTTATCTATGAAAAAATAAAGCCAAATAAAATTAAATCAGGCTCCCCGAATTCCTATATGGTAGTTTCTGACCTGGCATTTAGTGGTGTTGAAAGTACAGTCAAAGGGAGAAGTGCTTATTTTGGTAATATCGTCCATCAACTTGTCAGCTGGATACAAAGTGGAGATTTGGATTCTATTTCAGATAACATCATTAGAATAGTTTTCAGTACGACAGACTTGTTACCTATGTACTCTAGTAAGAGAAAAATCTTACTTTTCAAGAATTTTGCTTTATTACCCTTAACTATGTACTGGAGTCACTGGGTAGCGCTTCTGAAAGACTGTGAAAACTCTATGGAGCAGTTCTACTTTGACACATATACAGTCTCCATGAGTCAGAATGGACTCAATGGGCAACTAACAGCAAAAAATTTACTATATTTAACATTTTTTCAAATATATTTTCAATACTATGAAGATTGTGTTTTTTCCAGTCCTTTTTTTTTTTTGCATGTTAATAATATACACTATGAATGGATATTAAGTTAAACTCTATAAATAATTGTTGTTTATTTCATAATATCTCTCAGAATGCAATAACATCTAAGAGACCCATTGCCTTTGAGTCAATTCCAACTCATAGCGACCCTATAGGACAGAGTAGAACTACCCCGTAGAGTTTCCAAGGAGCCGCTTGGTGGAGTCGAACGGCCAGTCTTTTGTTTAGCAGCCAAGCTGTTAACCACCGTGCCACCAGGGCCCAAGAGACACTATACAAAGTAACTCAATTCATATAAAAATACATTTTGTATAGTGATGGATATCAGGAAGAAGGAGGAGGGAGGGGAAGGGGAAGAGGAGGTGAGGCAAGTGGAGGAGGAGGAGGAAGAGAAGTAAAGAAAGTTTAATGAACAAATGAAAGCCTTGCATAGGTAGCTGTATCAGAGAATTATCTGAGGCAACATTTTTCTAAGAGTGGTTAGAGGATCAGTTGCATCAGAGTAGTACTCTGTGCTTGTTAAAAGTAGAACTTCTTGCATGCTACCCCATAGCTACTAAATCAGATTCCCATGGAAAGGGGTTTAAGGGTCTTCATGAGCACCAAAGATGAATCTTGTGCCTACTGAAGTTTGAGATCTATTGAACTAATGTGTAAAGTTAATTGAAAATTCTAACCCGTGGCCAGATTTTTAAAAACTTTTATTTGCTTAGAAAATCTATTCAGATATTATTATTTGCCCTCAAGCATTAAGAAGAGTGTAAACACACAGACAACTCGAAGAAAATAAACACTGGAAGGCAGAAACTGATAACTTACTCACCCTGTTCTATTCACTAATGTGGAAGGAGCATCCTTAAAACAGGAGCAGTAGAATTTTAGGATACAAAAACTTTTTACTTATAGAGTATTTTCTTTCAAGATAAGCTAAATGATGAATGTGATTAATACCTAAGTAACAAAATAATTAAGCTCGTGTAGGTATAGCCTAGGAATTACTAAAGCATAGAAATTATTTTAAGAATTTGAATACCAAATGCTGCTTGCATGCCATCATATTTCACTACGTATTTTTTGATGTTAGGGTTTATTTTCCAGAAAATTATTGTAAATACAGTCTAAATAATAGCTAATGGCAGCTGAATATTGTGAATATGACTTTCCTTAAATTAAAAAAAACTGTATTTAAGGGTATGTTTAATTATGACCTCTAGAATTATCAACCTATTTATTTCTATATAATTTAAATAATTTTTCTCGTCTATGAAAAAATCTAGCATAAAAAGCAAGTGATAAATTTGCAGTTCAAAGGTTGAGTTCAAATGTGTTTTTCCTTCATTTAAAAAAATATTGCAAATATCAACGTTAAAAATTATTGATTAAGGGAAAAAGGCATTTTCTAGGGATCTCTTTCTGACAGGTACATTTTAATCTGTATTAAAAGCACATTAGTCTATGCCTCCTGTTCCCCCACAATGTTGGAAGTTGAATTGCAACCAAGGATATTATGCAAATCAAGAATTCTTTCCAAAGTGCTAAGAATCTAATGTCAAAAAATACATATTTTAGCATATATTAGTTAGTGAAAAGTTCATTTTTATTTTTCTGCAAAAGTGTACTAAGATTTGGAGTAAGAGAATTTTGTGAGTACCTGGTTATAAACCATATGGTTAAGAATTTTTAACTTCCTCAGGGGTATCCAAAGATGTTAATATTTTTATGGCATTGCACCAATCTCGTTTTATTACTGTTAGTGTTGCTGTGTATGATCATAAATGGGAAATCACTCAGTAGATCAGCAATTGACAGCCTTCTTACTCCTGGTCAGTAATTTATTAATAATAGGAATGCAGAATGTGTGAAGTATAAATCTAGGAAAATTGGAAGTTGTCAAAAAAGAAATGGAATGCATGAAGATGGATATCCTAGGCATTAGTGAGCTGAAATGGGCTGGTATCAGCCATTTTGAATGGGATAATCATATAGTCTACTATCTTGGGAATGACAGATTGAAGAGGAATGACATTGCATTCATTGTGAAAAAGAATATTTCAAGATCTATCCTGAAGGACAATGCTGTCAATGATAGGATAATATACGCCTAGAAGGAGACCAGTTAATACCACTATTATTTTTTATGCACCACCGAGTAATGCCAAAGATGAAGAAATTGAAGATTTTTTATGAGCTTTTGCAGTCTGAAATTGATCAAACATGCAGTCAAGATGCATTGATAATCACTGATGATTGAAATGCAAAAGCTGGAAACAAAAAGGATCAGTAGTCTGAAAATACGGGCTTGGTGATAGAAGTGATGCCACAGATTGCATGATAGAATTTTGCAAGACCAACAACTTCTTCATTGCAAATACTTTCTTTCAACAATATATACAACGACTGTACATGTGGACCTCACCAGATGGAATACCCAGCAATCAAATCAACTACATCTGCGGAAAGAGATGATGGAAAAGCTCAATATCATCAGCCAGAACAAAGCCAGGGGCTGACCGTGGAACAGACTATCAATTGCTCATATGCAAGTTCAAGTTGAAACTGAAGAAAATTAGAACAAATCCACGAGAGCCAAAGTACCACCTTGAGTATATCCTGCCTGAATTTAGAGACCATCTCAAGAATAGATTTGCCGCGTTGAACACTAACGACCGAAGACCAGATGAGTTGTGGAATGACATCAAGGACATGATACATGAAGAAAGCAAGAGGTCATTAAAAAGATGGGAAAGAAAGAAAAGACCAAAATGGGTGTCAGAAGAGACTCTGAACTTGCTCTTGAATCTAGAGTAGTTAAAGCAAATAGAAGAAATGATGAAGTAAAAGAGCCGAACAGAAGATTTCAGAGGGTAGCTCGAGAAGACAAAGTAAAGTATTATAATGAAATGTGCAAAGACCTGGAGTTAGAAAATCAAAAGGGAAGAACACACTCAGCATTTCTCAAGCTGAAAGAACTGAAGAAAAAATTCAAGCCTTGAGTTGCAATATTGAAGGATTCTACGGGGAAAATATTAAATGACTCAGGAAGCATCAAAGAAAGATGGAAGAAATACACAGAGTCGTTGTACCAAAAAGAATTGGTTGATGTTTAGCCATTTCAGGAGGCAGCATGTGATCAGGAACTGATGGTACTGAAGGAAGAAGTCTAAGCTGAACTGAAGGCATTGGTGAAAAATAAGGCTCCAGGAATTAGAATACCAATTGAGGTGTTTCGACAAATGGATACAATGCTGGAAGTGCTCACTGGTCTATGCCAAGGAATTTGGAAGACAGCTACCTGGCCAACTGACTGGAAGAGATCCAAATTTGTGCCCATTCCAATGAAAGGCGAGCCCACAGAATGCGGAAACTAACAATATCGTTAATACCATACACAAGTAAAATTTTGCTGAAGATCATTCAGAAGCAGCTGCAGCAGTACATGGACAGGGAACTGCCAGAAATTCAAGTTGGATTCAGAAGAGGACGAGGAACGAGGGATATCATTACTGATGTCAGATGGATCCTGGCTGAAAGCAGAGAATACAAGAAGGATGTTTGCCTGTGTTTTATTTACTATGCAAAGGTATTTGACTGTGTGGATCATAACAAATTATGGATAACAATATGAAGAATGGGAACTCCATAATACTTAATTATTTTCATGAGGAGCCTGTACTTAGACCAAGAGGCAGCTGTTCGAACGGAACAAGGGGAAACTATGTGGTTTAAAGTTAGGCAGAGTGTGTGTCAGGGTTGTATTCTTTCACCATACCTGTTCAATCTGTATGCTTAGTGAATAATCCAAGAAGCTGGGCTATATAAAGAAGAACGGGGCATTAGGATTGGTGGTAGACTCATTAACAACCTGTGATAGGCAGATGACACAATCTTGCTTGCTAGAAGTGAAGAGGACTTGAAGCACTTACGGATGAAGATCAAAGACTACAGCCTTCAATATGCACTGCACCTCTACATAAAGAAGACAGAAATCCTCACAACTGGACCAATAAGCAGCATCATGATAAATGGAGAAAATATTGAAGTTTTCGAGGAATTCATTTTATTGGATCTACGATCCATGCCAATGGAAGCAGCAGGCAAGAAATCGAACAACGTAATGCATTGGGCAAATCTGTTGCAAAAGACCTCTTTAAAGTGTTGAAAAGCGAAGATGTCATCTTGAGGACTAAGGTGCACATGACTCAATTTATGGTATTTTCAGTTGCCTCATACGCAAAAGCTAGACAATGATTAAGGAAGACTGAAGAAGAATTGATACATTTGAATTACGGTGTTGGCGGTGAATACTGAATATACTATGGACTGCCAGAAGAATGAACAAATCTGTCTTGGAAGAAGTACAACCAGAAAGCTGCTTTGAAGCAGGGATGGCAAAACTATGTCTCACATACTTTGGACATGTTATCAGGAGGGATCCATCCCTGGAGGACATCATGCTTGGTAAAGTACGGGGTCAGCGAAAAAGAAGATGACACTCAAAGAGATGGATTGACACAGTGACTGCAGCAATGGGCTGAAGCATGACAACAATTGTGAAGATGGTGTAGGACGGCCAGTGTTTCGTTCTGTTGTACATAGGGGTGGCTATGAGTCAGAACCAACTCGACCACAGCTAACAACAACAACCATGCTTTTCTCTTTAAAAAAGATAACTGTGTTTTTTTGTTTTTGTAGTTTTTTACATTTTTATAAGGGCCATTTAAAATATAATCTTCCAATATTGATTAAAATTAAACAACTGACTTTTACTGCACAGTCATAAATATCTAATGCATAAACATACTTCTATACCCTATCTTAATATTGATTTTATACCTATTTCTACTTCTATTTTTTTAACTGTATTCTTTTATTTTTGTAATAATAATGTGGGGTAAGAACATTTTAATTTCTATGCACTTACATTTTCTTTATATTGGCAACCTGTTGAACTTTCTACATCTATGTATAAAAACAGAAGTGCCTAAAATTATATATGACATAAAACAGAGAGAGGTAAGACTAGGATTTTTTTTTATTTGTTATTTAACATATTGAATCATCCCAACATGCCAAATCCATTATTTTTTTTTCAAGAGATACTTACAGAGCATCAAAATGTGATAAATACATACATAAACATATATATACAACTGATAATATTATTAAAGATATAAATATGTGATTGAGTCATGAATACTCTTAAGAATTTAAGGAGAAAGAGATGATTTCCAGTTGTGTTAGATTTAAAAAAGCTCATATGGAGAAATAAGAATTTTTGACAAGGGACTTTATGGATGGTAGGGTTTGAACAAATGCAGAGAGGAAGGTCATTTTATGTGGAGGGATGGACATGAGTAAAGATACAAGTTAGCAATGCCTAAAGTGTTCTGGGGAAACACCAAGTGGATAAATAGATTAACCTGGCATTTGCAGAGACCTCATATAAGTGACTAATGGTAGATGAAAGTGGGACCTGGTTATAAAAAGCCTTAAATACCAGGCTAAGGGACTTTGAAATATATCCTATGGTCTGCAGAGAGCTGAGGAAAAGGTTGCTATAGAAATATTTACATTATTTAATATGCTTAGAAATAGCTTAACCTATCTTTATTATTTCCGAGTTAACTTTTTTCGAGAAAATCTACTTTGTAAATAAATGTATTTCAGACAGTTTAAATACTTTTTTCTTAGGTGATTATATTAATTGCCAGTGGCAATAGAAGAATATTAAGTCTTTTAAAAATATCTTTCAGATAATAGCAATACTGTCATAGTTATTTATACATTGTGCCTTGCCTAATGGAACCGACCCCTGTGGGAATGACTGTACGAATTAGTGGCCAGTGTAACACATGAAGGCTTATTCTCATCACAAAGAGTCATTTGTTAGGTGCTTAATTGTGAATGTTGCTCCCACCAGGCAATGTACAAGGATTGCTACTTAGGGATTCTTTAAGAATTGAGCCCCGGGAATCTAAATGCTTTTAGAATCCTCAATATGGCACGATACTTTTACACCCACTGCGCTAAATTGTGCTTAGTGGTGTTAGCTAAATATGTTAAACAGTCACAGCAACAAACCAGCCTCCAATAAAAACAGATACCTTACCTAATATTGCCTGTAGCAGGTATGTAGGTTGACATTAATGGTAGACTTACAGGAATCAGACAGTGAAAAGTATTTAACTGGCTATGAATAATGGAGTGTTTTACTACATGTTGGCTAACCAATCTGTCAGGATCCTTTACTCAGCTGGTTTGAGTATTCAACACAGAGTTTCAGTTAGAATTTGGATCACAGTTCTTAATATCTTCCCTTATTTATGATACTCACAGGCTAAATACTGAACTGCAAATGGTGTACCTCATTTAGTTTTTGAGTCTTTATATAATGTAATTGTGTTGTTGTGTGCCATTTTGTTGATTTTCGACTCATAGCGACTACGTGTGACAGAATAGAGCAGTCCATATGGTTTTCTAGGATGCTGCAGGACCAGGCAATGTTTTGTTCTGTTGTACATGGGGTCAGTATGAGTCGGAACTGATTCAACGGCACCTAACAACAACACAACAATCTTTACGAAAGCAGATCTCTAGGTCTTTCTCCCATGGAGCTGATGAGTGGGTTCAAACTGCCAACCTTTCAGTTAGCGAGCATTGGCATAATAAGACAACGGGTTAAGTTTGTCAAAGTGAACTCAAGTTTTAAAATATCTTTGAAAGAAACCAAACAACATGGTTCTATGCAATTTTATTGACTTAGAATCTCTAGGAGACTCTTCTTATCAACCATCCAAAAGGAAATTATATTCTCTTAACATAGTTTTTGTCAATCCAGAATTACTTTTAATAATTAACAGTCAACTTTTAAGATATATACATACACATATGAAATATATAAATTATATATAAAATTATATGTATCTGTGTGTGAGTGTTTATGTGTAGTTCCTGTTTATAAAATAGTTCCATGAAAACTCTTCCTGAATTATGAAACTAAGAGGAAGAAAAAATCATTGACCTTAGGCATTTTGCATGTACAGTTGTACAAAATATGTTTAAAATTCAAACTTATATTATGCATACACAGCCAAAAATCTTCAATGTAATTTCTAATATCTACATTGATTTATAGCTTTCCTAAAAGAATGGAATAATTTGGTTGATATGTTATGCTGAATTTTGATACCTTTTAAGAAGTTCATAATTACATGATATTTGTCATACTTAGATTGACAGATTTATTTACCAGACTCTTAAATTATTTTACATATTGTCTTTTGGAACAACATTAAGCCTTTCAGTTGTCAAGTATTTCCTACTTCCAAAATCTTTGGCTATTTCTCTGAAATAACACCACAAAATGTCATGGTTGTAGACTATAAAAACTTTGGAACAAGGCATTTTTTTTAAAGAATATGATAACAAGAGACAATTGCCTTTTGACATTACAGTTATCTAATAAAGTAGAGTTAAGAAGTCTTTATAAAATAGATTCTATCCAGGATATTTCAACTTTCATTTGTTGGAACATATGCATTTTTGTTTTAATCTAGTTTGGATAAAACTTTGTATCTTAGGATCCTCAGTTGTGTAGATAGATGTGAGAAAGGTGCAACATCCTTTCTTCTGTTTTTATCTTTGAAATGCACCAAATACTTCATACAAGAGTCCATTCCTGGAGACAGAGAGGAAACAAATAAAACGTCAAAGAGAACTTTATGTCGTGGACAAAAGTAAACACAGTGGAAACAAAAGCTTCTATTTGAGAATATAAAAATTAGTTAATATTATATGAGAAGAAAATAATCTTCATCAATTTTAAAGTAGCTAACTAAATTAAATTGACTTTGAACTAAACTGAATTTAAGCACTCATTAATATACTTAAATATATTGAATCTGAAATAAACCAACTAGAAATATTTAGTTTGCAACAAGTAGCCAATGCTTATTGGAATAAAATTTATGATTATTATCATGAAAATGATTAAGAATCTGTGCTGAGTTATGACGCTGTTAAATGTAGGGTTATTAGAAAACATGACAGTATTAATATCTAATTATATAAAATTGATCTGTAATTAGCTCTACAGGAGTGCAAAATAATTCTTGCAGTCTTAATGACAACCAGATTAAAGAGGAAAGCTTTTTTCTCCTTGCTCTAATTAGTTTGGTTTGCAAATTCTTATTTATGAAACAAATATATTACGTATTTATCTATCTCTAAACGCCTATGTCTCCCAAGCCACCTTTTCTACTGCATGAAAGGTTTTGTTGTCTTTGCTTTAATTTCCTTTAAGTTATTAATGGAATCGCACAAAGGTTAAGACTAATGAGGAAAATAAACCCAAGAGAATCAGTCTTAAGCAATGTATGATTTAAGAAATGCTGGTGTTTGTGATCCCATTATTGTCTTTAATCAAGTGTCCCAATCTCCTTCAGATGTCGGGAGCCATCAGGGACCCTGGCAGTATCAGTGCTGTCTGTCTCTTTTCACCTGCTTGCTGGTCTCAGCCAGGGCCTGCACTTCAACTTCTCATGACTCCTACTGCCCCATCAAAACTCAAATCTATTGGATGTCATTCTGTTATGTCTCTCCACATTTCTTGGTGGCAATCGCTAATCTGTTAGGAATCTGCTAAATGATATTTTTCCAGATACTATGTGGAAAATATATAGAGAAAACTTCTTAACCCAAATTAACAGATCTTCTTAACTTGGTTAGATGATCTCTGACTTTCATCTTCACAAGACCTAATATCTTTTATAAAATGTACTTGTGTTTTAAACCTGTCTTCTCCACTAGACTAAAATTCCTTGTTGTAGAAACATCTATGTTGTTCACCTCTGTATTCTTCAGAGGCTAACCTAGCACCAGTACCATGTGGTTGGTCATTGTCAATATTTAATAAATATTTATTAAATGATTGAATAGGAAAAGAAAATCAACATCTAGTTTAATACAAATCCCAGTAACTACAGTCCTATTTAGTTAATTCGGAGGCAATTAATGGTGTAAGGGTACTTGTACTTGCCGTTTGTCCACACGTGTATAAAATGTGTGACTCTCTATTTCACATTTCTTGCATTAAGGTATTAGTTATTAGTTTCATTCCTCTAGCTAGTCCCCCACCTTCACACACATATCTGAGTAGTCTTTTCCAACTGGTACCCCGTACTGTAAAAAAAAAGCTTGTTTAATGTAGTATGCTAATACATGCTAAAAGAATCCTTTAAATTAAAGCAATACAGGCTTTCATGTATAAAACATAGCTAGTGAAACACCCAGCGGCACCCAAATTACCTCTGTAAAATGGATCTACTAATAACCCTTAATATTGTTATAGGTTTAGTGAAAATGTTTGTAAGGTACCTGGCATAGTGCCTAGTGTCCATGGTAAGCTCTTAATATGTTGTAGCTATGATTGTACTTTATGCTGGTTTTCAAGACATACACATTTGTGAGTAGCAGAGGATCAATTAAAAAGAGTAGTTATGATACATGTAGGAAAGTTTCATGTTAGAACTTTCAGGAAAAAAATAATCACTGATCTGATTTTAATATTTGCATTGCCATCTACCTAATCATTACTGTAAAATACCTGTCATTCTATTATTGTAGTTTAGGTATGTAGTGTTGTGATTTGCATCATTTTAGATGCATATGACCCAAAAGACTGATAAATACATCTTTGGCTAGACGTAGAAGGACATAGAAAGGAAAGTGAGTAACCAAGTGACTGTTTTTTTTTAAAGCAACTAAAGCTCAGGAAATAGAGCAGCTTTCTGTCCTTATGCTGTGTATTAGTTTCCTAGGGCAGCGATAACAGAGCAGCACAAAGTAGGTGGCTCAAAACCACAGAAATTTATTGTCTCACAGTTCTAAAGCCTAGTCATCTGAATTCAGGATGTTGGCAGGGCCATGTTCTCCGAAGACTCTAGGGGAATATCCTTTCTTGTCTGTCCCCGTTTCTGGTAGTCCCAGGTAGTCCTTGGCTTGTAAATGCATCTTTATATGGCCGTCATTCCTCTGTGTGTCTGTCTGTGCCTCCTCTCTTCTTTTATAAGGACAATACTCAGATCGGATTGGGACCCACCCTACTCCAGACCTTACGTGAATTTAACTGAAGACATCTTCAAAGACCTGATTTCCACTCAAGGTCGTGTTCACAGGTACTAGGGGTTAGGACTTCGACATATCTTTGGAAGGATGTGACAAATTGGAAACAATTCTTTCTCCTTTGCTATTTCAGCTGTTCGCTGAGAGGCTCCTGTTGGAGGAGAAAGAATGTAAACCACGTGTAGGTTCTCTGTGCCTTCAGTCTTCTCTATCTGCACACTTCTCCCTGCAGTATGAGTGGCTACAAGCACAGACATGGGAGTTAGACACAATTTGTTCTTTCATAGTTTTAATGTCGCTACTCCTTCAAGTAAAATAGGGAGCTCATTGGTCACTCACCTCCATTAATGAGGATTGAAGAAGCCCATGACTAATAAGCATCCAGTGCTAAGCATGGCATATGGTAGATGCTCAGGTCCTTCCTCCTTTCTTCCTTTCTCTTCCCATTCCCAGTTCTCCATCCAGTCTGTTGTGATGAAAGCACTTGGAGAAATGAAACAGCTGGGTTTGGTGAGAAATACTAGGAGGGGGAAATTTTTATTTAGAGACAATATGGTTTAACTAGCATGAAGCTTTTATTGGAAAGGAGAAAAAAGAAAGAAAAAAAAACTTTAATTCTTGGCTTTCTCCTCACTAGCTATGTAATCTTGGGCCCTCTGAACTTTTCTGGCTCTCGTTTTTCTCCCATAAAGTATAGGTTTAATTATTTATCACTTACAGCCCTAATTACCTACAGTTCCAAAATGAACTATCCAAATCTTCTTATCCTCAGGCAGATAGACCAAAAGAGATGTTATTATATTTTGCCAATATAAAAATTTTAACTGCAGAAAATTCAAGGACAAGAAAGCCTCTCCATTCTTTATTTAATCTTTCTGACTTTCAAGTCCTTAAAAAAAAAAAAAAAAACTAACTCTGTAAGGAAAGATAAATTTCAAAGAAATCTACAGTACTTCTACAAAAGATTGATAAGTGCATATTTCAGTATATAAAACATTTGCAATGAAAGGAACAATGTACATGGCAGATGCTGCTCTCTCTTGAAATTTCACAGCTGTCATCTGTTGCAACAGTGATGGTTAAATGAGTGGAATATTGCTTATTCCACTAAAGAAAAAGTCCAGTCTTTAGTATACAGATACTTCTTTCATTTTTATCTCCTTTGTATCTGAAAGCAATGGCACACACCTATCTTCTTTTATAACTAACTGCTTATTGTCAGTTAGATGGGCTCTCCATCACATTCACTTCTCTTTTAATCCTTTATATTCTGGTATGCATCCTTTTTACTCCATTAAAACTGTTAAATTCCCGTTGCAATGACCGACCACTTCTCACCTCTGTCCTCCCCAATCTCCCTGCGTCATCTGGCACTTTCTATTGCCCCCTTTACCATACACACTTCCTCTAACTCCTCTACACTGTCCTGCATTCCCTCTCCATTCCGTCTCCTTTATTAGTCTCCCTTCCATCTGTCTGCAACTAGATTGCAGCCTCAGATGACTGCTCTCTGTAAAACTCTCTTTCGTGGTGTATTTGTTCGCTCCCATAGATTGAATTTACTTAGTACCTCTAGGGATGTGGCTTCCAAATCTCTATATGTAGTGCTGACATCCCCGATATATTCCCTGCTGCTACTGGGCATTTCTGCCTGGAGGTACCACTGGGCACCTCAAACACCAAATTTCCAAGGCCAAAATCACTATTTCCCCATGAAAATTTATTTTTTCTCTCATTCTTATTCTTGTAAATAGAGAGCAGATTTGAAATGAAGGCAAACCTTACTTTCTCATTCTCTTTTCTTTCTTGGTGGTTTTGTCCTATGAAATTTTCCTCCAAGGTTTTTTTTTTTTTTTCTTTCCGCAAATTCACCTCTTCTTTTTGTTTTTCACTATCACCAACTGTCACAGATTGAATTATGTCCCCCAAAAAATGTGTGTATCAATTCGGCTGGGTCATGATTCCCAAAATTGTATGATTGTGTACCATTCTATAATCTGATGTGATTTCCTTATGCATTGTAAACTCAATCACTATGATGTAAAAAGATGAATTAGTGGCAGTTATACTGATGAGGTATACAAGATTGGATAGTGTCTTAAGCCAATCTCTTTTGAGAGATAAAAGAGAGAAGTAAGCAGAGACACATGGGAACCTCAATCACCAAGAAAGCAGTGCCGGGAGCAGAGTGTGTCCTTTGGACCTGAGGTTACTGTGCCGAGATGCTCCCAGACCAAGGGAAGACATGCATCACAAGGACCTTCCTCCAAAGCCAACACAGAGAGAAAACCTTCTCCTGGAACTGATGCCCTGAATTTGGACTTGTAGCCTAATGGACTGTGAGAGAATAAATTTCTCTTCATTAAAACCATCCACTTGTGGTATTTCTGTTACAGCAGCACTCGACGACTAAGACACCAACCTAGTGCCAGTTTTTATTACTTGTAACTTGAAATATTGAAATAGCCTTATATAGTGGGTGTCCACATCATCTTATTCCTGATACCAATCCATCCTTCTTCTCTGCCAGGTTAGTCTTATTAAATACTAGCATTGTTTATATCATTTTCTTTCAGAGTGGCCTCCATTGCCTACTGCATTGACCTGACATTCAAGGCCCTACACAGAAAGGCTATGAGCTACCTTATATCAATTTCCATTCATTTAGCCCAATCAATCCTATTGCAGCTGTAT
Organism: Trichechus manatus latirostris; assembly: GCF_000243295.1. Lineage (NCBI taxonomy): Eukaryota > Metazoa > Chordata > Mammalia > Sirenia > Trichechidae > Trichechus > Trichechus manatus. Next base: position 7,138,926 of record NW_004444019.1, read on the forward strand.
CCATCTTTCTACCCTTGCTCATGTTTTCTGTCTTTATAAAATTTGCCTTCCTTCCTTTCCACTATCATAGTTTAGCAAAATAATTCCCTTCCTTTCTCTCTCTGTCCACCCTTCCCTTCCTTTTTTTCTTCTTCCTACTCTCTCTTTTACTCTATTTCCAGTTAACCCACCCATCCTTTTATTTATTCATTTGCCACTTAAAACCTGTTGCAGTCAAACTGATTCTGACTCATAATGACCCTATAGGACAGAGTAAAACTTCCCCATAGGGTTTCCTAGGATGTAGTATTTATGGAAGTAGACTGCCACATCTTACTCCTGCAGAGTGGCTGGTGAGTTTGAACCACCAACCTTTTGGTTAGCAGCCAAGCACTTAACCACTGCACCACCAGGGCTCCTTTTTTTCCACTTACTTGACAAAAATTTTGTGACCACCTATTCCTGCACAGTTCTGGATACTGAGAATAGAATGCTAGAGCCAAAAAAAAGGCTGTGCTCTGTTGCCTCTTATGGTCTAGGCAAAGAGACAGATGATACTCAAGTGGTCACATACACTATGGTCAGTGCTATGAAGATGAAGTACAGAAAAGATTGTTGAGCTGTCCTTTATACGCCCAGTTTGTTGTTCAAGACTCCCTTCAAATACCACCTTCTTCATGAAGCACTTGCTAATCACCTGGCCAGGATGTAGATTTTGTGTCCCAATAAAAATACTAGCTTTATGAAGACAAGAATTATTGCCATTTTTTTTTTTAAATTCTTATATTCCAAGCTCCTTAAGAGCAGATCTAGCCGGTGCCCCATAAATATTTGTCAAATGAACAAATGATTGAAACTCCTAATTCTTTGTTTTTACCTTGTCTGATGCCACTTTTCTTACTGTGCCTTATTCTATTATTGTGTATTTATTTGTGGGAGATAGATGTGGCAGTCTGCTTCCATAAAGTTTTATAGCCTTGGGAACCCTATAGGGCAATTCTACTCTGTCCTATAGGGTCACTGTGAATCAGAGCCAACTGGACAGCAGTGAGTGTATTTATTTGTATATCTGTGTATTTATTTCATCCTTCCTTAAGTCTGTAAGAGTAAAAAGTCAGGGACTATATTTTCCTTACTTTTATAACCTTCCAGGGTTTAGCCCAATGTACGATACTCTCAAATGATTATTGAATTAAATAATATACATTCAAAACTATCATTGCATCTACACAAACATACTTTTTACTTAGATGTAAATATTAGTCAAATGCTATTGTCATATATTGACAGTGGTCTCATTTTGTCACTTGATTATATATTTTAAATGGCATGTCTTAATAGGCCTCACCTATTTATTATTTGTCTCTACAAAAATTTTTAAGTGTTCAGTGAACTGAACCATGTATGCAGTCTGCTTTTAAGTCTTTACAAAATCTCGCATAACGTTATGGGAAAAGACTTGATGATTTTAATAAGTTCTAGCTGCATTATTTTATTTAAACTTTTGTTGCATTAAGGGAGATAAATTTCTGACATGTGTTTTATTAAGAAATCAAAGGATTTAGTTCCATGACACAATTGGATATTTGAAAAAGGTACAGCTAATACTAGTTAAAATGTGTCTGACACTGTTCTAAAGACAAGTATTAGCCCATTTATAATAACCATACTAATTTTTTGCAAAAACCATGGGAAGTTGGCACTGTTATTTATATTTACAGATGAAGAAACTGAGGCAAACAAGTTGGAGGCGGTTGTCCACAGCACAAAGCTAGTAGGTAAAAAAATAGTATGATCGAATCCTGTCAGTCTGTCTCCAGAGTCTGTGCTCTTAAGTCGTTGCTGTTGTTAGTTGCTGTTGAGTCAATTCCTGCTCTTAAGAATATCATTGTATTGCTTCTCTTAGATATGGATGTGCCTGAGAGGTTAGAAAAAGAAAAGCTGATGGCACTTTAGAAAACTAAGAGAAGAGAGACTAATCTTAAGTAGGTCATCAAAAATACTAAACACAGTAGACAGCTTTTTACAGAGCCAGTCTTATCACCTCAAAAGTGATGCATATTAAAATTAAAGAGAAGTCATAAAAAGAGAAAAATAGGGGAAAATGAGATAATTATTTATAATTTGATGTATACGATTCTTTATTCTGTCAGAACCCAGTATTTGAAAGTGGTATGGTGAGATCTTACTGATATAACAGAATCTGGTTTCTTTTTTCCTACTTTCTCCTTTTCTCATATTTTTTCCATGAACTATTTGAGATGCATTGTCATAGTAAGAGTAGTTTAAGAGCTTTCTTCAAATAGAGTTTATTGTGTCCTGTGAAAGCCAGTATTTCTGTTTAGCAATTTTTCATATTAAAATCCAACAGCAGACACTCCAGCTGCATCTGATGTCTGTCTGAACCACTAGATCTCATAATGAGGAATAGCTCACCATGTAGATAAAAAATGTTTCTTCAGTAAAATTTCCATTTTAGAGCCTTGGACCATAGCTAAGGAAACTCTGTAGTGATCTTGAGAAACAGAAATTGTCATCCAAGCATTTTATGAGGCACTTCATTTTAGACTCCAGATTAAATGACTTTCTAGTTGTTAAAGTTAGTGACAGTTTGCAGAGGCTGAACTGGCAGGAAGTTAAGAGTCTTTGGAAGCATCTTTTCCTTTTACATCCTACAAGAAAACTGTATTAGTTTCCAAGCTAAAGAATATGTCATTTCACTTCTATAAATCTAAGTGGAAAAAAATAAACATAAAAGCACAAAGTTTTAGGCACAAAGATGATCGCTACTGTCAGATAATTCACAGCAACCGAAGAGGCCACAGCAAGGGGGAAAGGAAAGCAAGTTTTATACATTTGCACAGTGGAATATATGCAGCCACTAAGAGGAACTTGTTAAAGCTGCTGATAATGTTAATTTAAAGATCCAGATGATAAAATTCTATAGTCAATATGTACATAGAAAAAAGTGGAGCAGGCAAGTATGAGTTTTTTTATATTTCTGAACTTTTGAAATATTTACATTTTGAATGAGAAAATACTGCTTTTATGATAAAAAAAAATGGGATTTACTTCAAAACTGTTATATCTTGTTCTCCCATCTTACTGTTTAGAAGCTTCCAGACCAGGCAGGCAGACAGAGAGATAGAGTTATGTGCCTCATAACGTCCATTTGGACAATGTCTAACTGCATATACTTCCGTGGTCCCATAAGGTTATAAAAGAGTTCAGAAACCCCCATGGGAGACGTGGACGTAGAAGATATAGGCATGTCGCACTCGACAATCACGATGATCCTCAAAAACAAAGAAAACATTCTTCAAGATGCAAAGGATCGGCTCCACTGAAAGCGACAAGGTTAATAAAAATGTGAGAGGGACCTATATCAGATATGGAGAATTTGCTAATGATGTGGATTGAGGCCAAACACAAAAGCAAATCCCTCTCAGCACGTTGACAGTCACTGCTACGGCACGAAGCTTATTTGAGATGCTTAAAGCAAAAGCAGGACCAGACTGTGATATTTACGAGTTTAGAGCTAGCTCTGGGTGGTTTAAGCACTTCAAACAACATTCTTCCCTGCATAATATGAAAGTTGAGTAATGAGTCTGCAAGTGCTGATGTGCAGGCAGCAGAATAATTTGTTGAAATCTTAGATAAACTAATTGTAGAGAGAGGTTATTTGCCCCAGCAAATTTTTAATATGGATGAAGACTCCTTATTTTGGAAATAAATGCCTGAAAGGACCTTCATCCATAATATGGTGTTCACACAACGTTCAAATCACATAATGTCCTATTTTCACAGAATGTATCATAGACTTTAAACGATGCATGACTGTAGATAGGTAGGTAGGTCGGTAGGTTGAGAGAGAGAGAGAGCATTCTATGATTTATTTAAGCAATGCAAGTGCTTATTAAGGTAATGCAGAAGAAAATATTTCCTTTTCTATGTTCTCGTTCTTGATGTTTTAAGGCCTTCATTATAAATAATGGTAAGGATTTTTATTCAGTTAGGGATATTGTTGTTCGTTGTTCAAGAAAAACACATATTTTGGTTAATAATCAAGTCAGTGTCTAGCAATCTTAATGAGGCAAAACCATTCATACTTTATGTGCTCTGTTAGATGATGTGAGTAGAATTTCGACAAGATACTAGAAATAACAGGTCATGTTATAAAATAGGAAATGGAACTCAATTACTTTATTAAACCAAATAAGCATTGCTTTTTGAATAACAATCCTTCCTTCAAGTTAGAAGTTCCTTCACTGAGTTTCTGTTAGTGGTAAACTTCCTCAGGTTTTGTGCAAAAATGTCATTGTAATTCCTTCATTCTTGTTGTCTCTGAAAACTGATTATTTTACTCCATTACCTTCTAATTTCTGTTGTTGCTAACTTGTCCAGCAGTTATTTTTTTATAGTATTTTTTTCTTTGATGGCTTTTAACATTTTCTCAATTTTTGCTGTAGTATGCTGACGTTTTGCTGCTATGTGCCTGTCTGAGGGATTCTGTATATTTGCCTTACTTGCTATAGGTTGTGCTTTGGAATTTGAGATTTCATGACTTTCATCAATTCTGGGAAATTTTTGTCCATTTTCACTTTGAATATTACCCATCTTGCATTGTATGTGTTTTCTCATTGTGAAATTTATATTAGATCTAGGTGGGACTGATTCTATTTTTCATGTAGCCTACCCTCTCTTTCATACTTTTATATTTCCATTTACTTCCATTTCTTTTATCTCCCTGTGAAGAAGAGTAATTTCTCAGCTTTATCTTCTAGGCCACTACTTTTTATATCAAATTTAACCTACTGTTTACCCCATCTATTGCATCTTAAATTTCAGTAACCATATTGTTTTATTTCTAGAAATTACTTTTAAATCACCTTTATTGATGCATATTTTACATAAAATAAACTTTGCCAATTTCAAATGTACAATTCATGTAACCACCTACCACGATTATGATAGAAAAGATTTCTGTAAGGTTCTTTTTTGGCTCTTTTCCTAATTTGTTTCATTTTAATGTATCTTATTCCTTTCCTTTCACATATTTTCATTCATTATTTTATGCTTTTAATCATTTATATTTATTTATTGTATGATATGCATCCAATAATCATATAATCTGAATCTCTTAGTGGTCTAATTCGGCTCTATTTATTTTTTTGTTTTTGTTTTTGCTGAATTATGCCCAGGGTGGCCTCTCTCCTTGTGTTTTATTTTGTAAAGTTGCACTATGAGTGCATTTTCTTTGCACATTTTTATCTCTGGTAATTCTATACAACCTTTACTGTGAGTCTGTTCCTCAAGTGAGAATTTGTGTTTGCTTTTGATAGGTGCCTAGCAGGTATCCAAGACCATTTAAAATTTTGTATTGTCTAATATTTCTCACATAAACAAAATTTTTGCATATATAAAATAATGCATACATATATATGTCATATATAAGTAAAACACAGTAATAAAATAAATGCCTATTTTCCCGTCACACAAATTAGGAAACAGAAATTGACATGACCACTTTCTACAATGACTTCTCAGGACTTGAATATCCACCCTGGCATTCAGTTTCCTCCCCATTTTTGTGCTAGAATTTTTTTTTTTATAAGGCCCTGTAATCACTTGTTTATTTATATATTCAACAGATATTTATTGAATGCCACTATGTGCCATACACTATTCTAAATGCTGGGAATACAGGAGTGAGCAAAAGAGACAAAACTTCCTGCCCTTATATGGAATACATTTCTAGTAAGGAAAAGGCAATAATTAAAAGGAATAAATAAGTCACATAGTATGCTAGATGGAGATAAATGCTATAGAGGGAAAAAAATAGGAAAATAGTATAGAGAATGTTAGGGGAGAGAGGATTACACTTTGAAAAGGGGGGGTCAAGGATAGCCTAAGGAAGAAGAAAGACCTGAAGAAGGTGAGGAAGTGAGCAGTGAAGCTTTGTGGAAGAAGAGTGGCCTAGGCAGAGGGATGAAGCCATATAGAAGAAGAGTAGCCTAGGTAAAGGGATGAAGCCATGCGGAAGAAGAGTAGCCTAGGTAAAGGGATAAAGCCATGTGGAAGAAGAGTAGCCTAGGTAAAGGGATGAAGCCATGTAGAAGAAGAGTAGCCTAGGTAAAGGGATAAAGCCATATGGAAGAAGAGTAGCCTAGGTAGAGGGATGAAGCCATGTAGAAGAAGAGTAGCCTAGGCAGAGGGATGAAGCCATGTAGAGGACGAATTGCCTAGGCAGAGGGATGAAGCCATGGGGAAGAAGAGTAGCCTAGGTAGAGGGACAGTGAAAACAAAAGCTCTTAGTGGTATGGCATATACAAGGAAAGCAGGGGAGTCAGCTTGACTGTAGCAGAGTGATCATAGGGAGAGTGATAAGAGATGAGGTCAGAGCAGTAATAGGTCCAGACTATGTAGACATTGGAAGAAATTTGGCTTTTATTTCAAGTGAAAGGAGTCCTGGTGGTGCAGTGGTTAAAGCGCTCAACTGCTAACTGAAAGGTGGGTGGCTTAAACCTACCAGCTGTTCTGCGGGAGAAAGATGTGGCAGTCTGCTTCTGTAAAGACTGCAGTCTTGGAAACCCTATGGGGCAATTCTACTCTGTCTTAGAGGGTCACTCTGAGTCTAAATCAACTCAACAGCAGTGGGTTTGGTTTGGTTTGGTTTTTTACTCCAAGTGAAATGGGGAGCCTTTGGAGGGCTTGGGGAAGAGAAATGATGCCATCTAGCATATGTTTGAAAGGGATTAGTCTGGTTGCTGTTTTGAGATAGACTAGAATTGGTCAATGATAAAAGCACAGAGAACTGCCCAGAGGCTCTTGTGGTAACCCAGATGACAAATGATGATAGTTGGATCAGAGTGATAACAGTGGAGGTAATGAAAAAGTAGTCAGATTCTGGAAGTATTTTTAAAGAAGAGCCTACAGGATTTGTTAATGGATTGGATGTGGGTATGAAAGAGAATAGTCAAGAATGACTACAGTGTTTTTGGTCTGAACAACTGCAAGGATGGATTTACCACTAACTGAGATGGGGAAGAGAATAAGATAAGGAGCATGTGGAGAGAAAATCAGTTTTGAAAGTTTTAGGTTGGGGATGTCTATTAGATGCCCTAGTGGAGATTTCAAATAGAAAAACAGTTAAAGGGGACAGGTCAGAACCGAAGATGTAAATGTGGGTGGTATCAATAGATAGGTTTTAATTAACGCCTTGAGACTGGATGAGCTCCCCAGAGCAGTGGGTGATAATAGAAAAGAGATAAATTCCTAGAGTCTGGAGAGCTCTGTGTTGTGAGGTCTGGGAGATGAAGAGGAACCAGAAAAGTAGGTTGAAAGTGAGCAGCCCATGAATTAGAAGGAAAACCCAGTGAATGTGGTGCCCTGGAAGCAAGGACAATAATGGAGTGATCAAATGTGTCAAGCAGTGTTCATAGGATCAAGTAAGATGAGGGCTGTGATTTGACTATGGCATTAGTAACTTGGAGAGCTGGTAAAAGGCAGATGGGAGTGCATCCAGAGAGAAGAAGAGAAAAAGAAGTAGTTTTTTTTTTCTTTTTTTTTTTTTTAATAAAGGGAGAGAACTGGACCATAGGTAGAGAGGGAAGTGGGGACATAAGAGGGTATTTTTCAGATGGTAAAAATAACAGTATGTTTGTAGAGGGAAAAATAAGTTGAGGAGAAATAGGAAAAAATGATGATGCAGGAGAGAGAAGGAAGAACTGCTAGAGCTTTGCTCTCGCACAGGTGAGATGGGATGGAATCTAATACAGCCTAAGTAGAGGAGCTGGCCTTTGCTAACTGCCCAGAGAGTTCTGGATTCAAAAGAATGTTTGTTTTAAGGTGTTTCATGGATGGCGTTTTTTGGTTATGTAGTGTTTAAGATTGTCAGAAATGACCATGTGTTTTCACAAATGTAAAGTGTCATGTTTGTCAGCAAAGCCCTGCATAGTCTAGCCGCTTTCTCTATGAGACACTCACAATAGCCTTTCAGTTCCTGAAAGCCTCATTCTCCCACCCACCACAGGGCCTATTCACATGCTGTTACATCTACTTCCAAGACCCACTCTGTAGTTTAGTTCAGGCCTTCCTAGCAGTTTCCACAGATGTAACTTTCCATTTATTTGTGTGCTCATTTAATTAATGTCAGCCTTCAACATTAGGCCTAAATTTCATGAGACCAGGACCACATTTTTAAAAAATGAATAAAAAGCACATAGCATACTGACTAGCAAACAATGGCATTCATTACTTATTAATTGACAAGTATATTATGAACTAAATACATTTTTATTACAAAAATTATACTTAATTTATAGTTACCTGGTACAAAGTAAACAATGCAGGCACCTTCTGTTATTCAGTTTGGCCACTTAAATGGCGTATAGATTAAGTAGATTATTGCCATAATCGCACTTAGTTTTGTGCTGTCTGCATAACATACTTTAGTGGGTAAAATATAATCGCAATAAGCCAGAAAATAGCTTTACAATAGAATAAGATGTTCTAGTACTTTGTTCAAAAGAACAAAATAAATACATACAGAAAACATTACTTAGTCATCCAAAAGTAATTTTAAATTTTAGAACTTCAGCCATGCTTCTACAACTTGGACAAAGTACTGTCTCAAATATTTGTAATATTTACTCACTAAAATAAAATGTTCCCTGGTCTCTAAAGAAACATCTTTAGGGGTGCATATGGATGTTGAGACTGTGGGTTGGGCAGGGCTGTGGGAGCAATAGATTGGAAATCAAAATTTAGACAGAATAAATCTGAACCACTGGCTCCATGTAGATTCAAATGTACATAAGAAGAACAAAATGAAGAATAGAATAATATGGTTGATTAATATTTTTTGACTCTCAAAAATCAGGAGACTTTTAACACCAATTAAAACCATGAGCTATTGCATCAAGCTTGGAATCAAATAAAATGAATGTTTGGTCATGATTTCTGTGGTTTGTGTTATTGTCAGCAGGGTTTTAAACAGCAGACTGCAATTTCATAATGATGGAATGGAGGCTACAGCATTCCTCCCCGTGTGCCCACTGTATGATTGGAGTTAAAGGTAGAAAGATAGATTTAAAGAGTTCCACAGAAAGAGATGGCCTACTATTATCTTAGATTTCTTTCCCCCCATTGGTAAATCTGTAGCCTCCAAACTCATGCAATCCCTTTAGTCAATGTCCAGGTGTTCTGTCAATACCTCAGGTAGAACAGACAAGTTTTTTATATGCAACTTTCAAATAACTGTTGTTATTTGATTGTACCTTTCAAATAACTATTAGATCATTCCTGCAGTCTTAAAGCAAAACTTAGCCCTAACAGTTTCCAGCATGTAATAAGTGAGAAATTTTCTGATACAAAAATTCAGGGGAATGGAGGAATTAAGGTGGAGTAAGGTGTTATATAAAATTTCTTGGATCCTTAATGAAATAACTCTGCTTTTTATTTTTAGAATGAATGGAGTGAAGGGGGAAAAACTTGATACTCTCCAGTTGGAGCAATCTAGAATTTATTTTTTTGAAAGAATTTATCTTTTTTCAAAGAAGTTGCAATCAACTTGAGGGCAACTGACATTACTTTTGGAAAATTAAATATAGTATGCTGTGTGTGAGGTTTGACTCTTTGACCCAAAGGGAAGAGCATCAAAATCTCAAAATTATCAGGCTTACCAGTAACTTCTTAACAGAACAGAAATTAATAATTTATGAGGAAGATAAAATATTAATTATTCAGTGTGCTTTTAATGATACTCAAGGCCCTATTCTTGATGAATATAAATTAGGAAGAATCTTTATTGACAAATATATTTAGTAATTTCAGGTACTTCTTTTGAATTGAAACCTAATCAAAAAAGTTCACTTAAAAGTCAGATTATTCAGGTTAATTGTTATTAATATTTTCTACATTCATATTTAAATGACTGTCATATAACAAAAGCCTTATTTTGCACTTTGATTAAAATAGAAAATCATGTTCTCTATGGAATTTACTATTATTAGAAGATGAAGTAAGATCATCTCACATGAGAAAGAACATAATGATTAGAATGAGTATTTGAAATAAATAGCTATATCTGTTAGTCAGACATACTGAGTTTACAAAATTATCAGTGGGTAGTAGAATTACACCTTGTTTAAGGAGAGTGATAAACAGCTAAGATCTTACTATCAAAGCAGATGTAATAAGAGCTGTCTAAACTTTCACCTTCAAAAAGAATAGTAGTAGATGAGGCTCATTTTAAGAAAAGCCTTGATTTCTTGTGAATCATAAGTATTTCCATAATCAGAGCCAGTTAACAGTCTTCATTAGCAAGTATTATTTTTGACATTTTCAGATCTATGATAGTATCATATAGAACTGGAATTATCTTGCCCTTTACTGTCATATGGACAACAAAATGCTAGAAAAAGGAGAAAAATTCAAAGTAAGCGAAGGTTCATATTCAGAATTGGAATTTGTAATGTGAACCAACTTTTTCTGTAACCTGGATCTCTCCATTCTAACTACAAATCCAGTGTCTAAGGAGCAATATATAGAACTTGGAACTTTTGTCCTAATTCTCTCATCTGCATGCTATTTGCTTTGAGAGAGTTGGCAATCGTGCCTTTCAGTTTCAGTTTCAATTAAAGTAACTGGTATAATAAAATTTAAAAAAGTGAAGTGAATTCATTCTCTGAATTTTTCTTAATTTCATTGACAATTTTTTCTGCCTAGGTGGCCAGAGATTATGTATTTAAAAATACTGTAGAACAAAAAATGTCAGAAATTGACCACCCAACAGAAAAAGTCAAGGTTAAGAGGAAGCAGAAACTGAGTTGACATAATAAAAATTAATGGGGTCTTATTGCCTGTTATAACCATTTGTACAAAGCCATAGAAGGTGAAAGATCATGGTGTATGAGGGTGGTAATTCTGTACTCTGGAGCATGGGTCCAGGGGGGAGGGCAATAGGCAGGGGGCTGAAAACATGGACTGTACCTAATTTTGAAGTTCGTTTGTTTGGTTTGGTTTGTTTTTTTCTGTCATGCTAAATGATTTGGCCATCATTATAAAATTCAGGAGAAACAACTGAAGGGCTCACGTAATGGGAATGACCTGATCTGACCTAAATTTCACTCTCTAAATTTTAATGCCATTATTGAAGGTGGATTGAGAAGGAAAGTCTGGAAACATAGAGACAAGTTGAGAAGTTATTGCCGTCATCTGTGTGAAGGACTGCAAAGAGCTGAACTATAACAGGGAAAAGAGAAGTGTAGAGAAGGAGCATATTTGGAAGATGTAGAAATGCAACAGGAACAATGGTGAGCTAGACGTGTGTATAAGAGAGCGCAAAAACGTTAAAGATGACCCCAAGGCTTCTCACTTAGGCAGTGGGAAAATGGTGAATGTTAAGATGGGGAAGACGGAAGAAGAGACTTGGTTTTAATGATTTTGGACATGTTTAGTTTGAGGTATTCTAGATTTTTGTAGGCTATTTAGGTGGAAAGGTCATTAAGCAATTAGAAAGTGAGCACAGAGCTTGAGAGAAGTTTGGGTTGTATTTATTAGACTGCTCAAAACTGTGATTGTTCTGCCTATGGGATATACAAGTCTATGTTTAAGGTTTCAGAGTCATTGAGTTTAGATAGCATTGAACAAGAGTAGTAAATGAGTTCTGCCAGAGAGAGCCTTTGGGAAAAACATTAGCTGAAATAGTCATCAGAGAGTTAGAGAGAGAACCAGGAAGAAGGAGTGACTTAAAAACCAAGAGAGAAATCATTTCAAAAAGAGAGTAATCAAAAGGATCACATTTCTCAGGATACTAAAATGAAATGAGAAATGAGTTGTGCCCCAAAGATTTTGGGTTTAGGAAATGATTGGGGACATGAAAAAAAAAATAGCAAGCAGTTGAGGTCTACACTGAATTGTAAATATTGTCCTATTTTTTAGCACGACATAAATTCCTGTTCTGAGAGCTATCCCTGTCTTAAATTCTGAACTCACTTTGTCATCCTAAATTCTGTCCTCGCCTCAAATAGTATTTCTATCCATCCATCATTAGAGTTCCAAACTCTCCTTCAGATCACTCCTAAATTTTCACTTCCAGTAAATGTAACTCTTTTGACTTATACTACAATTATCTGGTCCCAAATTGATTTTATATTTGATGTTGTCATTCCTGACCGGACCATTGCAATGGCTATACATGAAATTAGCAGCTACCTTCTAAATCCCAACTTTAAAGAGTTTAAATCAGAGTATTTATTTTAAGTATTTGTACATATTTTATATCGTGTATTTTAAATTGGACTTTGTCCAAAGATAAAGAACCTAGTAGGATGGAAAAAATTAACATAAAAATTCTTAAGGTTATTTGATGTAAACGTATTTGTAAAAAATTGAGATGTTTAGAAGATATTTTAAAATAATACTGTGGCATTTAAATCTGTCTCAGTAATTAAAATATGTATGTGCACTTTTATAAACATTAATAAGGTAGCATATTTATTTTTATTTATTTTTACTTTGCTTTATGATTTATTTGACTAGTCATTTTATCTCTTCATTTAGACCGAATTTCCCTGGTGAGAGTGCTCATGTTTGACTCATTTCTGAGTTTCCAACATTGCTTTGCATTAGAGATATAGTGAAATATTTTCTCAATGTATTAAATCAACAAAGATGATACATCACTTATCTGGTTTGGTGAGATTAAGTTTTGCCACTACTTTACTAATAACAGCTCACATTTTAGTGTGTTACGGTTTTTCAGATTATCTTGTTTAATCTGATTTTCTCATTACATCCTTGACTAGTTATTAGATTATTTTAAGAGTATGGTACAAATAAGATAAATTAAGCATTTGAATTCTGAATGGAATTTTTAGCTTATCTTCTCCACAGCCACAAGTTCACTCTTAACCTTGGCCATGTTTGCAACTGTGCACTACTGATTGAAAATAAAGGTGGGGGAGGGTAGACAGAAGAAGAAAAATCATTACCAATCTATTTATATCCCTGGAAAACAAGTTCAAAGAACATCATCTATTCTTGCTTATTCTTAAGGATCAGCACAGCATTTTCTTCACCCTGACTTGATATTTGAATTTTCTATATTGCTGATCTTCCCGTATTGTTAGCATGTGCCCACTGTTTACCTTCCTGCTTGCTGTTATCATCAGAATGCTCAGAAATATGATTAGCCCATACTTGAGGTATATAAGCCTGTCTCAGGAGGACTTTAAAGAAGAAATGTTTATTTCAAAAGCTTATGATTTGAAACCAAAATGGCTGTCTCCTATCTATTGAAGGAAAGATCATTTCTATGCAGTTGAAAACCCAAGATAACCTAATGCTTCTTGGTTCAACTTTATACTTGTAACTTTTCATGCTGGACTAGTTCAAGAAAACTTACTTTATTATTGAAACAAATTACTTTATCCAAAATAGAACACAAAATTTCTTCATTAAAAATAATTTTTAAAAATGGTGTACATAATAAATAAAATATTGAATGAGTATTGGAGGGAAAAACTTTTAAAATATTTTCAGTCATTCACTTTATAATATTCTTGGCATTACAAAGGCCGTGTAGTGTCAAAGGAACACAAAATAACTAGCCTTTCAGTTTGGCGGTGGCTAAATCTAATGGGTGAAAATTTGATTGTTGAACAAAAATGTTGTTACAATGTTCATAGTATCAAATAGTTTTAAAAAATTTCCTTATTATTTTAACTACTTTCTACCTTAAAGGATGAAAAATCGTTTCAACTCAGAATATTCCTAACTTTCCTATTTTACTAAAATTAGTATATCAGTTAGCTAATTGTTATTTGTCTTACTAAAACAATAGTAATTAATTAATATTATTACAATTTATTTAAAACAAAGAAAAAAGTTATTTTCTCATGCTTCTTCTACCCAAAGCAATTCATAACTCAAAACTCTAGTCTCAGAGTCTCCGTTGAAAACAATTCAAAGTCATTACATCCAAAAAAAAAAAAAAAGTTTAAAGCAAATTTTTTTTTTGGGAATTAAAAAAATAAACAGTAAAATGTCATTTTTTTGATACACTAACCAAGTCAAGTGGAAAGCCTTTCCGTTTGTAAAAGTGTAAGCTCCATGTAGGCGGGGGTTTTGTCTGCTTTGTTCACTATTGTATCCTCATCACCAAGTACAGTGCTTATAAATAGAAGATTATTAATAAAAATTGTTAAATGAATGAAACATGAATCTGATAATCTGGAAACAAACTCCTATATATAAATCAACATAACTGTGCTCTGCAAAGAAAAATAACACATAAACCTTAACTAAAAGGTAAACTTTCCTACAGACTGGGAAAAAGTTTTGGCTATGACAAATCTGATCAGCATCTAATCTCTAAAATGTACAAGATACTAGAAAACCTCAACAACAAAAAGACAAATAACCCAGTTAAAAAATGGGCAAAGAATATGAACAGGCACGTCACCAAAGAAGACATTCAGGCGGCTAACAGACACATGAAGAAATGCTCACGATCATTAGCCATTAGAAAAATGCAAATCAAAACTACAATGAGATAACATCTTACACCAACAAGGCTAGCATTAATCCAAAAAACACAAAATAATAAACTGTTGGAGAGGTTGTGGAGAGACTGGAACACTTACACACTGTTGGTGGGAATGTAAAATGATACAACCACTTTGGAAATCGATTTGGCGCTTCCTTAAAAAGCTAGAAATAGAAGTACCATACGATCCAGCAATCCTGCTCCTTGGAATATATCCTGGAGAAATAAGAACCGTCACACAAATAGCTATATGCACACCCATGTTCATTGCAGAACTGTTTATGATAGCAAAAAGATGGAAACAACCTAGGTGCCCGTCAACAGACAAATGGATAAACAAATTACAGTATATTCACACAATGGAATACTATGCAACAGTAAAGAACGATGAAGCCGTGAAACATCTTATAGCATGGAGGAATCTGGAAGGCATTATGCTGAATGAATTTAGTCAGTCACAAAATGACAAATATTGTATAAGACCACTATTATAAGAACTCAAGAAAAGGTTTAAACACAGAAGAAAACATTCTTTGATGGTTACAAGGGTAGGGAGGGAGAGGGTTATTCACTAACTAGAATTATCTTAGGTGAAGTAGACAAGAATTATCTTAGGTGAAGAGAACGAAAGCACACACTACAGGGATGTCAGCACAACTGGACTAAACCAAAGCTACGAAGTTTCCTGAATACAACCAAACACTTCGAGAGACAGAGTAACAGGGGTGGGGGTCCAGGGACCATGCTTTCAGGGCTCATCTAGGTCAATTAGCATTACAGAGTTTATTAAGAAAATGTTCTGCATCCTACTTTGGTGAGTGGTGTGTGGGGTCTTAAAAGCTAGCAAGCGGCCATCTAAGATGCATCAATTTGTCCCAACCCACCTGGAGTAAAGGAGAATGAGGAACACCAAAGTCATAAGGAGAGTATTAGCCCGAGAGACAGAAAGGGCCACATAAACCAGAGACTTCATCAGCCTGAGACCAGAAGAACTAGATGGTGCCTGGCTACCATCAATGACTACCCTGACAGGAACACAACAGAGAGTCCCTGATGGAGCATGAGAAAAGTGGGGTGCAGAACTCAAATTCTAGTAAAAAGACCAGACTTAATGGTCTAACAGAGACTGGAGGAACCCCAGAAAGCATGGCCCCCGGACTCTCTATCAACCCGGAACTAAAACCATTCTCGAGGCCAACTCTTCAGACAAAGATTAGACTGGACTAGGGGACATAAAATGATACTCATGAGGAGTGTGCTTCTTAGCTCAAGTAGATACATGAGACTAAATGGGCAGCTCCTGTCCAGAGGTGAGATGAAAAGGCAGAGAGGGTCAGGAGCTGCTTGAATGGACATAGGAAATCAGGGGTGGAAAGGAGGAGTGTGCTGTCACAGTACAGGGAGAGCAATTAGGGCCACATAACAATGTATGTATAAATTTTTGTATGAGAGACTAACTTGAATTGTAAACTTTCACTTAAAGTACAATAATTTAAAAAAAAGGGTAAACTTTTTGGTATGGATTTTCAACTCTAATCAGTTTTCCAATCTATATTGTTGTTGTTAGGTGCTGTTGAGTCGATTTTGACTCATAACTACCCCATGTGACAGAGTAGAACTGCCCCTAGAGTTTCCTAGACTGTAATCTTTATAGAAGCAGATTGCCAAGTTTTTTTTCCATGGAGCTGCTGCATAGATTCGAACCACCAACCTTTCAGTTAGCAGCTAAGTGCTTGACCATTGAACCACCAGGGCTCCTTTCCAATTTATATAATACCCCCAAAAATGTGCCATTGCCTCAGTGTCTTGAGGTTCTCAAAGCTTTGTTCTGTTCAATTCTGTATCATATACAGGTCAAAATTTGGACCAATGGAAGGTGTGTGTGGATCAACATAAAGCTAATAACCCTGAAAGAACAATTACTCAAGTTTATGGTCTCCAGAGCATGGACCAATATAGTCTTAATTCAGGAAAAAATAGGGTATTATTAAAATAATAATGGTACTATGCTTATAATTTTATGTGTGTATATGTAATTTACTTTTAAACATCTAAAATAAAAATTATTTAAGGTGGTTTGATGGTTTCCTCCTTTGACTTCCCTTGTTCCTCTTGCCATTGAGTCGATTCCAACTCATAGTTGACCCTGTAGGCCCATAGGGTTTCCAAGGCTGTAATCTTTACAGAAGCAGACTGCCACATCTTTCTCTCACTGAGTGGCTGGTGAGTTTGAACTGCCAGCCTTTGGTTAGCAGCCAGGCGCTTAACCACTTTGCCACCAAGCCTCCTTCCTCCTGTGATTAGTTGAACTGAATTCAAAAGCATAGAAAAAGCAATTTAAAGAAATAATGACTTTGTGTGAAGGAGCAGAAACCTAGAAGATTATTGCCAAGTTGAAATCCTTAAGGAGGAGACTTCAACCCCATGTTTCTCCAGACTTTTAAATTCTGAGTTAGATTTGCTAAGTTTATTCATGGCTACTCCATCTGTTTAATGCAGAGAGAGTCTGGAAGAATATATTTATGGGTGGCCTCTAACTCCAATCTGATGAGTCACTAAAGCAAGAAAGTACTTGGATCATGCCCTAATTCAGCAGGGCATGTGAAATACTGTTTATAAAATAAAGTTCAGGATTTTGCATTGAAGAATCTGGGTCAGACCTTAAACCTTTAAGTCTTGAATGAATTCAGGTATATATATATATATATATAAATATAAATATAAATAATATACTTATTAATATATATTAATATATATAAAGCAAAAAATTTTGCTGTTTAGCCAAATTGGATATTATATTAGTTGAAGAAACCGATATGTGGATGATATAAAACCATTTAACATATTTATGTAATTTCCCTCCTTGAAATATTTGACAAACCCTATTGGAGAAGAATTTTAGGAGAAAATTTTTTTGTGCACATCAGAACGTTTTAAACTGATTGTATAGAGTGGGACTT
This sequence comes from Trichechus manatus latirostris, assembly GCF_000243295.1. NCBI lineage: Eukaryota > Metazoa > Chordata > Mammalia > Sirenia > Trichechidae > Trichechus > Trichechus manatus. The sequence goes on from NW_004444019.1 coordinate 7,156,416, forward strand.
CAAAATAAGATGTTGGACCCCAAGAGTAGGGCCCCTGGACACCCTTTTAGCTCAGTAATGAAGTCACTCCTGCGGTTTATCCTTTAGCCAAAGATTAGACAGGCCCGTAAAACAAAAAGAGACTAAAGGGGCACACCAGCCCAGGAGCAAGGACTAGAAGGCAAGAGGGAACAGGAAAGCTGGTAATGGGGAACCCAAGGTCAAGAAGAGAGAGTGTTGACATGTCATGGTGTTGGTAACCAGTGTCACAAAATATGTGTGCTAATGGTTTAATGAGAAGCTAGTTTGTTCTGTAAACCTTCATCTGAAGTACAGTAATAATAATAATAAGGTGTTGAGTGTCAGGTTAGGTTGGTGAGGAGGCCTTGCAGAGCCACACAGAAGGTCTAGGCATTTCAGTTGGTCCTCATGAACCAATACTGTTTTCCTAATTCAGTTTGAATTTATATCACTGGAATACATGAAATGGTTGATCTCTGTCTTTTTGTGGAATTTGTAGTTAGACAAAATGTATGCAAATGATGAGTATGGCACTCCTTGTACTCTTTATTTTTATAAGAAGGGAATATATGTATGTTTAATTTTCAGTTATCTTAGAAAAAATAGCTATCCTAAACAAAAATGAAAATTGTCTAGATGAGTCAGAAAGGAGCCAGATTACACCCTAAACCTATATAAATGTGAGGTTGATCTTATTATTTTTTTCCTTTTCAGTATTTTTCACTTGCTGTGCCAGCTACAATTTCATTTTCTGTTTTCTCTTTTTGAACCTTTGCAAGCCTTTATAGAGCTCTTATGTCAGATAGTTCCCAATTTATGCAATTACTTAGATTTCATGAAGGAAGTCTGTTTATAGCTTTCATCTACTTTAAAGCATAATTTTTCTACTGTGGGGTCTTCAATTTGCCTTTAGTTTTTCTTGTCTTTTATTTTTATTGGCATTTTTTGTTTTTATTAAAAACGGTTTTCTTCCTGAATACTACTCATCTTTTGATGGAGGCTGTTTCTTTTTTCTAGGCTAGCTATTTTCATGTATAATGTGGGGAAATGGGCTGGTGGGATATTAGCTGGTTGAAGCTGGAATTGGGTCTGTTGGGCCCTCCATTCTACAAGGAAGTGCCTTTGCTCTTGGCTAGAGGGTCAGCCAGGCTAAAAGAGATACATTAGTCACCACCAGTCCTGTGCATCGCGCTTTATTTTTACATTAATACCCCAGATACACACCACAGAGGTGACTGTTGTTCCTCCATCTGACAAACCAAAAGCCCAAGTTGTATCAGAGATGCCATGAATCTGTGTCTTCTCACCTACCTCATCTCCCCTGCCACCCTTTAGTGACAGGCTCAGGGATTTTGTACACACCTGTCCACACAGCTAGATCTTGTCTTTCTAAGCAAGGGGACACTGGTTTGGCACTTAAGGGCGCGTACTCCCTGAGAGTTGCAGTGGAATGGGCTCACTTTGTGTGTCTTCACTGGACAAGGTCTACTTTTCACTACTCTTGGCAGCCCATCTTCCTAGATCGTGGTTCAGTATTGTGGCGGGCCATTTTCTACTTTCACCCAACATGGCATTTTCCTTCCTGTATTTGTATTTGTATTCTTGTTGATCAGTATCACAGAGAAGAATCAGGCCGAGATAGCTTACTTCAATGCCTGTAACTGGCCAGACTACATTTCAATATGGTCAGTGCCCCTTGGAATTCTGATGAGCTACCTGCTGCAGGTTCTGGTAGACATTCAATCTGCTATGGAAAAATGATTTTTCTTAGTTGTTGTAAGAAGACTGCATTGCATAATATCTTAGCTCACCTTTACGAACTTTATTATAAAAGTAAAATGTCAGTGAAAGGAAGATATGCGGAGTGAAGATGGGAAGAAGTTATGTATAAAATATGGTGCATGTGATTTCAAAATTCATTTTCATTTGATTATGTATTTAGGGTATTGAAAGTGCATGCATCTTTAAAAATAAGTGACTTCCTTTTTAAGGATTTTAATTTAGAAAAATTGGAAAACTGTTGAGCTTTTCCCTGCTATAACTTTCTGCTCACCAATCCTCCCGACCAGTGCTTTCCTGCTCAAACCCCTTGAGAGGAAGAAGTGCATTACTTCGTAGACTCGTGTACCAAAAAACAGACATAGAGTGAACAATAAAGCACTTGAAGAGCTTTTCTCTGTAACTGACTTATTGACTGTTAGATTTTGCTGGGGTGCAGGAATTAAATAACTGTCTTGGTTCATAAGACTGTCCCTTTTGATACTTGCTATACCATAAGAGACTTGTGAGAATATAAGTAAAGATACTAATAATTTAAACAGTGAAAACAAGAAAAAAAGGTAGAAAAGCCAGCAAAAGTTGATATATTCTTGCATTAAAATGTATTTTTCATATTGTTAAATTCACTTTACATATTTAGTTTAATGACAGGTATAACTGTTATTTATGCAACTATTGGAATATCTTCTTAGATAATGTGGTAAAATTAATCTGTAATTTGTATGATGTAAAGTATATAAATGTAAGAATTTCTGTACAGTGCATATCATTTAAAGGAAAAGAAGGAGTTATCAGTAAAAAATTTCATTTGCTCTTTTTGAAGTCTTCAAATAGGATAGAAACTGAGTTTTATCATTCAGCAATAGTTTATTGCCATAACCAAAGAAATAGATATGGGCTTAAAGATGTCCTTTCCAAGCTGGAATTATAGCCTTTCTCATTTGAAAAATTGGTTTGGTGACCTAGGGGGCTATTGCATGGCTTCTGAAGGCCAACCTTCCTTCTGAGTGGATTTATCATTTAGAGCCACCTATTTACTAGGACTCCCATTAACTCTTTTCAAGGAGAATGCCACTGTGCAAAGATTTAACCAGGTTTAAAAACTATCTGTAGAAGCAATGACCAAATAGTATCATCTCAAGCTGAGCTGTGGGAAAGCCCATTAAAGTTAACTTCCAAGGCTGTTTGACAGCTATCGCCTTGATTCTGGATCTTTAATTTTCAACACCTAAGTTCTCACTCTTATGTGAAAAAAATAATCAAAGATAGAAAGCAATATTCAGAAAGAAAAAAAAAAATGTAAAGGGAAATACTAGCCTGTAAAATGATAGGTAAAGTATGCCAAAAATTCTGCAGAATGTAACTTCAGAAGCCAGAATAGTAAAAAGGAGTTTGCAGAACATTTGTGAACTACCAGAGCTCATTTCCAACACCTCCTCAAAATACGTAATTAACATTAACTCTGTCCATGATACCTTCTTGGCTGAACAGATCAGAAGGACACCCTAAACTTGCTCTATCAGCCCTTTCTAACCCTCCTCCCCTTGTAGCACATCTGTAACAAGGTCAGTAATGTAGCTCCTGGGGGCATGTGGGGCAATTTGCCTCCATTTCGTTTCTCACTCTTAAAACAGCATTAAAGGAAACAAACAAACAATACTACTCCTTTACTGAACTGATTTACTTCATTTCGTCTTTTCTCTTCTCCTTCCACAATAACTTCCTTTTACAAATACTATCAATTCAGATTGTATGTGATGGCAAGCAATCATAAGATCCTCTTATTTGGTAAACTGCTTTTTGTTTTGATTTTTTTATCTAGTAAAATTGAAATTGCGGTAGCATAGCCACATGAGATAACAGAAAGAGCATTCAGTTAAGTAGGAGTCAGTCAGGGTTTAGAGTTCTAGATCTGTTACTTGTTTACTGATTTAATTTATGCTAGTTGCTTCACCTCTTCATCTTATCATTCTTGTCTGACATGCTGATATGCAAAGTTGATATGTTGTTTCAACTAGCTTAAAGGGATATTTTGAAAATTATTTCATATGTCTGTATTTTTGTTTTTCACCCGCCTTCATTCCAAACTCTATTTGAAATGACTTACCAAAGCACGTATAATACGAAATGGTAATTAAAATTAAGTCAAAGGCTAAACTAAAAGTGTGGCCAAAATCAGCCCTCAGTTCCTAGAAGTTAACACAAGAAGAAAAAATAGACTGGTTACATGACTCACAGTTATCTGAAAGCCACACACACACACACGCACGTGCGCACAAGCACGCACGCACGCGCGCACACACACACACACACACACTTACACGCATTCACACACTTCCATACCCATGTTCACAGGAGACCTTGCTATATGACCAGCCATGAAAGGAGTGGTCCAAATTAGAAATATGGTTCTTATTTGCATGCTGCTCTAGAAATGCAGTTACCTCTTCTGTCATTTTCTTTTAGGAATTTCAGCACCATCTGGCTTCTCATGAAAGTCAGGCAAAGTTGTATTTTCTGTCTTCTTTCTGCTCCAGTGTTACAGCAGATTTTCGTCAAAGCTTAGATCAGAAACCATGAATGTACAGCTTCTCATATAATGACTTGATTATGTAGAATGTCAAAGGCAGCACTATTCCAAAAGGTCAGGGTTACCATTTCTATGTGGACATTACTTATTGCCCTGGGAAAGTTTGTTTTGTCATTCTCCCAAGTATCCAGGAATAAAAATTTTGTGTTGAACTAGCTTTAGATAAATGCTACCTGTCACGGAAAAAGTTCCGAACTCCTCTTGGTGATATTGACTTTCTCTATTGGTAGCCTTACAATCTTGTTCCTCATTGGCTCCTCTAAAAGTAAATGATATCAAAAGAAGTACAGAACATAGAAATGATCACTCAAAAGGAACTAGCAGAAGACTAGGTTTGTAAAAAAGAGAGAAAAAAAAAACTATTAACAGAGTAAAAAAATTAAGAACTCAAGTAATATAACAGAAATTAAGAACAAAAAAATACATCAACATAAAATAATTATGAGACTTAAATGAAGAGCTAAAATGTATTAACCATATTGTAAAATTAAATAGTAAGGCATTAACTAAAATGAAAAAGTTTATAAATTAAGAAAGATGAGAAAATTTTTAACATAAAAAATAAGGAATAGTGACTATTCAAAACTTTTTAAAAAGCAATAAAAAGTAAAAGCATAAACCTGAATATTGAGTCCAAGTCTCTATTCACCTTATTATACAGTTCACTAAATACTATGTAAATAAAATGCATTTTAGTATTCCTATTAACAGCAGCAACAATAACAACCTTTACGTTATAGCCCAGAGAGAAAATTCTAATATTTAAGAAGACAGTGGAAACACAAGTTCTAAAGGTTTTCAGTTAAAGTTAGCTGTTCCTAAAATATATATTGACTCATGGGCATAAAAGTCATACAAGGAATATAGTGACTATTATTTTGCTTTTGTCTAAGAAATTTGATGTCAAGTACCTTCCATTTATCATATTTTTAAAGGGTCTCTTCATTCTCTGACCCATAATATTTTACATGTTTTGTATCATTCTACTAAAATGTTTTGGGTTTTCTACATGGTTAAAATCACAGTTTCAAAATCAATACAGCAAAGGAAAACACTGACTGAAGAACGAAATAATGCAAGCAGTGCTTTTTTTTGTTTGTTTTGTCACCATTTGTTTCACCTTAAAATTTTATAGTTCCATCAATGATTAATACTATCAAGATTTAATAAACTTAGTAATTATTTCATATATACTGACATTAAGAACTTTTCCTAAGCTGGTATTGCATCCTGTGAATTTTCTGTTGAATTTAGAACATTAACCATTCAAAGACTAACCCAAGTTTTGATTTATCTTCCCAGTAAAGAAAAAGGTCATACCTGAGATTCGTTAGAGAGAGGAAGAGAAAAACACTGAAGATTGCTCTCCAAGACTGATTAATTAAAAAAAAAAAAAAAAGTTAAAAGCTTGCTCAGACTCAGGTGTTGACTGAAATGTTTGAGTTGTTTATCAGCAAGGGTTTGGGAAGAAATAGTATTTGCTTTGATCTTTAGGTGAGAAATGGTTCTTGAATCATGAAAAATGGGTATTGGAAAATATCAATGGCCTTAAATAAATTAAATTGCTCCTAGTAGAAGTACTTAATAATATATCTTTATTAATATCATTTTTTAATCTGTGTCTGTTTGGGGGTTTTGGGGGAGATTTTAAGGAATGACCAGAATTCAAAGACTGGCATCTAAATTGCACATTTAAGTTAAATTCAAATGTATAATGTTTTGAAAGATTACTGAAGATTATTAATTATCTCTTACTTAGGAGAGGACATACCAAAGAATGAACTAATAAGCTTTGTACATATAAGTGTTAAAACCAAAATTATCTAAATTAAAACTGAATAATCTTCAATTAGGATTCAACTACTGAAAATCAGAATATTAAACATTTTTTACATGTGTGCTTCCTGTTTTTAAAGAAAAAATATTCCATTGTTTTTGGCAAAAATGTACAAATACTGAAAGTATAAATATGAAAATTCAAATTCTACCACTATAAAATTACCATTTTTAACATAAGCTGAATACCATCCCATACATCTCTTGATGCTACAATTCCACTCACATCTCTGTGCTTGAAATACACGTAGAAATTTGAATGCATAAATGAATAGGTGGATGAGTAGATGGAAATAATTTGTAATATGGCAATCACTCTCCAGATATTGTTTTAAATAAAAAATTATCAACTTTAGAATATCATTAAAAAAAAAAAAAAGGCACTGCTGTGGAAGTGAAGAAATTATTTAATGCTAAATAAATGATTCCTCACCACAATATACTACTTTCCAAAATATGCCTCTAAGATAATGAGAGAGTGAGAGGGGGTAGGAAAGAGGAGAGCAAAGAATGGAGTGAAAAGAGAAGAGACTATATAGATTAGAGTCATTTTTTAAACAACCTCTTTCAGTTTTAACTGCTTATTGACTCTCTGTTTAAAAGATGAATATATTGCCATTCTCACATCTTCTTGTTTTAATAAGGAAGATTTTTACATTGTCAATATTTATATCCCCATGTATCTGTAAGTTTGGAAACAAGGAAGGATCGGTAGTTGGAAAATATGGCCTTGGTGATAGAAACAATGCTGGAGATCACATGATAGAATTTTACAAGACCAACGACTTCTTCATTGTAAATACTTTTTTTCAATAACATAAATGGTGACTATACAAGTGGACCTCACCAGATGGAATACACAGGATTCAAATTGACTACGTCTGTGGAAAGAGACTATGGAAAAGCTCAATATCATCAGTCAGAACAAGGTCAGGGACCCACTCTGGAACAGACCATCAATTGCTCATATGTAAGTTCAAGTTGAAGTTGAAGAAAATTAGAACAAGTCCATGGGAGCCAAAGTACAACCTTGAGTATATTCCACCTGAATTTAGAGACCATCTCAAGAATAGATTTGATGCATTGAACACTAATGACTGAAGACCAGACAAGTTGTGGGATGACATCAAGGACATCACACATGAAGAAGGCAAGAGGTCATTAAAAAGACAGGAAAGAACGAAAAGACCAAAATAGATGTCAGAACAGACTCTGAAACTTGCTCTTGAACGTAGAGTAGCTAAAGGAAACAGAAGAAGCAGTGAAGTAAAAGAGCTGAACAGAAGATTACAAAGGGTGGCTTTAGAGGATAAAGTAAAGTATTATAATGACATGAGCAGACACCTGGAGTTAGAAAATTGAAAGGGAAGGACTTGCTTGACATTTCTCAAGCTCAAAGAAAAGAAAAAATTCACGCCTTGAGTTGCAGTACTGAAGGATTCTACCAGAAAAATATTAAACAACACAGAAAACGTCAAAAGAAGGTGGAAGGAATACACAGAGTCACCATACCAAAAAGAATTGGTCGAGGTTCAGTCATTTCAGGACGTAGCATGTGGTCAGGAACAAATGGTAATGAAGGAGGAGGTCCAAGCTTCATTGAAGGCATTGGCGAAAAACAAGGCTCCAGGAATTGATGGAATACAATTGAGATGTTTCAGCAAATGGATGCAGTACTGGAAGTGCTCACTCGCCTGTGCCAAGAAATTTGGAAGACAGCTACCTGGCCAACTGACTGGAAGAGATCCACATTTATGCCTATTCCCAAGGAAGGTGTTCCAACCAAATGCGGAAATTACTGAATACTACCATTAATATCACACACAAGTAAAATTTTGCTGAAGAGCATTCAAAAGCGGCTGCAGCAGTATATCGACAGGAACTGCCAGAAATTCAAGCTGGATTCAGAAGAGGCATGGAACTAGGGATATCATTGCTGATGTTAGATAGAACCTGGCTGAAAGCAGCAAATACCAGAAAGATTTTTACCTGTGTTTTATTGACTATGCAAAGGCATTCGACTGTGTGCATAATAACAAATTATGGATAACATTGCAAGAATTTGAATTCCAGAACACATATTTGTGCTCATGAGGAACCTGTACATAGATCAAGAGGCCTTTGTTCAAACAGAACAAGGGGATACTGCATGGTTTAAAGTCAGGAAAGATGTTCTTCAGAGTTGTATCCTTTCACAGTAATTACTCAATCTGCATGCTGAGCAAATGTCAGAAGCTGGACTACATGGAGAAGAATGGGGCATCAGGATTGGACGATGAGTCATTAACCTGCGTTATGCTGATGACACAACCTTGCTTGCTGTAAGTGAAGAGGACTTGAAGCACTTACTGATGAAAATCAAGCCATCAGTATGGATTAAACCTCCTCAACATAAAGAAAACAAAAATCCTCACAACTAGACCAATAAGCAACATCATGAAAAACAGAGAAAAGGGTGAAGTGTCAAGGATATCATTTTACTTGGATCCACAATCTACACCCATGGAAGCAGCAGTCAAGAAATTAAAAGACACGTTGCATTGGGAAATCTGCTGCAAAGGACCTCTTTAAAGTGTGACAATGCAAAGATGTCACCGTAAGGGCTAAGGTGTGCCTGACCCAAAGCCATGGGTTCTCAGTTGCCTCATATGCATGCGAAAGCTGGGCAATGATTAAAGAAGACCCAAGAATTGACACCTTTGAATTATAGTGTTGGCGAAGAATATTGAATATACCACAGACTGCCAAAAGAATGAACAAATCTGTCTTGGAAGAAGTACAACCAGAAAGCTCCTTAGAAGCAAGGATGGCAAGACTACGTCTCACATACTCTGGACATGTTATCAGGAGGTATCGGTCCCTGGAGAAGGACATCATGTTTGGTAAAGTAGAGGGTCTGTGAAAAATAGGAAGACCTTCAAGGAGGTGGATTGACATAGTGGCTGTAACAGTGGTCTCAAGCATAACAGTGATTGTGAGGATGATGCAGGACTGGGCAGTGTTTCGTTCTGTTGTGCATAGGGTCGCTATGAGTAGGAACCAACTGGATGGCACCTAACAACAATAACCATGTTTGTATATTCATATTTTGTTTTGTATCCTCAGGTCCCATGTGTGGGTGGTTTTTTTTACAGTTTTGTTACCCTAGAACGTTGTATACATTGCTTTATTACCTCTTTCATTGAATGTTAGCGATATTTGTGGCTAACCTAATGCTTTCCCTCCTATTAAGTAACTTTTTTTTTTTCTGGATTGGGGTGGTGCCCAGTAATCAATGGGATAGTCAGTATGTATTGTTTTGGCATTAACAATTCTGTATCAAGTTTGCTTGAAGAACAGTGTGTTCTTTTTATGTGATATTCAGTTCCTTCTTTATTCTGGGAATTCTCTTATATTACGGGTTTAAAATGCATCTTTTTCATTCAATGGGTACTCTACTTCACATACACTAATTATGTTTATGATGGCTTCCCTTTGTCTCACTTCCATATCTACTTGTTTTCTCTAATCATTTTAATCCCTTTCACTTTTTAAAAACCAGCATTCACTACAAAAACTTAAGTGTTTTCCTCAGTGTCACTTGTTTGATTTTTTAGTCAAGTCAACAGTGTTTCTACTGTTTCTGTGTTAAGCATTGGTATGCGGTAGTGGAGTTTTGGTCCTCAGTCTGTGTTGTTAAGTCTGTGATAATCCATTTTAACTTCATCTTTGAGCTTGTTTTTGCAGAATTCACATTTATAAGATGAAATAATCATGAGGAATTTTGTTCTGTTCCATGAGTTATTTTTTTTTTTCTGTGTTGGTCTTTTCCTTCTGCCTTTGTTCATGTTGTGAATTCTATAGAGAAATTTTATTGCTCTGATAAAATGTGGGTGCCTTTTTCACTGTCTTTACAACATATCTGAGGCCAGCTAATACTCCTTTCAGAGCTGCTGGTATTCTATCCTTTTTTTTTTTTTTGGTAGCCTGAGGTTATGGCAAAGGGATTAGAAGGGGTAGGTTAGGCTGACGTGGTAACGTGGTATGCAGTCTTTGTTGGATTTTTCTCTTCACGCTGAGATTTTGTCAAATGTCCAGTTCTGGGTTCACTCCCTCTAACTGTAGATATATGATTCCTATAGGCCTAACTAGGAGTTTGGATGAATCCCTCTAATTCATGTTTCTCCTCAGAACATTTACTTCTACTCCATTCTCCTAATACGGATGCCCATTCAGTTTGTTTCTACCCATACTTAACAATATTAGTGACGATTTTCAGGATTTTGTTACTGTTTTTAATAGCAGTATTATTTGTAGAGGTAGAATTAGGTGCTAGGAAATGCTGCTCTCAGTAGCTCCATGTAAGAGCCCTCCTCCCCATTTATCTCTCTCTGTCTCTATGTTGCCTGATAGTTTTGGAAGATCGTTGTGTTCAGCTGGCTTATTTCATGGTCTGGATACCTTTGACTTTTTTTTTCTTTGTATCACCATTTGTTGCTCATTTTATTAGGTATCGGTAGAGAGAATTTTAATTCTATGATGATATTTTAAATTGCCATCTTAATCCTGAAGTCCGTATTTAATCTTTAAAGTTCTGCACGTACATTGTCAGATTATTTCCGAGCTCCGTGTATAATTTTCATGCTCTTTGTATTTCTGAGACAATTGTGCTGCATGAACTGTGGCATTTTTAAAATGTCTTGCATTTAAAAAAAATCCTTCATTAATGACAAAAAGTTTATCAAATAGTGTTGAGATAGTCTTTAGATATATCTCTGGACTTTTCCTCTAATTATATCAAGTAGGTAAAATTAGTTTTAGAGTAATTCGGCTTAGCAAATACAAGTTGCATTAAACATACAGTTTTCACGGACAGAGTTTATCCCTTTTCTGATATTGTTGACTGTTACAGAAAAAGATAAACAAGTTATTTGCATTAGTCCATGAATTAAATTTTATCTTCTTACATGGGCAAGACACAAGCACATGTTTAAAAATCCCTTTATTAATTATTCATCTCCATGTTGGTTTTCATAATCCTTGCACTTCAAAGTGGTTACTAGGCCATTTCCTAAATAAACTATTTATATTTCCTCTTTCTTTCTAAAAACTAGAGAATAAGAATAGTATATCAAGTAACATGTACTTACAAATATGTTCTAATCATGAAGGTCCAGATTTATCTAGTTATTTTCATTGTAGCCTTGGACTCTGTGTAAAAAAATCATATTATATTTCAAATCTTTAATTGTTAGTGCAGGCTCCACAGATAAAGATTTGTAAATGGGCACAGGGATGTTTAAATAGCTAGGTCAATATGCATTGAATATATTAAGTTAATATAATATAGATAAATAAATGAAATACAGTAATGGATCTCTATGATATAAATGCTCAAATTATTTTATATAGTTAATAGGAAGCTGTGTTAGTATATCCTGAACAACTTGTGTATGTTTAAAGACTGTAAAGAAATTACTTTAGCTGTTATCAAAAGTTCATAAAGGCCACCTAAAACTTTTCTTTTCCAGAGGTAAATAAATGCATTTTGGCTTCATTAAAAATTTTGATATAACAAAAAAATCCACATTTTAGGATTTATGCCAATATCATTAGTGACAGAGGTTTAATAATATCCCTCTGTAAAATGCTAAGTAGGCATGTTCTGTGCTTTTTAGGTTCTCAACATTTTTTTTTCTTTAAAAAACTCTGTAGACTTCAATGCTGCAGACTCTAACAAGGCAGGCTGTCAAACGCTAGATAACTAATATAGCTCGAAAATGAATTAATGCTGCCCTCATCTCACATTAATTTTGCTGGAATTGTGTCTCAAGTAGAAAATGTTGGTTTTAAGAGTGGAATAATGAGTTACATCTTTAGACTCAATGGACTAAAATGCCAGGAATGGAAACTATGTCACCTTTGTGACTGGAATATTAAGTAATGAACCATGTGCATTGTTCAACAGCACCAATTTCCTCAGTGCAGAACTGATCAATTTGACCAAGCTCAATACTTAAATTCATCCCTGAAATAATTTATAATTTGCATTGTATGCATTCTAGAGCCCATATTTTTTTTTCTGTTGGAACTCTTGTTCATTAGTGTATATAATTTGTTTTAACCCATGACTAAACCTTTAATCTCTTATGCAATCATGACAAGCCAAAGCATAACAAATCATGACGTATCTTTGTACAGTCATATCTGACAGAAAATGCACAGAGTAAATATAAAGAAAAACATGTTTGGGAAAAAAGCAATTAACTATATTATAATTGAGTGAGCATTTCATAACCTGTATTGTTTTCAACTGATTTTAAAGCCTCATGTTTAATAACCTTAAGTTTGAAATAAATGAATGATTTCATTCATTTTTTTGGCAAGACATTCAGTATTTTTCATTCTGGAGTGATTCTTAATCTTTCTAAGTAAAAAATAAGAGGAACTATGAAATCTTAAAAAGTCTTCACACAGAGAAGGCATGCATCCAGTGGGATATCTCAAATATATCTATTATTTTTATTTTTTAAAAAGTAGTTTACGTAAAGGTCATCGTTGGTTAACCATATTTCTGTAAAGGGTACAGCACTCATCTGCCCAGTCTGAGACTATTCTCTGTATTTGTCAGTTTGGGATCTACCTAATTCAACTGTCTTTGTTTAAAGTAACTGAGGAGGTTCTTCTCAACTTGAATTTGAAAAGACAACCTAAAGTGATGTGAAAATTTTTGAAATGACACATAGAATGTACTGTTCACAATTTATTAGAGAGTTCACTTAGACATGCATAATTATAACAAATTACAAACACTAGCAATATGTTTCTGATGTTTACTTCCAATCTCTTTTCACCAGGAAAGTACTGAAATCCTTAACCACGTGTGTGCACAGGAAATTTTCTTTGACTCAGTTCTGTTCAGACCTTTTATTAATCAACTTAATTCTTAATTTTGCACCACCAGCTGATTGCTTGCTTGCTGTGTTTCTTTTGTAGTGATCTTTACAGGGTTGGCCAGTTCCTCATATCAGTACTTAAATCTACTTTTCTATTTTTGGTTGATCAAAGTTAAGACTATGTACAAGGCTTCATCAACTACCCCTAAATAGCATCTAGTGTTTCTTTCTGTTGGGCAATCTCTGCAGATCTCTGACCATGGCTGCTGGTTTTCTGGAAATAGCTTCTGTCTATTTAGTTTGCATCTTTGCAGGTCCAGGAACTTGGCATTTGGAGCTATGCTGGGCAGTTCAGAGAAATTACCAGCCTCTAAGGAACAGCCCTTATCCTGGCAAAGGGTTTGGCTCTAGAGAAAAGACATGCCTTGCCTGTGCCAGCATTTTACAGATTTACACTTTGAACTGCCAGATCCTATTCACTCCATGCATCACTCCAAACTCCATCCTCTTCAACACTGAAGCTAGGGCGCACACTTTTGTCTGTGTGTGTGTTTATGTGTGTATGTGTGTGTGTATTTAACCTTGCCTCTCTAGCTTGACACCTGACCCAGTTTTTTTTAACTTATTTTCCTTCCCTTAGCTACATACTTCAGGGCCTGTCCTAGCTACATCTTCATCTCTTCTTCTGGGCAAGGACATTCATGGAGAACCTGTAGGGTATCACTGCTCTTGACTTGACCCTGCCCTTGGACCCTACTTCCTGTATGCTGCTCCTCCATATAACTTCTCACCAATCTTGTCTCAGCCTAAGGAGCTAAACTCAGGTGGGGCAGATTTTTTCAGGAAGGAAATTGCTCCCAAACTTGATTTGGCTTGAAGAGCTTCCTCAATGTCCCAAGTCTTTTGCTATGTGTTGCATTGTTATTCTCTTTATGAAAGCTCAAATTTTATGCCTGCCTTTTAGTAGCTATGGAGCCCTGGTGGTGCAGTGATTAAGAGTTTGGCTGCTAACGAAAGGTCAGCAGTTCAAATCCACCAGTCACTCCTTGGAAACTCTATGGGGCAGTTCTACTCTGTCCTGTAGGGTCGCTATGAATCAGAATCGACTCAACAGCAGCGGGTTTGGGTTTTTTGAGTAGATATAAATACTAAATATCTTTGAATATCTATAGCCAAGGTGATTGTAGAGTAGGCTTTTAAAGACAACAAAAACTCTTTAATTTTAAATACTTGTAAATAACCAATATACCCTCAATTTATAGTGTCTTCAAGTATTTTAATGTCCACTTTCCCTATGCAAGTCTACCAGAACATGAGCCTTGAGATCCATACTGATCTCATACTGTAGTAAAAAAGCTAATACAATCTGTAATTTCTCAGTATAAATTTATGTTGTTAGTGATGTCTTAAAATAAATGCGTCATGCTAAAAGTGGATCCTCCTGCCCTGCACCCAGATATTGGAGACTACTTTTCTATAATATGATCAGAAATTTTTATTCTACAGTTTATACCAATATTAAAAAAATAATTTTGTAAGAGCATGTTAGATGATGACAAACTTAACTCTGCAAAGAACAATAGAAAATATTGTAACTCATAGTCTTAGTTGTATTGAAAAATATTAGGAATATACTGGATTAGTAACAATTCTATATTTATGCATTGGAATAAAATGTCAAGTAATGCAGGCATTTAGAACCTTTACCCTAGGTAGTAGAATGATACATTTTTAATTTACAATGAGAAGTAACACTCAAATGGGTAAAAAAATCTATACATTATTATAAATGAAATTAAGGGAAAAGCTATTGGTATATATTGAATGGGTGCTTTAGGCCAATAATTCTCAAACATTTTGGAGTCAAGGCTACTTTACACTCTTAAGAATTATTGAACATCCCAAATGACATTTTTATGTGGGTCATTTTTATCAGTACTGTATTTGAAATAAAACTTGAGAAAAAATTTAAATATGTACTAATTCACCAAAGAATATAAACAATAAATTCATTACATATTAGTATAAATATTTTATGAAAAATAATTATATTATCCAAAAACAATTAATGAGAAGGAAGGATGGCATTGTTTCATATTTTTTGAAAATCTCTTTAATGTCTGGATATAAGGAAGACGGTTGAATGACCATATATGCTTCTGCTTTCACTATGTTGTGATATGTTGTTTTGGTTATGTATATGAAGAAAATCAAGCCTTACACAGGTAGGGAGTTAGAAAAGGGAGGGGAGGAGTATTTTAATAGCCATTTCAGATAACTGGATTTTTTTTTAGTGTTACTGTAGAACTCAACTGGTTATGGTTTCTTGACATTTAGTTATAATGTGAATTTAGAAACTGTATCAGTACAATTTGCTTATTGCAATTACTATTGTTATTGTCATTATTATTTCCATCAGTATTTTTATTATTATTAATTATCCTGCTGATGTTGGCCACACTTGCATTTTCAGGAGTGAGTCAGGCACTGTCCTGCCCTGGCACGCAACTGCAGGGGATGTATTTCAAGCTTTCCAACTCATCCTAGGAAACCTTCCTCACTAGGATTAAGGAGAAATGAGTAGGAATTCCTATCCTCAGTAACCTTGTCCCCTCTGGGGCGATAGGGATTCACCATGGCTCTTTCCAAAGAAATGCCTTCATAAGCCCCGTCATCTCCAACTCTGACCCCCTTCGATATCTTGATCTATCCAAGTGTTACGGCATTGGCTTTCAATAAATTCTTTGTAAAATCTATTTATTGGGATTGTCTCTCACTCATGTTGGTGTCTGCTTTCTATCCTATAGACACCGTGGTTGAAACAGAAACAGTAGGTGTCCCATCCTAATATCCCATTACACAGTTAATAACAATTCAGGAAAAAGTGAAAGGGAACTAAGATCTTGTGTGCTGGGTGTTTATTGTATAGCAAGGTGGTGTTGGCACTTTACAAACATAATCTCATTTAATTTTTACAGTGTCTTTCTGAGAAAGGTATCCAATTTTACAGAGGCCGGGTGAAGGGGACCATGGCTTAGAGAGATTAACATCATAAGTCACAGAGATTGTTAGAATGCATGATGTCTGCCCAAGCTACATTAGCTAAGTTTGCCTGTCATTTATACAGGAAATTTTCCTTTTTTAATTTTCTTTGTTTTTGTTCTTATTTTTAGTTTAAAAGGTCAAATACATAAAAAGGATTCTAACATAAAACAGCAATCCCTTTTCTTCTCCACTTTTTTCACTAAGGCCACCACTTGTACTTCTTTTGGATGATTACTTTGCCATTTACCTTGCTATCTCTTCATATGGTTTTTCAGTTTTAGAAATTATTTCTTAACTTCCCACTATAGAAGATGGGGATTTGTTTCTCTTTTCTCTCCCTGTGCAAAGCAAATACATACATCTTTCCAATAAAAGTTAGGTCATACTTTTGATGTAGTTGAATATTAAGTATTTATGTTATTGTAACTATATAAATGCTGTTCTCAGCTATGAATTGTTTCCCTTTTGTGCACTGCTTTTTGTTTTCTCTATTAGCAATGATTTTTTTTTATTTTCTTAGTTTTGTATATACCCAACGCCGTTTCAATTCCCGGATTTTTACCAGTTATCTAAATTTCCCCACAAGCTATCCAACAAAGCATGTGCAAATAACAAAAGAATGTTTTTTGTTTCAGTAATTGTAACATTCTATTGCCACCTATTTGGACTTTCAGGGATATTTTAACTATAATTATAAATTCAATGGTATTGATACAGATTAAAGAAATGACTACATATATTCATTTAAGGAAAAAAAAACATATTACTAAAAAATTCCCATTCTAAGTATTAGTCATTAGTATTTGATTTACATACTGGCTATGTAATCATCATGAGAATCAAGGACAGCTATCCATCCATCTTATCTCCCAGTCACTCTCCTCTCTTTCTCTGGTTCTCTCTCTCTCTTTCTCATTCTAAGTATTTAAAGTTGGTTGTTATTAAAGTTACCACATACATATCAAATAATATAGATATATGGTATATAGTGTTTCACATTGCACAGTGGCTGCAATTAAGTTTGAAGTAATTTGTAATACTTTTAGCAATTGTGACAAATTATAATGTCATTTTAGGATAAACTGAAAATGTTTCATTAAAATGAGTATGCATTATAGTTACAGAAATTCAATATAATTTCAATCGTCTTAAAGTGAATGCAGTCAATTTACAAATGTGCATATTTTAAAAATTCATAATCTCATGTACATAAAGGTTGTTTATCGATGAACACATTTAAAAATATACGTATGAGCACATTAAAATTAAACTCTTAGCTTTCTAGATTAGAGAATCGATTTTCTGGATAGCTCAGTTTTCCAAATACCTGATGATTTTTGCCTATAAGCATAGCAATTGGTTTATCTAAATCACTCTAAGAACGCATTACATTCAACCCTACCTTCCTTAAAAGAACCCAGCCTTTTTACTCATAATGAATTTCAATTATTATTCCAGTGATACTGTAGGATAAAATAATGAATGAGTGGTATATACCTTACACTAAATACTTCTAGATCTCTGTGTTGTTGAGTTGTGTATTTTTCCTAATCAAGTTTTTTGATCAGTGTAAAAACTGATAGTTCAGGTACGAGAGGAGCTGGTGTGAATAAACTGCACAAAGCTTATTGTTGTTAGATGCCATTGAGTCTGTTCTGACTCATAGCCACCCTATGTACAAAGGAGCAAAACACTTCCCAGTCCTGTGCCATCCTCACAATTGTTACACTTGACCCCATTTTGCAGTCACTCTGTCAATCCATCTCATTAAGGATCTTCCTCTTTTTTGCTGACCCTCTGCTTTACCAAGCATAATGTCCTTCTGCAGGGACCGATCCCTCCTGATAACATATCCAAAGTAAGTGAGACGTAGTCTCGCCATCCTTGCTTCTAAGGAGCATTCTGGTTGTACTTCTTCCAAGACAGATTTATTTGTTGTTTTGGGAATCCATGGTATAGTCAATATTCTTTGCCAACATCACGATTCAAAGGCATCAGTTCTCCTTCTTTCTTCCCTATTCTTTGCCAAGCTTTCGCATGCATGAGGTGATTGAAAACACCATGACTTGGGTCAGGCGCACCTTAGTCTTCAAGGAGACATCTTTGCTTTTTAACACTTTAAAGAGCTCTTTTGCAGCAGATTTGCCCAGTGCAATGCATCTTTTGATTTCTTGACTGCTGCTTCCATAGGCATTGGTTGTGGATCCAAGTAAAATGAAATCCTTGACAACTTCAATTTTTTTCTCCATTTATCATGATGTTGCTTATTGGTCCAGTTATGAGGATTTTTGTTTTCTTTATGTTGAGGTGTAATCCATACGGAAGGCTATGGTCTTTGATCTTCATCATCAAGTGCTTCAAGTCCTCTTCACTTTCAGCAAGCAAGGTTGTGTCATCTGCATATCACAGGTTGTTAATGA